>NC_029775.3:121365496-121445077 GCF_000817695.3 Arachis duranensis
GAAATTGATAAAGAATATTTTTTCTATTAGTTTAATTTTTTTTAAAAAATAATATTATGATATATGTTCAAAAAATAATATTATGATATAATAGTATAAGACAAATAAAAATAAATTATAAAAAAATTTTAGAAAAAATTCTTATTTAAAGAGACGTGTTAGAAAATATAATATTTTATGTGTATTTTTCTATCAACTTAAATTTTTGAAAAAAATAATATTATAACAAAAATATCATGTGTATTATTTTTATATTATTTCATATGATCAATATCTTCTAAAATAATTAGTAAAATAATAAAATAAATAATTAATCACTCTTAAATAATTAAAATCGTAGGACATATATATTATTTTTAAAAGTTATTATTTTAATAGTAATTAATCTTTCATTTAATCATTTTATTAACTTTTTCATCTTACAAAATCTAAATTTCTAAAATATTTAATTGAGCGGGCATATGTTTTATACGCAAGACATGACATTATTGCTAATCACATCTTATGTTAAAATCAAGTAATTAATTAATTAATTAATTATTGTTGCTTCCTCTCTTACACTTCAATGTCAATGACTCAAAAGAAGGGACCATCATACATAAATGGCACCTTCTTTGCCCCACCTTTTGAAATTTAAATAATTTTCATTTTCATCTCTGGCCACTTGGCATGTGTGATTAAAAAAAAAAAGTCCTTTGGAATAGTCTAAGCTAAGTAAAGAAAAAAAAAAGAGAAACTCAGAACAATATTTGAAATTTTATTACCATCAATATATAAATTAAATAATAGTAGTGCCAATAATTTAGATGGACCAATATTAGTAAAAATCATTACAGAATATCAATCAATTATTATTGTACTATATATTCACTAATAATAATAACCCATTTTAATTCCGCTATGTTACCAACAGTATATTTGTTAATTTCTACTAACTTTTATTTATAATTGTATTTAATAGAAGTGTTTGTCTATAGATGTGTCTAATAAAAATATTTTTTTATGCTTATATTAAATAAAAATATCTTTATAAGTATATTTTCTGAATGTGTCTTTCTATATATATGTTTAAAATATAATAATTAATTATTATTAACAATAAGTTGACAAATAATATGTTGGTACCTATACTTTTACTAATAATAAACCTCATTAAATGGTAGATGTTAAACAAGATAAGATCATCCCGAATGCAAATAAAGTGCAAAACAAATGTTTATTATTATTTATTAATATCTTTTGTGATTGTGAGACAAAATTGAGAACATTACATCTTTCATCTAATCAAGTTGTCACAATCTGAAAGCTCTGATTGTCTTGGCATAGCTCATAGAAGGAAGAGCACAATTGGATTCATATAACTTTGGGGTCCCTAAATTGGCAATAAGCTCCAATCTTATTGAATTAAATATATTTTGGAAAATAGTTAATGTCCTTCAAGCATGCACCAAATGGGGCATATAACAACAATTGGTGTCTGCTAGAATGTTTCAGTTACGTAAGCCCTAATATAATGCCCTATTATATGATATGAGAGGCAATCCAATCAAGAAAACAAACAAGCTTCATTTGCTATAATTCATAATAAAGGCCTTTAATTTTTATGACATTTACATGCACATAATTAAGGAAAATAACAAGCTTTACATACATACTGTTTCATTAAAAATCCAAGTAAATGAAATAATACATATATTCTAATAAAAAATACTATTTATACATCAAAATCAACTACTAAATCAATCACTATATTATGCATAAATACGTGCATAGCTATTTTAATAATCTTAAATTCCTGAAAGGAAATTAACCATTGTTCTTGATGCTAAACAACCAAATAAAGAAATCAAACTTGTTACCATAGACGATTAAAAGTTAAAAAAAAAATCTTTTATTTTTGGTCATTAAAAAAAAATCTTTGAAATTTAAACAAAAGTAATAATTATTTTTTTGGTGTACAATCATAAATTTTTTTATTTGGGTCTAAATAGTAATCATAAATTCATTACCTCCTTTTTTTTTGGGTCATTTAAGAATATATTTTTTGCATAAGTAACTTTTTTATATGGATATTGGGCCATAGCCCAAGAAGCAAAACTAATACTTTTTAGAAATGGGCCCAACAACAATAAAGCCCAATTATTGGTTTGGTCTATTGTTCGGCATTGAGGTATGAAGAACAAGCACAAGAAGCGAAAAGAATCAACGATACCTCAAATTCAATTCCTCAGAGACAGAGAGAATGAAGTACGAGGTAATGAGGCTGTGATGTCTTCGTAGAATACTAGAAATTATGTTGTGTGTTCTTAGGAACAGAAATGGAGGTGCTTGTTTTTCCATTACATGTCACCTTTTCAATAATCTCTCTGCAACTGTTTCAGTTCATTCTTCTCCTCCACAATCCATTCTATCTACTAATTCCATTGTTCCCACACGCAAAACACCACCAACCACATCTTCTTCTTCTTCTTCTCCTCTTGCTGTTTCCATTTGTTCTTTGCTCTGCCACCGTGTCTCTTCCAACAGTGATAACATTGATAATGTTTTGGGTCCCTACAAGGGAGTGTTGAGCTCCAAGATTGTTCTTAGGGTGTTGATGAGTTACAAGCAACTGGGTAGGGCCAAGACCTTGAATTTCTTCTCTTGGGCTGGGACCCACATGGGGTTTCAGCTTGATCACTCTGTTGTCGAGTACATGCTTGATTTTTTGTGTAGGAGAAAGCTCTTTGATGACATGAAGTGTTTGTTGATGACTGTCTCACTGCATAATCAAGGTAGTGTTTCTTGTAAGGCTTTGTCTATTTGCATAAGGTTTTTAGGTAGGAATGGAAGGATTAGGGAAGCATTGTCACTGTTTGATGAAATGGGAACTGTTTTTAGGTGTAAGCCTGATAATCTTGTCTACAATAACATGCTTTATGTGCTGTGCAAGAGGCAATCATCTGAGGAGATGGTTGACCTTGCGCTTTCGATTTTTCGCAGGATTGAATCTCCTGACACCTATTCATGTAGTAACATGCTTGTTGGTTTGTGTAAAGTTGGTAGATTAGAGGCTGCTCTTGAAATTTTCGGCCGAATGGACGAGATTGGTGTGATTCCATCTCGATCTGCAGTGAACATACTCATTGGTGAATTGTGCTCAATGAGTGCTAAAGAAGGTTCTGTTGAGAAGCTTAGGGTGAAAAATACTCGTAGACCTTATACTATATTGGTTCCTAATGTTGGATGTAGTAGTAATACTAATAGTGGTTCAATTCAGCCTGCAATTGCTGTATTTAGGGCAGTTCATAGATCTGGCTTGTGGCCTAGTTCTTTTGTTGTAGTTAAGTTTATCTCCGAGCTTTGTCGCTTAGGTAAGACAGAAGAAGCTGTTGAAATTTTGATGATTGCTGAGGAAAAGAAGTTAACTTGCGTGGGAGAGGGATACTCGATTGTCATAAGGGCGTCGTGCGAACAACGCCGAGTGGAGGAAGCTAGTAAATTGTTTGGGAGAATGCTGCAACATGGTTTAAAGCCGAAATTGGTTGTTTACAATTCTATCATATCCATGCTGTGTAAGTTGGGTAATTTGAATGATGCTACAAGGGTCTATGAAATCATGAACAAGAAAAGATGCCTTCCTGATAATTCGACCTATGCAGCTTTAATCCATGCTAATGGTGAGAGGAAGAACTGGAAAGTTGCATATGACTTGTTAACCGAAATGCTGGGATTTGGATGGATTCCACATTTTCACACTTACAATTTAGTAGACAGTCTTTTGAGAGAACATGATCAGTTGGATCTGTGTTGTAAATTGGAAAGAAAATTAGAGAACAAAAAGCTGCAGAAGCTGTGTAAGATTGGTCAACTTGATGCAGCTTATGAGAAAGCAAAATCAATGCTTGAAAAGGGTATTTGTTTATCACCATCTGCCAGAGATACATTTAAGGATGTGTTTCAGAAGTGTGGAAAGTTAAATGTAGTGCGGCAATTACTGGAGACAACTGATAGAGCCTGATTAGTTTTGATTGAACAAAATGTACAGTCCTTTGTAGTTGGAACAATTTTTGAAACCTATATTTCTCTTCAAAATTTCACTTACCCTGTGATGTTCACTGAACTGCTAATAGATGCTTAGTAATTTTGGTATCACTTAGTTGTTGGAACTTGGATCAGTTTTGATGATTCAGATATGAAGTTTATATTACAAGATGTTTGGGAGACAATAAAAAACAATCTAAATCAACTCAAAATTGCATTATCTTACATTCATTAATTACATGAAATTATAAATGTGAAGTTAAATAAGATAATTTTAGATTATTGTCTCTTTAACATTATTATTTTTTAATATTTTTGACAATTTTTTTTAAGTAATCTAACTTCTCTCCTACATTCTCCTGCCATTAAACCACCTATTAACTCTAAATGCCAAATTTGTTGCATTTAGTTCTTTATCAGGGCTAAATTAAAACTTTGAAAAATAGTAAAATATTTTCATTATTTTTTTTTTATTTTAAGAAATTATGTTAACATAGAGTTTTTTTTCAAAAAAAAAAAGCCTAATTGAACATAGAGGCAAAATTTTTATTATGTAAAATGATAGTTATTAAATTAGTTATAGTTCAAATGACATAGTCTTTCCATACTCAGTTAAGAGGTCACGAATTTGAGTCTCTTATTTTTGGCAAAAAAAAAAAATTAGTTAATCAAATTATAAATTATAAAATATACACTAAAAATGTGTAATTTACACACATTTAGTGTTTTTTTTTTCAAGAAAAATATATAAATTAGGGCAATAATGAAAGAAATTAGAAGTTAAGTTAGAAGTGGCAAACGAGAGAGAACACACCATTTTGGCGGTTCACTCATTCACTTCTGATTCTCTGAACTCTACTTCAGTTTTAGGGTAGATTAGGTTCCACTTCTTCTTCTTCTTCAATCTCTAATCTCCAATTTTGAAGAAGATGGAGAAAATGAGAGCGAGAAACTTGAACTCAGTTTTCTACGCTGAATCCTATCATCCCATTCAAGCTGGCAGCATCGACGGCACCGACGTTCTTCCTCACGACAATGCCATTTATCGCGCTCACCTCTGTTCCTCTATCGGCCTCTGTTTGTATCTCATTCTTTTCTTCTTCTCCTTTTTTTTCTTCCGCAATGAAATAAGAATAAAAATTTGATTTTGTTCATTTTTATGTTGAAAAATTATATTTTGCAGATGACCCTTTCGGTGATCCTAAGATTATTGGAGACCCTTATTGCACTCTTTTCGTGGGTCGTCTCTCTCGTCTCACCTCTGAAGATACTCTCCGCAAGGTTCACCTTTCTCACCTCTTTTCTAAATTATTATTTTTTTTATTGGGTACAAAATGATGTTTTCATCTTCCATGTTAGATTTTGTTAGTAGTTAGCAAGGCCTACGAAATAGGCGTAGATGTTACTTTGATCTTGTGGAAACTGGAAACTACACATATGAATATTTTAGAATTGTCTTAACTATGTTTTAAGTTTTAACTTAGTTACTGTTGATTTGGTTTTTGCCTTGAGAAGAGAGAAGTAAGAAGTAAGATATTGGATTAGAAGGACGTATTCAATTCTGATTTCTGATTGTGCTTCTGAGCAAAGAATCCATTGGTGAAAGTATGAAAGTAACTCATTTGTACTACTTGTTGTTTGTAGATATAAATTTCTTCATAGATTAGATTGATGCAATTCAATTTTAAAGACTAAAGTTTGTTCGATTTAAGAACTCAGAATTGATGAACAAATGAAACAGAGAGGGAAAAGACTATAATCCTGATGCACATTTAGATCATATTGCCACTTCTTTGCTGCCTCATTTTGTAGAACTTTTGTCTGATGTATTATGTGGTTTTGGTCGTTCAGGTTATGAGTAAGTATGGTCGGGTGAAGAACTTACGCTTGGTCAGGGACATTGGTATAGTTCTTTAGTCTATCCTAATATTCAATCTCTCTACCATTGTGATTTCATCATGCATCTTTTAACAGCCAAGTTTTTATGGTTCACGATGTTATACATTTATTGTTCTGAATGACATATATTGATAATTACTCTTTTAACCATATATCTGTCAAGCTGTGGGGTTCAAGTTTATAATTTGGATTTACTTTGATTTTGGTTGCAGTAACAGGAGCTTCTCGTGGTTATGCTTTTGTTGAATTCGAAACTGAAAGAGAGATGCAACGTGCATATATGGTGCTGTAATGTGTTAAAAAATTGCTTATGTTTTTTAATTGTTTGAAATGTTAATTGTGCTGATATATGTTTTTCTCATTTGCAGGATGCTCATCATTCCTATATCGACGATTGTGAAATCATAGTTGATTATAACAGGCAGCAATTGATGCCAGGATGGATTCCTAGAAGATTAGGTCAGTTAAAGTGTCTCATTACTTAAATTGTATTTGTAGTATCTGCTCACTGAGCCAGAGCCATCTCATATCTCTGTTTTCTCTCACAGGTGGTGGCCTTAGCGGCAAGAAGGAATCAGGACAACTTCGTTTTGGAGGAAGAGAGAAACCGTTTCGTGCACCCTTGTATATATTCAGTCCTCTCAATTATATCTGCTATTTTCTTTGGAAATATCTTAGAAACTAGTTCTCAAACCATGATCTGCTTTTTACCAGGAAGCCGATCCCATACGAGGAATTGAAGAAGCTTGGCATTCCACCACCACCTGAGGGTAGATACATGTCACGCTTTCAGGTGTTGTTATTAACTTTACAGCATATATTTCCTTAGATGGTTTCTTATATTCTCATTTTGTAAGAATATATCTGTACTTACTTCCATTTGCTGTGTATATATACAGGTCCCATCCCCTCCTAGAAGAGAAAGGGACCTTTCGGACAGGGAAGAAGGCTCTCATAGAAGGAGTTCCAAGGACAAGAACAGGACTGAAGATGCCCTCAAAAGTTCGGCAGACACTGAGGAAGAGCATTATAGAAGGAGTTCGAGTCACCGAGACGATGAAGAAAGGCATTATAGAAGGAGTTTGAGTTATCGAGAAGATGAGGAAGGACATTATAGAAGGAGTTCAAGTCACCAAGAAGATCACTCACGCAAAAGGAGATCTTCAGAGAGAAAAGAAGAGAAGGCTAGCCATTACCATCATAGGGGGTCGTCTGAGAAAGAACATCGGTACAGGAGTTCTGAATCCGAGAAGCATTCTCGTAAACGAAAAGAAAGAGCTGAACACTCTCATAGAAGGGAAAAATATAGCCGGCGTTCACCGAATGAAGACTAAGGCGGATGAGGATCCGTCGATCAAGCCCTTTTGGATTTGTATGTATATAGTATATACTGTATACATGGAAGATATAGGAACTCTCAATGGTTAGCACTTTGTAGTTACTGATTTCTTATTAAGAAGGGTCATGTCCCAATCCTTACTGATAGAGCCAACTCATTTTTCACCAATGTATGTTAATTCAAGTGATACAACATTTTTAAGGTACCATCCCCAAAAAGTGATTATGATAAAGTCATAGTTTGAGTAGAATTAGTGTTGAAGCTGAAGGAAGTTTGGATCATGTCACTTTAAGATAGTGTCACACAGACAAAGATATCGAAAGGTGACTAGGTCTTTACATAATTACACAGGATATTTGTTATTAAGGTATTAATTGGTAAAAGCGGTTGAGTTAATAACTTAATAGCCAAGTATTATGCATTTCATTTGAACAGAGATTATGTGTTTTACCTTCATCTTCTTTTAATAAAAAGTACTGTTTGGTAAACAAAATACAAATTTATTTAAAAAGTAAGATAATACTAGTAATACTCTTCAAAAGCAAAAGAAAATAAAAACCAAAACAACTGCAAAAATAATAAATTACTACTTAGTAAGTAATCTTGAAAAGATCAAACAAGTCATTGTAATTTTGTAAATACCAAAATCATACAATGACAAACGAACGATAATAGTCGGAAGAGACCACCTCAGAATTGTCATTGAAAAAAAGCGTTTGTTTCATTAACGTGGTTGACTTTTCACGCGTTGGGGCAGGCAACGCAAGTCGCAAACCTTCCCGTTGTAGCAGTCGTTTAGGCCAATGAATCCTTTAGTTTTCTTTTTAATTATCATTACTTTTTCAAAAACAATCCCGATTTGATTGCTACTTATTTTCTTCCTTCCTTTCTGTACTTTGCCTCAACTTTCGCACCCACCAAACGCTGTTCCTTCTTCTTCAATCAGACACAACAAAGTTGGATCCTTTCCTTCATTTGGACTGAGAAAGAGCATCCACAATGCCCAACTGGGAGCTCAAGAACTGTTGTGACAAAGATCAGAAGATCTTCATTGCTTGTGTTGCTGCCTTCACCGTTGTTATCTTCGTGGTTCGTACCTTCTCTCTCTCTCTTGAACCACTTATCTTTCTTCTTTGCAGAAAGGGATAACACACCCCACTTTAGCAATTTGCGCGATCACTTGCTTTTCAGCTCAAAGTCAGAGACTTTAGTTTAAATTATCAGTACTTTATGATTAAAAATCACTCCTTTTTTATTTGCCATGTCAAAATTTTCAAGCTTTTATTAGTTGAGAGAATCATGCATCCCAAGAGGAAGAGTATTGAGAATCGTTTGTCATTTTCAAATTTCTTGTTTCTCAAATCTGTTTTGACTGGGTCAAATTTGGGTATCTCTACTATGAGTTGATTTGACATTTGAAAATGGAACATTTATAAAAGAGGTCCTTAGTTTGGTTAGTCTCATATAGTATACACTTGAATGTTATATTATATTTAGTTTTTTCTTTTCCATATATGTGGAACTAATAACCATAGTTATTGCCATATCTATTGCAATATTTGTGTTTGTTCTCGGCAGCTGTATAATTGAACTTCTTATGCTAATACTTTGATGTGGTGGTTTTAGCTATGGAGGACCTTTCTACTTACACCTTTCAAGCTCATCACTGTGTTTTTGCACGAAGCAAGTCATGCAATTGCTTGCATTCTCACTTGTGGCAAGGTATAACTGCGAATACCGAAGCTTACTGCATTTTGTTGTACAAGTTGCCAACTCTGGTCTCTGTCTCAACATAGGAAGGAACACACACACACACAATGATGTTATGGCTTTTATTTTATAATGCAAGAAATCAAAGAATGTCTTGAATCAATGATGGTTCTAGTTAATTTGAGTGGAGATATTTAACTTTAGAAGTTCAAGTAATGATCTATTTAGTTTTGTTGCATTTTAAACAGAGAATACCCTTTTTTAAAGATATTAGTAGGGTATGATCTAGTTTAAGTAAATTTTAGTTCACTAGGGACAGAAACACAGAAGGGCGTGCTTCTAATTTTCTTAAAGAAACATCATAATGAACCTTATGTGTATGAACTATGAAGGGGAAAAGGGTAATAAAATGAAAATAACTGTACTATGTGGCAAAAGTTAATGCTGCTAAGATTGTTTTACTTTCTCTTCTGCACACTAACCTATCATTAGTTTCATGCCAACAGGTTGAGGGAATCCAGGTTCATGCAAATGAGGGTGGAGTAACACAGACTAGAGGTGGCGCATACTGGATCATCTTGCCTGCTGGATGTAATGCACTTTTCTCCCTCCTTTTTCAGTTAATGCATTAATCTTTAACTTTGTTCCACATGAATACATGATATATGCAATAGGGTAAATCTTTTGAAATTAACTAGACCATAGTCTTGTGTATTGTGTCTGATGAAAGTGGCAGCACCACACGCCCTATGACTTTGATCCGAAATTGCATACGTGAAAAGTGAGAGCAAATAATGTGATTATGTGATGTACAAATATGTAGATAATCTCTAAGCTGAATATTTATTAGTGTAATTAGGCAATTTCGGGTTGCATTAATTATTTTTCTGATTGGTTTTGTATTTAGATCTTGGTTCATCATTTTGGGGGATGGCTCTGATACTTGCTTCCACAAATCTTCTCACTGCGAGAATTGCTGCTGGTTGCTTTATTGCTGCTCTTGTTATTGTGCTCTTTGTTGCTAAAAATGTAAGATGCGTTATAAATGCAAAAATGCAAAAATGCAAATGTTTTTACATAATTGATTTGAATTATTTAGGTCCTGATTTTTATCCTTTTCTCTTTGCCTGCCTACACCCTTTGTCAAAAAAGTGGACATTACGAGGACTCTGCATTGGTGAGTGCCTTCATGATATTCTCCAAATAAAAGAATTCGAAAAATCTTGACACAATTTCTGACATTGTTCTTCTGATCAATGAACATCAGGATTCATTGTCTTTATTGCTGTAATTTGGGTACTGCAAGAGAAAACTACTGTTCATATCCTTCGTTATGTCATTCTCTTTATCGGTATGCTCTTGTCCTCTTTACTCGATCATTTCCTGTAAAAAAAAGAAAAGAATTTGTTTATGGTAGTTAGTGGTGCCATTTCCTGTGAAATATATCATCAATTAATTATGATTTTGTTTTCAGGTGTGATGAACAGTTTGTTTTCAGTTTACGGTACGCTTTCAAGCACCTTCTATATGGTCTATTCTTGTATTTTTGCTTCATATGATAACAAATATCTTGAAATGGCTGCTATAATGTGACTGTGTGCAATTCTTGTGTAGATATTTATGACGATTTAATATCTCGAAGAGTTCATTCGAGTGATGCTGAGAAGTTTGCAGAAGTTTGCCCATGCCCCTGTAATGGATTTGGATGGGGAGTTATTTGGTGAGTCTTGTTATATAAATAATAAATAAAATCCGGACTTAGTATCTGATTTTATGGGATTCAAGTATGATAAGTTTGAATTCATAAAACTTTTTCGTTTTGATTATTCATCAATATTCCTTTATGTAATTCGTTCCACTTGCAGGGGGATGATATCATTTGCATTTCTATGTGCATCTTTGTACCTTGGACTTGTCATATTATCATGAGGTAAATATTTATTTATTCATATGCTATTGCATAAGGAGCATTTATGTAATTAATGTAATAACTATTATGTTTTGCCTATATCTCAAGTAATCAATTTAATCATTTAGTAATTTGAATGTGTTGCATTTGTACATGAAAAAAAATAAATGCATAAAAAACTGTTAATCCTACTGATGGGGAAATTTTGTTTTTGCAGGTTGAGAAATATGTAACCAAGCTTGGTATACTGAATTTATCTGTGGATATTTCCCCATGCATGTGGATTCATTCTTTGCAGCCTGAATATTTCAGGTTGCTTCTTTAACCATAGCTTTGTATATCTTTTTCATTAATCTATTATTTATTGACTCTCATTTGTACTTACTTGTTGGAAATACAGTTGAAGTATTTCAAGCTGTCTGTTGTCTTCATTGGTACTTTAGAAGCTCTTAGTATTATTATTCTACTTTTTTTTTTTTATGATTGAAAGGATATAATCATTCCCTTAAAAGGTGTAGAAAATTGGAAATATTTAGTAAGTGAAACAAATATATAATATAACCACTAATGAACAATTTTTTTAAAAAAGCTTAGCCTTCGATTGCTTGCCTTTTGGCGTAATTTGCAAAGCAAGATAAGTTTCTAACCTTTCTCCAGATCTGATGTGCAAACTCACATCGAACCATTCTCGTTGCAAAAGGCATTGTAGCAAGCAATTGCAATTCGAAATTCAGGATTGAGTCTTCTTCTTGGTGACATAATTTCTTTGAATTCTTTTTCTTATGATATGATTCAGCAAATCATGACCTTCAATTGTTGACGCAACTTGATTAATTTGAGTGTGTCTTATGCTTTATGTAGTTTGTGAATAATGTAAGGAAGCCATGGTAGCATAGCACAAGCTCTGATACCATATTAGTTCTTGAATTTAGGGTTTTGATTTATTTGTGGTGAGAAATAATGTGTGAATGAATGATTGCATCATTACTTAATAGGGTTCCTCAACCCTCACTCAAAGCACAACACTAATTCAAAAAAGATCATCACTTCAACAAAGTGAATGTCTTTGAAATTGATCTTATTATAACAAGAAGTTAATCTTCAAGTCTCCTTCAAAGGCCGCCAGCATTCGAGTAATTATAAAAGAATACTACAAAATACTGGAAGCCTTTGAGGGAACATGAAGAGTTCTTTCACATTGTCAATCTCTCTAATGTGAGAAGATTGCTTAGCTTGTGAATTATAATTAGCTATAGGTTCTTATTTATAGGCATGGTACGGTAGGCCTTGCTCTTTAAAAAGAAAAAAAAAGTGAAATAATAATCGAATCTTTGGCTCTTTGCCTTATGTTATTGATTTTCTTCATTATTCGTTTTTCCATGGATTGCTTTTAATTATGGTGAAAACTTAGGTGCAGTTAACTATTTAACTTCATATGAAGTTGATAGCTGAGAACCGTTAGATAACAATTTAGTCAAATCAAATCATTTAACGACCCTTAACTATCAATTTTGCATGAAGTTAACTGCATCTGAGTTTCCACATTTAGTTATTGTCCATATAACGAAGAATTTGGTTGCTGAAACTTGTATGAAGTGATACTGCTAATTATTCTTTTACTATCTAAAACACATAATGAATGTTTTTGATAGAAAGATTCCATAGAAATGAATACATGGGATTCCTAGAAGAAAATGACACGTTCATAGAATCTGATTTATTGGTAGAGGTGCTTACCATGGATAACTTATTCCGTGTATACAGAATGTGGCAGTTTCAAAGCGATGTTTGAATTATATATATGATTGGATACCAATTACACTGTATATTAGAATGTCAATGCAACTTTGTGGCATTCTCTTTAATTTGTTGAAGAAATATAATCCATGGTAAAATGGAAGAGATATTCTTGCACATGATGAATAGCCTACTCATGAAACACCGGAACATTCAAGTTCATGAAGAATAAATTCTACGTGACCTTATTATGCTACATATATTCAAAAGGGTAGTACTATGGAGCCAATGACCTGAGCGTACAATGTGTACAATGGGCTAAATCTTTGGTCCATGAATAAAATGAACATCACCCATACTATCCAGAATAACCATCCGGATACCAGGGATAATAAACATCTCATGTCATAAAATCACTCATCCCAAAAACTTAAGTTGATTTTGGAGTTCACCAAGGATCAAACCCTTGACCTTTCAGATCTAGAACTCTAATACCATGTCATGAACCCACTTATCCCAAAAGCATAACCTGACAGAATAATGTAACACTAATGATCATATCTCTAATACTTCCTAAACCTTCGTTGTACACATTGTACGCTTAGGCCATTGGCTCTCTATACTTTCTAAAATTAGGTTATTAAATCAATTATTCGTACATACACAAGCTCAAATAAGAAAGCATAATATTCTCAGCCATGATATTTGAATTTCTATGATCATAAAGCTATATATTAAAAAATCTTCCCCCCGAACAAAGTAACCAACTTATATAATTAGTCTCCTCCATTAATGAATGGCTTCTAAGCTTGTTCATCACTTGCACCAGCATATGGTTGGTCCAAAAACAGTTCCCACCGGCAACGGTGGCGTCACCACTAACCGACTAAGTGGACAGTCACTCACCGGAATACTGCCCTCCAATCTCAACTTCCTCAACCTTGCACCATGGACCTTCCCCACCATTCTCACTAACAAGTACTCCACCTTACCAGATATATTCACTTCCTTCCCCAGATTGCGAGAATTGTTTCTCTCTAATAACAACCTCAGTGGGGAAATCCCCAACTCTTTAGCCCTTGACAACCAGAAATCAGGCTTCTCAGGCTCCATACATGACTCCAACATAACAATTTCACAAGTCACCTTCCTCACCTAACTAATTTCCAGTATTTGAGGCTTGAGAACGATTTCTTAACTGGTACGGTTCCATCTTCTTTCGCGGCTCTACCCAGATTGAACCAACTTTCTTTGGAAAGAATGTGAACTTCACTTTCCAACCAACCAACCAACAGGTTGTGTCCACGATCTGATGATGCACAAGCATTTGGGAATCCAATTCATGGAGATGGAACAACACTGATTGTCAAGGCAAGGTTTAACGGGGTTGATCCGTCCTTCATTTTCTAATTTAAGAGATTTGAAGAACTTGAATTTAAGTGGAAATAATTTGAGGGATTCAATACCTAAGAGCTTCACAACATTGCTTCATCTTGACTCTTTGGATTTGTCTAATAACAACTTATCTGGAGAGGTTCCTAGGTTTTCAACAAGACTGAAGCTGAATATCACCAATAATCCTTTGCTTCAAAGTTCTCAAACACATCCACCGCCATTCCCATTTCCTTGGAGGATAGCAGGTATTTTCATAAGAATTTCATTGCACTAGCCCTAATTTCATCATATTTATGTATAATTTTTTTTTACATATGTGCAGGTGCATGAGCAATGGCGACATGTATTAGATTTGTAATAATTATTGTGATTATTTATAATCGAAAAAATTGTCTTAATTTGATAAGAAAAGTTTACTCCAAGAAAGTAAGAACCTTTTTCAATCACAATGGCGAGGAGGATTTCATGAAAAAAATTAGTTTTTTTGGCACTAAAGCACTTCAGCTATTCAGAAATAAAAAAAATTGACTAAGTCATTCCAACATAAATTAGGACAAGGAGGATTCGGAACCGTGTACAAAGGAACCTTATATGATGGTCGTCTTGTTGCGGTAAAAGTGATAAGTGAATCAAAGGGTACTGAAGAAGAATTCGTGAATCAAGTCATTAGCATCAGTAGAACATCACATGCCAATATACTTTTACTTTTGGAATTTTGTTATGAAAAAAAAAATAAAAGGCTCTTGTGTTTGAATTTATGTCAGCTGGTTCACTAGATAAGTTTATTAATAGAAAAGGATTTCCAAATACCAATTATTGTTTGAATTTGAAGATATTCTATAAAATTATAATTGGTATTGGTATTGCTCAAGGATTAGAATACTTGTATCGAGAATGTAGTATAAAAATTGTTTTCTCGATATCAAATATCAAAATATTCTTTTGGACGAAGAATTCTATTCAAAAATGTCTGATATTAAGCTAGCTAGATTACGAAAAAAAAAGAGTATAATATCTTTATTAGGTGCCAGACGAACTCTTGGATACATTGCTCATAAGCATGTTGATTCTCCAAATAATTGGAGAAAAAAATTATGAGCGTAGAAAATCACGTACTAGTGAAATCTTCCTTCTAGGAATGATTTATGAAAATTTTGTGCAAGATAACATTCATTCAAGTTATTCTTCAATCATGGAATAACACATCTTCCAGAAACATTCTTGTACCCTAACATTTTTCAGAAACATCTTCCAGTAACGGTATATATGTAACACATTCAAGAAAGTTAATTCCGATGCATCTTATCCCCTTATATTTGTATTAGTTTGTGTGACTTTCAAGTACATCAAAAAGAAAATGAGCATTTGGCTCTACTAATACTTGATAATAATTTCTTAAACGGTGCGGTTCATCAGAGTTTGAGAACTATATAAGTCTCCTCTCTTCAGTGTTCAACCAATCAATAGGTTTTGCTTCACATACATTTCACACGATTTTGGGAATCCAATTTAGTTGATCAATTAATGGAAATGGAGCAACCCTAATTGTCAAGGAGTAGAAGAATTTATAAACGAAATTGTTAATATTAGTAGATCATCACATGCTAATATAGAGTTGTTAACCATCTCTCCCGAATTCGATACTCACTGAAGTATGGAAATAGAGCTTGTTTGTTTGAGAGGGTCGTGCACTTTGTACCTCTGCAGATAAAATATTTACAAAATAAAACACATACATAAACCTTGTGAAGCTCGCTGTATGCTTGGCATAGTCGCCAATAACATCCAAGAACAAAGAATAAAGTCTTGTGTACCCCTCTTGGCCCAGTCCGCTACTCCATGTTTCTTCATATCGATTTGATTTGAAACAAGATGTAGCGGAAGCCTTCGAGGGGTGCAGAAGCCAATTTCTTATTGAATCTTCGAAGCCTCTTATAATGCTATGCCCTAGTGAAACCTATGGTTCTTCAATGGCCTTATATAGAGGAAGGGAGATAATACAGACAAAAGAATAGTGGGTATGTTCCCTGCACTCTAAAACGGATCCAATTCCACATCAAGCACCACAAAAGTTTTTCATATGTCAAAGATACGGTTCTCCATTAATCCAAGAGAGTTAAGGGGAAAACATGAAGAAACATAAATGAATATTATTAACTATACGAAAATGTTTGAGAACAAAACAAAAAATTAGTTAAAATTAACTAAAATTTGTTTTATTTAATATTTATTAACTATTTTTAGAATTAATGAATATTAAATAAAGTAGGTTTGAATTTTTTTTGTCTCTTTAGTATTATCGTTAAACACAATACTGTATGTATAAACCTACCCGATTATATTGATAGTATGTGAGTCACGAGCCTTTTGTGAACAGCAAAAATAATAAGTTGGGAAGAATCAACATCCTTAACCTTCGCCTTAGCTTAATTTGTTAATGGAAAAGAGTCGAAAGTGGTGGAGAATGTAGTATTAGCCAACACATTAAATGAAATGCCTCCAAATGAATGGAAACAAGTCAACTAATGAAACAATATGTATTCACTCGTAAGATTTCTCTGCAATTTGATGCTCGTTCATTCCTTTATTTATCTTTAAAACAAATAATCAGTACGTCACTTAGCACACCTAGCGGTGGCCATTTAACTGCCAAGCCGCCGTTAAATAAAAGAATTGCGACGGTTTGTCCAGCAGTTCTGCGGTGTATAGCAAAATCATGAGAATTAGCAATAGTTTTTGGGGTCAACTACCGACACATTTTTAATATGGTGGAAATTCATTTGCAGTTGTCTTTATGGGAAGTTGATATTTAATAATAGTTAAATTATTTAACAAATTTAACTAAATCATTATCTAATAATTCTCAACTTTTAACCTCACGTAAAGACAATTACAAGCAAATCTTCTTCTTTTAATATAACCTAATCCATTCTCAATTCTCATCATCAGTCCTACACATAATCTTGCGCGTAAAAATCATGATAATTTATCTCATTTTTTAAACTATGTGAATAATAAACAGATTATATATAAAATGATTAGTGATAGTAAATATATAATTAGCAAACCTCCTAAATACAGTTGTTTTCGTATAAAATTAATATTTAAAATTTTTAGATAATAATTTAATCAAATATGTTAAAATATTTAATAATTTTTAATTATTAATTTCACATAATGATGTTTGAGTGTCTACCAAAATAAAAACTAAAAACACATATATCACTTTTAAATATGGAGAAACTATATACCAAGAGTGCCTTCAACTGTATAAGGATGCATGGTAGGTGGAGCATTTAAAAATTTAATTTGTTGGTCCCAGCAAGCAAATGGCAATAAAATTTGATAGAGAATTTTTTGTAAGATTAATACGATGTTTCAAGAAAAATTTGATCTTCACACATTCCTAGATGATGCAATGAACTTCTTGTTACTCTTTAGTTTAAAGATTTTGATCTATTATTTGTGATATTTTGACGGTTAAAATAGTAGTAGTATTGGAAATTTGGCTATGGTAAAAATGTTTGGGTAGTGAGGTTAACTAGGATGCAATTTAGATAAAATTTCAATTTATGTTTTCTTGAATATTGTTTTATTCATATAAATTTATTTTAGACGTTTACATACTTTTTTTTTAATTTATGTCTAGATGTAATATTAAAAGATCTTATACTAGAAGATAAATTTTTTATTATTTTAGCATAGAAAGATGTATTCTTATTTTTACAACTGAATGAGAGGAAATTTAAACGGCAATTTTGAGCACATGATTAAAAAAATATGCTGAAATATTATTTTAAAGTATGTTATTTTAGATTTTTACAAAAAAAATTTTGTAGCATCTTTTATTTTGTGACATTGTACTATAAATTTAAAATGGATTTTTATTCAATTTTTTTATCTTAAATACTTGCTGAAAATTAATTTAAAAAAATATATTACTTTTAATACATTAATTCCTTTTTGAGAACACTATATACATATTTAAGTGCATAAAAAGTGACTTTGTTTCAAATTAAACAAATATAAAAATAATGTAATGAGATAAATAGGAGTGATTCAAACAAACTTGAAGAATAAGTTTTTATTAGTGGATACATAGTTTGAAAAATGAGAACTAATGAGTGGCTTCTTGATTTTGTAACGGTTTTAGTGAAATCGCCACTAAATAACAAAATGGTTTATATGTTTTTCTTGGACTAACCTGTAAATTAGCGGCGGTTACAGCAACTAAATATTATCGATTTGGTAGCTGATATGCAACCCTAGGCTAACTGTCGCTAATAAGTATTTTTGCGACAACTTGGGTCAAACTGCCACTAAATATAGTTGTTTTGAGCACTTGTCATTCATTGTATCAACCGCCACTTAAATCTCATTTGGCAGCAATTTTTAAAAATCACCGCTATCTTACGATTTTGATATAGTAAATCAACAAGGGTATTTTTTTTTTTTCAAATAAATTCATGAACATTTATCTTTAATGGACCCTCAAGTACTTCCACGTCCCCATATAATGATCATATCTTTTAATATTAGACAATAATCAATTGCAACATGGAGTAGTGGAAGCCTTTGAGGGTCACTAAAAACATGCTCCGATCCATATATTATTACATTATTCAAGATGGCATGCATAATTCCAACTTATGCACACCCCTTAATTGTTATTCCTAGTCTACATCGTATGTTGTCTATATATAGAGAAGAGTGACTAGGAACATGCTCATAAGAAGTCCACCACAACTTGTCCTACGAAATTCTCTTATTTTTCCTGTTTAGATTATTCGCCAAATAATTATTTTCTTTTTAGTTAAAAGGAAAAACTTAAATGCAGTAATTATTTTTACGTAAAGTTGATAGTTGAGTAGAGTCGTTTAGTAATTTAATAGATTTGACAGATTTAACAAAATTATTATCTAAAAACTCTTAACTATCAATTTTATATAAAAATAAGTACAGGTGAATTTCATTTTAGTTAAAATGACAATTGGTGGTGATGGTGCTTTTTTAAAAAAAAATTATATACTCTTTTGCTCTTCAAAATAAATAAAAATACATTCAACTACTCTATATACATTTTTTCTATAAAAAAAAAGCTTCATTACTTAACAATTAATACTTTAAACCATGTTGTTAATTTTATTATATTTTGTTTGCAGTGTGTAGTTGAGATCATCATCATCTTTAAATTGAATAAATTCTTGGTTGTTTTAACATAGCATGCATCTTAGTTTTTCACTTGACAGAATGTTACCAAAAATGGAAATTTTGGCAGTTGACATTAATTAATTAATTAATAATTAATGGATGCATGGATGGATGGATGCATATATATGGATGGTGGAATATCTGTATAAGTGGATGCAATAAAAAATTAATAATTTGCGCTTTAATTTGTTGATTCGATTAGGTTCTCTAGAGTCTGCTAATAAGACTAGCTAGCTATGTTGCTTATATCCAGGTGTCTGAATAAAATTAGTGACAACTAGATTTAAACGTGACATTTAAAGATAAGATAAAAGGAATATAAAATAGTATAAATTGAACTGATGAAATTCAATAAGGATTATTTTGATGAACGTAGCTACTACAAGATATATGATACCAACTTTATAATTTTGTCCACTATATTATATATTGGTAGATATATTCTAAAGATAATTTTATAATTATTTACATATAAAAATTATTTTTTTAATTTTTAAATGTTAAATTTATAAAGTTAAATTTTGATATATTATAAAAATATTATTTTTATTTAAAATATAACCAAATAAATAAATTATATTTTTATACAAAATATTTTGTAAAAAAATATTTTTAATGTCTTTATTTAAGTAGTTTTTTATATATTATTAGAAACATTTCAAGTGTATCAGGGAGTATCGGTACACCAGTTATTTTAACCGTTAATTTTAATTAATATATATTATATATATTTTTTATAATTCAGATCAACGGTTAAAACAACTGGTACACCGGTATTCCCGGTGCACTTGAAATGGTTCCTATATTATTTGGTGTATTCATGCATGATTAATGAATCATTTGGATACCAATGCATTTACAGGCCACGTGCCGATATTGAAGAATAAAATCCGATGAATGACAAAAACATATCAGGCCCTATTCTTTCATTTCATGCGCACATTGATACAAAAAATTTAATTAAAAAAAACTATAACCCTAATAATCAGATATTAATAATTCCACCATTTACAAAATGACTTAAATATAAGGTGAAAATTCAGGTGTAGTCAATTTCACGTGAAATTGATAATTAAAAATCGTTAGATAAAAATTTAATCAAATTAATCAAATTATCTCACGGCTATCAGTTATTAACTTTACATAAAGTAGACTGCACCTGAACTTCTACCTAAATATAATAATAATATTAAGAGAAAAAACCTTATCTTAATTATTAATTAGGAAATGTTATAATAATGTCAAGTAGCTAGCAAAGATGTTGGATCAATTAAGTTAAAAATTACAATTATTAATTAAGTGAAAAGTAATCCTTATCATTTAAATTATTTAGACCTTATTAAGTGCTGTAATAATAATTCAATTTAAGTTTGATTCGATTCTATCATGAAGACAAAGTGCTCACGATCGAAGCAAAGGGGCAACATCAAAAGCAGGAGTAGATAGAGTTCTTGTCGACAAATAACTTTTTTATAAATTAACAAGAATAATAATTAATTAATTTTATACCTAAAAAAGGGTGCCAAAAAGAAACGCAACAAAAAGAAAAAATACGAATCAAACTCAAATGAATGAGCAAGAGGTGGCTGAGAAAGGTTCATAATAAGGGGTATCAAATTTGACTTATTTTAGGTAAGAATCTTTTTAATTCCAATCAATCCCACAATTATTCACAACACCTTACAATGAAGCCAAAGGCCAAGGTACTGTGTGCATGTAACTTGTGCGTTTTCAATCCCAACATCTCCCTTTCTTTCTTGCATAGTCCACGTTTCAATTCTCATATAAACGAGGAATCCATTATAACTTTCACCCTAGCTAGCTAATACTTTATAATTTAGGTGAATTCTATCGTGTCATTTTCAAAATAAAAAGTAAATTATCTTTTATAATGTATACAGTAATTATTAATAAATTATTTTTTAATCAGAATTTTAAGGTTCGAATGAGATCTTTAAATTTGGTCGTTATTTTTAATATGATCGAAAAAAATTCTAAAAAAGAGAACTAAAAACCTAATAAAAATTTATGATATATTAGTTAAAAATAATGGTAATTAGTGCATGAAAGAGGACACTAATATATTTTTTTTAACTTTAATTGTTCTTAAATTATCTTTCAATCATTATTCAGATAATAAAAATCTTAAGATGGTAATTATTGATCTATTGTTTTTATGACTAATCTTTTAATTTATTTTTGTTATATAGTTATACAAGACTATGAGGTTGGTTACTTAAAGAGGAATACCATTGTTAATCCGGTTGAATTTTAAGAAAAATATTAGAAAGGAGAGAACTGAAAAATTGATAGATGTGCTCGTTGAAATTGGAGATTAAAAGTATAAGAATAAATTCAACATCTTAACTTAATTGATTGAAAATAGTGATTGAATTTGAGAAGAATTAGGGTTTTAAAATTGAAGAAGAGGTATATTTTATTAGGTCATTTTAGTATGATTCTGTTACCGTGATCACTCCATACATCAATAGAATCCTTCTAATAATTAATATGGTACAAAAAGGAAGAAAGTATTTTTTTATGTTGCAGAGCACTTTATGTATAGATTTAGATATAAAAGAGATTGTGATTTGTCTCTATTTCTATTTTATAAAATTATCTATAATCGAATATTGTACTTTCTTTTAGATAATAATTCAACATAAAAATTATCTATTTTCTTTCTTAGTTTTAGATCTAATATTTTTTTTTGTAATTTGTAAATATCATTAGTTTATTTTTTTGAATGAATGTTTTTCTTCTATAAAAAAATGATTATGTTACCGTGACTATAATAACTATAGTGTTTTAAAAAATATTGCTAAAATTAAAATAATATTTTTTATTATTAAATAACACTTTTTAAAAAGTATTACTTAAAAAAGTGTTAAAAAAAAAGTTTAACTTTAATTTTAACAATATTTGTATAATTACTGTAACTACTATAACATAGTCATTTAAAAATTCTTCTTTTATATTTTGATTTATATAAAATAATTTTATTATTAATTTAAATAATAAAAATAATAAATTAAAAATATTTATTAATTTAAATTTTAACTAAAATAATATAAATATTATTTTATTTTACTTAAGTCTCAGTATTTAATAGAAATTAATAAACAAGTATAAATAAAATTCTAAAATTATAACACCAATATATCAAAATTATCTTACAATTTTATCTATCACAAAATTAATATTCTTTCTCAAATATTAAATTAGGATAATAAATTAAGATGATAAAAAAATTAAAATTTTTCAATCATACTCATAAATGAATTCGATTGATATGATTTTATTCTCACTAATTATTTTTTAATAATTTAATATGGTGTTAAGATTAAGGAATCTAACAATTTCAATAATTATATGTAACAAATACTCCATATATATGTAAAGAATTTTGTTTTATAGCATAATGGATTATCTCATTGACTAATTCGAGCTAATAAATTATTTAAAAGGGAGTGTTATTAGGTAAATAATTATCATTTTGAATAATCTGAATAACCATCAATCAAATAAAAATACACTACATTTTCAAATTATTTACTTAAATTTTAATATTAAAATAATCATTCGTACACTTAATAAAATAAATATCCAATATATCTATTATTCACATTATTTAATATTTTTATTATCTACCTATACTTTTCCTTATTTAAATTCACGTGTTATATATACATGAATACAGAAACCGAAGCGAAATTTATTTTGATATGCAACAGATTTTGGTAAAAATTCCAATCATAAGGATGGCACGCACTAAATATTAATTGAAGCAGCATAATAACACTTACTAGAGAGATATTAGTTACGTGTATAAGTAACTATTATATACGTGTTTCTCTATTTTGATATAAATTTGTCGCTCTCTATTTTGTTTTTCTATGTGAAAAATGCATGAGATTGAAAAAAAATATATAATTTGAGAAGGAAAGAAGGAATTAGACAATAAAATTTGCATTAGTAAAGAGTCTTAAAAGAATACAAATTTTATAATTATCTATTTATATATAGTTACACTATAATTATGTGAAATTGTTGTCACGCCAACTAACTTTATACATTTCAATTTACTAACGATCTACAACTATTTGATATTAAATAACAGTAGTGACAATAATAATATTAAGTAACACTTTTTCATAAGTTTGTATTGTTAGAAGAATATGCAGTATGAAATGAACCAAAAACAAAAGATTTTATAAGAATATCTGCAGTTTGATTGTGAGTTAAAATGAAAAAAAAAAGTGAATAAATTTTTTTTGTAACTTGTCACAAATTAGGTGACAATCAACTTTAATATACTTAGTCCGTTAGTAAAATATAGAATTGATAGCAATATAAATTGCTAAATTGCTATCGCAGTATATGTTGATTGGTTTTTGGATTGGAATATCAAGATCATGAAGAACATAGCTTAACTATTGAACTTTTTGGATTGCCAATGCTAATACTTGATATTTTCCTTTAAAAGAGGAGGCTGCAACTGTGAGTTATTTTTTGCTTTTCCAAGTTATTAAAGAGGGTCTAGGTAAAAATAATATGTAGAAGTGGATTTGCGAGAATCAGGATACCCAACCCAATCAAAATCTGAGAAATTAGTGAGATGTAAATCTGACTTTGCTTAGAAAAAGAGACCTGCAGTTAGAGATTCCTTCACATGGCGCAATACTCGATGGGTTGTCTTTAGATGTTCATTGATAGCACAATTCAAAAATTGATTTAGCTTACTAATTGTATAGCTAATGTCAGGTCTAGTGTTAGATAAATACAAAAATTTATCAATAATTTTTTCATACTGTGTAGAATCATGAAAAATATTTTTTTCTAAGATTTTTAATTATAAAATAATTATGTGAAAAATATAATTTCAGCAATGACTTGTATTATTACAATATAATCACTATTTATATATCTTCTTCTATATCTTAAACTTGTATAATAAATAATTTATAATATAATATTAGAATTTTTATATAAATCTAAAGTTTCATCTAAAAACATATTATTAAATCACTCACTTACAAATGTATTTATTTTAGTCATCATAAAAATTTAACTCTCAACTAATTATTTCTCTCAAAATTTTCAGTTTTGAACTATTTAGGATAGGAAAAAATGAATATGTAATTTTATACTTTTGATTATAAAATTAACCTCTATGAGAAGTTAAATAGAATATATTATTGCACCATCATGCATGCACTTATTTTAACTATTGGAATTCAAAGAGCAAAGCCTTCAACGACCCAAAAAGGCTCCCCTTCTTTATGTTCATTTTTCTTTCCAAATTGAATAATGGAATTGAACATACAAAAGATTGGAAGCCTTTGAGGGTGGCAGAAGATAATTTCTCCACTCAATCGCCAATGCATACATATATGGTGCTTATTATTAACACATGCTATATATATATGTGTGTGTATGTTATATATGTTAATGAAATCTAAAGAGCTTAGTAACCCTATATATAGAGGAGGCTTCAACGATATCATAAAAGAATATAAGTGATTTTCATGAAAGATAGTGGCTATTATTAATGCACACAACGGATCTAATTCGGTGACAAGTGTCTACTATCCACTATCAATTGTTAAGAAAAATAAACATCCAAAATTAAATTGGATTGATCTAATGATTAGTTTATTAGTCTATTTAAGTAAACGTTAAAAATTTAAATTTTACTTTGTGCATATAGCAAATTTATTAAACAACAACAAACTCTTAAATAAAATTTCTATCCATAACAGATTAGTCTGCCGAATTAAAAGATACCGTAAAAGTAAAATAAAATTCTACTATTCTATCATCAGATATTTCTACCTTAGTCCCAAACATCCAAAACAAATAGATATAAAAATATTAATTAATATTCAATAGTATTATTTGGATACAAAGTATGATGTAATATTTTTTTCATATGGAAAAAATTGAATTAAATATCTTCCTTAATTAATACTTGAGAAAGAATTACATAACAGATTAAAATTGTATTGCATAGTCAGTACTAATAAGTACAGTAAAAATTAAATTTATATGTTACATTATTATTAGTTTGTTTTGAATGAGGCTATTTTTGTCTTTTTTTTTTTTTTTTGCGCATTTGGTTAAAGAGTTAAAAAAAATACATTTCAAAAGTAGAACCACAAGCCAAAGCAAAAGTTTTTTTTTTGTGGTTATGTATGTTTGGATATAGTAATATAAGTTTTTTTATTTTATTTATTTGTTTGGAGTAAAGTTCTAAATTGTCCATGAAAATATATTTTCAAATTTCAGATTTATTTGAAAAAGAAGAGAGAGTATTTCTTTATGTTGCAACACTTTTTTATGTAAATTTTTAAAAAATAAAAGAGATATACTATTATTTGTTTTTATTTCTATTTTATAAGATTCTCTACAATTCAGACAATAGTCTAATATAGAGATTATTTATTTTCTTTCTTAGTTTTAGATCTATTTTTTTTGTAATTTATAATGTTGTCAGATTATTTCTTTGAATGAAAGTTTTTTTCTATAAAAAGAATGATTATGTTATCATGACTACTGTAATTTTAGTGTTTTAAAAAATATTATTAAAATTAAAATAATATTTTTTATTGTTAAATAATACTTTACAAAAAGGTGTTACTTAAAAAAATATTACTAAAAAAAGTATATCTTTAATTTTAACACATTTGTATAATCATCGTAATTACTGTAACATATAGTCATTTTAAAATTATCTTTTTATATTTTGATTTATATATGATAATTTTATTATTATTTAAATAATAAAAAAATAATAAATTAAAAATATCTACTAATTTAAGTTTGAATCAAAATAAAATTAAATATTATTTTATTTTACTTAAGTCTTTGGTTTTTAATAAAAATTAATAGTCAGATATAAATAAAATTTTAAAATTATAGTACCAATATATCAAAATCATCTTACAATTTTTATTTATTACAAAATTAATATTTAGTCTCAAATATTAAATTAGGAATAACCAATTAAGATGATAATAAAAAAATTAAAATTTTTCAATCATATCCATAAATGAATTCGATCAGATATGTTTTTATTCTCACTAATTAATTTTTAATAATTTAATATGGTGTCAAGATTAAAGAATCTAATAATTTCAATAGTTATATGTAAAGAATTTTGTTTTATAACATAATGGATTATCTCATTGACTAATTCGAGAAGCTGATAAATTATTTAAATTCAAGTGTTATATATGACTATATTAGTACGAAACTGAAGCGAAATTTATTTTAATAGATATACAATAGATTTTGGTACGAATCCCAATCATAAGGATGGCACTAAATATTAATTGAAGCAGCATAATAACACTTACAAGAGAGATATTAAGTTACGTGTATAAGTAACTATTATATACGTGTTTCTCTATGGTTATCCACTTATCTTCATGAAAAATATTTTTTTCTAAGATTTTTAATTATAAAATAATTATGTGAAAAATATAATTTCAGCAATGACTTGTATTATTACAATGTAGTCACTACTTATATATCTTCTTCTATATCTTAAACTTGTATAATAAGTAATTTATAACATGATATTAGAATTTTTATATAAATCTAAACTTTTATTTTTAATAATTTAAAAATATATTATTAAGTCACTCATCTACAAATATATTTATTTTAGTCATCATAAAAATTTAACTCTCAACTAATTATTTCTCTCAAAATTTTTATTTTTTGAATTATTTAGGACAGAGACATATCAATATATAATTTTATAATTTAACATGCAATAATCACTGTTAATTCTTGGTTATAACTTATATAAACGAGTTAAATCTCAATTTAGCTCGTAAAATTTGATCCGATGTTCAGAATGATCTCCATAATTTTGTTGGTCCAATTAGAATTCCCAAATTTACAATTTTTGTCACCAGAATATTAATCTAACGCAATTTCATGTTATGATGGACACTACTTAAATGATGGTGCATTGGTTTCGCACTCAAACCCTTTAAAAACCACGTAGTGTAAGGATTTTCTTGATATTTTGCAATTTATGCTCGTCGTATAGTGAAAAGAAAGAGAGTTTTAACCCACAAACAATTAAAACGACGTGGTTTTCAAAGGGTTTGGCGTAAAAATAATACGTCATCGTTTAAGTAGTGTCCACCATTTAATGCAACTGCGTCAGATCAGTATTTCAGTGACGAAGATGATTGTAGGGGCAAAGCGAAACCACGATTGTAAATTTGGGAGTTCTAATTAAGGTAAACGAAATTGTGGAGATCATTTTGAACATTAGACTAAATTTCAGGAGTCAAATTGAGATTTAATCCCTATATGAACAGTTAAATTAATTAAATATATTATTAAACCATCCTACATGCACTTGTTTTAACTTTTGAAAGACAGAGCAAAGCCTTCAACGACCCAAAAAGGCTTCCCTTCTTTATGTTCATTTTTTCTTTCCAAATTGAATAATGGAATTGAACATACAAAGAATGGAAGCCTTTGAGGGTTGCAGAAGATAATTTCTCCATTCAATAATCGCCAATGCATACATATATGGTGCTTATTAATATATATATATATATATGTTATGTTAATGAAATCTAAAGAGCTTAGTAACCCTATATATAGAGCAGGCTTCAACCAATATCATAAAAGAATATAAGTGCTTTTCATGAAAGATAGTGGCTATTATTAATGCACACAATGACACAAACGTATCCAATTCGGTGTCAAGTGTCTACTATCCACTATTAAGAAATAAATAATGAAGTTTCACTGTTTCATCATCAGATACTTCTACCTTAGTCCCAAACATCCAAAACAAATGGATATAAAAAAAATATATATTGAGATTTAAGAGTATTATTTGGATTATACAAAGTTGATGTAATATTTTTTTCATATATGAAAAAAAAATTGAATTAAATCACTTCCTTAATTAATACTTGAGAAGCTATCTAAATGAAACAAAAATTAAATAATAGATTTAAATTGTATTGCGTATTAACTAAGTACAGTCAAATTAAATTTATATGTTAAATTATATATATGTGCCTCTCATATAAACCTTAATATACAATAATGTCTATACTCTATAAGTACAACATGCATGAGTTCAAATAAAATTTCCCTTATTGTGTTGTGTCTCCATCTTAAATTCCCTTAATTTGTTTCTTTGTGCATTGTTTTGATTCCAAAATTAAGATTTGATTGCTTTTTTCCTTTTTATTTTTATCAAAATTAATGGATCTGTATGCTTGAAGAACCTTTTAATAATTCAGAATCACATCATAACCAATGTGAAGATAATGTTCTGGTTACTTCTAAGAGAATGCTTTACAAAACATTAGAAATAATATGGCATCTTTTAATTTGCATGAATCTGCAGTTGACAACGAACGGCTGAGAGAATATATATTTGACTGTGATAATCACTATTAATTTTGCACTTGCTGAAGTGAAGGCTAATTATCCACTATTTTATGAAGAATAAATAAAAATAAAAAGTGACTTTAAAGAGATAAAGAAAAAGAAGAATATTATAAGAAATTGTAACCCCACAAAAATAAAGTCAAAACTGATTAAAGATAATCACAATATGCCACTAACTTAGCAGTTCCATTTTGTGTAGGACTTTTAGACTCATCACCAATTTGCAAAAGATATCATATCCCTTTTGCCATGATCATGATTCTTATATCTATTCTCTTTTATATATTTACAACTTTCACCATGATGATTTATCTTTCAATTCTTACCAACTTTGATAACTAGAGTTACTAAGTACTGTTGCTTCTGATGTTCATGCTTTTTAACAATAAAACTATGTTTGTATTTCACCTATTTTTTTATTCAGAAAAGCCCAAATTAAAGTGTTTTGTTTTAAATTCCAACTATTAATTTGTCTTTGTTAAATGCTAATATGTATGGCAAACAAGATGTGATATCAACATTTAAAACTAGGGTCAAAATTAAGCATTTTCTATTTTTCTAGACAACTAAAACAAAAACAAAAAAAAACAAGTTCTATAAGAATTAAAAAACTTCTTTAACCCTAGTTCATAATTTCAGTTTACTCTTTTGTATTTTCATTCTTACTAGAGTTCAAAATCCATTTATGTCAATTGACAAGATAAATAAACAAATATCTTATTTATGATACTAAAACAAAGCACATTTGGAAGAGGAGATAAATAGATCTAGAACTATAATGTTGACCAATAAGGAAATGGATCAAGAACCATATTCTTTCTGCACCAATGGATTCCTTCCATTGAGCTGGAACACTAATTCTCATTTTTAAATAAGATGAACTTTGACTTGGCACAAGCACCTTTGTTTTGGTTATCATTCATTTATATAATTAAATCCTGATCAAATCATTGTTTATGGCAAACATTTTGGCATCATCCAATGGCATTACATGGGGATATTTAGAAACTAGAACACATCAATTAACAGACAATATATTACATTTTTTTTCCAAGAAAGTGGAAATATTCATGAGCTCTGGAAGGACAGAAAAATACATTTGTAACATATTATACAGAATGCATAACTTCCTACCCAATTAAAATTCTTGTTGAACCAAACCAACCATGTTTCACACCTACAATTATCCTTGCTACCCTGTACCCTCCTAATGATTTTATCAAATATCAACTGAATTCCTATCTGGCAGCACATTAAATCAAATTTAGCTACAATAGTGTAACAAACACAGCTTTAATTACATGTTGAATGAAGGTCTTGGTTTTGGTGGCATATAATAAGAATTTCCACAGTCAATTGGGGTCTGCATAAGTGGATTCCATCTGTCAAATATTATACGGCCTCCTCTGCCAATTCTTCCATGGAATTTATATGCTCTTGTTGGCACACCATTATTATCTCTTAAAGTATCTGATGGTGGCACAATGCCTGCCATAGCCAACTTGTCTGGAAGTAAAGGTTTTGTGAACAACAAAACTGGCTCAAGAGGATCCTGCATATACCCATGAAATAACTCACAAAGATTGAACCATGCAGTTCATTGAGCTTTAAAGGTAATAAAAATACAGACCAACAGCTATTTTTCACAGAAAATAATTTCCTTGACTGCAAAAAAGTACTTCTATTGCAGGGGATAGCACAGTGCTCAAGCATTTGGTGTTATGCAAGGTCCAAGAGAGGGCCACATCCAAAGGGTTTAAAAAATTACTTCTATTGTAATGAACTTTTAAAAATAATTGGATTATAATTCTTCCAGAGTAACTTCTTCAACTTTTTCAGCTATCTAGAGCATTCAAGTCTCAAACAAAATTTCCAAAATCTAAAGAAAATCACCCCTTTTTTCCCAATGGGTAAAAGGATTATGCTAATTGCTAAAAACAAGAGGAGAAGTATAAAAACAGAAACCTAAGAATACAACAGTCTAACTCTAGATACCAATATACCACACAAAAAAGAAAAGCACCTTAACTTCAATTCTTTGTTAATATGAGAGTTTTACACTATTATTATCAATCACATACTACTTCTATAATGTGGCAGCGCATAATTAAATATTTGTTTAGAAACTTTTATACAATGATGTACATCAAATTAAATTCATAAGAAAGTGTGAAATTTTCATGGATAATCTCACACAAAAGATAAATACCAAAACAAGGAAGGAGAAGAGGACACTGCAGAAAATAGGGCAAAGAAACCAGTATATTACCAACTTTTGAGGCCAGCCTTGTGGAACATGTTGCCTCCTAAACTCTTGCTTCGAAAAAGCTGCAGGAAGCATAGCTGGGTTGGCATCATATGAAGGATGAATCTGTACTACTGAAGGCCTTGAATGAGGATGGCTAGTCATCATATCTGACTCAAAGAACTCCTCCTCACTTGAAACAAACTTCGAAGAGTAGGGAGCGAGTCTCGAGAGTGCTAAGCTGTCTTCCAAAAATTCGGTTTCATGCTGAGATAGGGAATCACTCGTTAGTTCATAAGTTGCCTGAAATTACTTCAGGAATTGGTGCAACAATACATTGAGATTAAATGCAAGAGTTTTAAAACTAGAACTTTATACAGCCTCCATATTCCATTTATTGTTGCCCCATAAACAGAATGGGAAAGGAAATGGCATAGTTTTGCTTTGGCCTCACAATGAATGGCAACCACCATACTACACCAACTTCTAGTAAGGACAGATGTAAGAAAGCACGTGGGAAGAATAATGCAAGTACCTTATACTTCATTTGTATCCTCTGCAGCATAACTTCATTATCCATTACTTCTCTCTTTTTCTCCTCCCTCTGGTGATGATCATATACCAAGAAAACATGTATAATGGCTAAAGGATATACATATTGTATTATAGACAAACTCTCATAAACTACTTGAACATCATACCTTGATCACAGCCTGCACCAAGCTCTTAGCTTGTTCAAGGTTCCGTCTAACCTGTTTAGGAAGAAAGAATTAACGTAAGTTTTTCAGGTAATATATACTGCAAAGGAATACATGTATATATTTCAATCTGAAAGGTAAAAGACAAAACAACTTTCGAACAGCTACAACTTCTAGTAAACCGCAACAACTCTGAACATTTTTAGAAGCTAAATGATCATATGAACCACATAATTTAATCCATAGCTTCCACAAGTTATGATGAGAATCAAAATGATAAAACATAAACATGTATGACTGTTGAAAAATTGCTAGGTAAAAAACACATAAATCCATAGTGCCTTCAACAGAGAAAACACTTCAAGCTCATCTAACTGACTTCCAGATACCTAAGAACCAAAACCAGCAAAAGGAGCTAACCTGGCGAAGCTTCTCAAATGACTGGACATTGTTTTCTCTTCGTTGCATCTGAATAGAAAATACGCACCAAAATTCAACCAAAAAATATATGCCAATTTCCAAAATGCCTTTGACGAAAAAGCATTTAACCAAAATTGTATAAATGAAAGCTAAATTTTCAACATACCCTTCTTGTGTGAAGCCTGTGGGCTTTTTCCCTAGGACGGAAGACATTATATGGGTTGGTGTCATTAGAAGGTGGAGGGGGCTGCACAGAAATGCAGTCAATCTTGTCAAACTTCAGCAACATGCTTGTCTAGTAACTTTACGCCAACAAGTAAATGGAGCTAGAACAGAGAAATATTTTGAAGACAATACATCCAGGAAAAAGCTTGAGAAGGGAGCATAAGCCCCTATTTACAAGGGAGAAAAAAATAGACATTGTATTTAATGAACTTGAAAACTTGTTATTGGGAAATCGCTTACATGTTTCAAACAAGGGATCACATATTAAATTCACACATAAAAATGTTGATGACATGGCTAGTTATAGGGAGGGAGAAAGGCTGAAAAAAAAATGCATTCTAAAACAAAATAGCCAAGAGATTGCCTGCTGAATAAAGCAGCACAATTGAGAAATCACAAATCCAACAAATTTATTATAAGTTTAGCTCGAAATGCATCTATATTAAAACAGATCAGCAATAGAATAAATTGATTGTAACGTGCTGAAAACCAACCTGCAAACGTCGCAAAATTGGCTTTTGCCACCTTTCTCGCTGCATCCAAAAGAATACAGCAAATAAGAAAAGAAAGATAACAAGACATCAATATTTCGTAATTCTGACTAACAATTGGAAGGAACCAGTGTATGGTTGATAGTATAGTTAGAGTAAACACCAACAAGAATGAACGAAAGAGACCCTATATAACAGTCTCCAACTCCTTAACGAAACTATAACAAGCATAAGCCCATATATTAGTCAAGTTGCCTTGATATACCCCCTCCTTCCATCAATGCTTCACATGCAGTCATGTGAAAGTTAATAAACACCACACCATGGATGGTACAATATCCAGAATCCTCGATGAAGAGAAATTGGAAGTCATCCAGAAAATAAAGTTGACATATAAGAGGAGACATTTCACTCATTATTGATGGTCTATGGATATTAGCATACCTTCTCTTTCCAGTAATCATATACTGATTCAATAACTGTATATTTTGACTGAGCTTGTAGGGCCTAAAATGTACAAAAAGAATTCTCAATCAGCCACAAATCTAAATTGTAAAAAAGAAATATCTTTTTCATACTATAATTATAAGAAATACATTTAAGAAAAATTAAGATGCATTGTCAACCATTCCAATCAAAGGTAACGTAAATAAGGAAATCCTTATAAACAACAAACATTAATTGAACAAGAAAAATCAATAAAATGTTTAATTTTTGAAACAATAAAAATGTACGATCACTTCTGTTAGTTTGATATTTCTACAGGAAAGGCAAATCTATTAACAAGAAGAGAGATAAAAAGTAAAATAAAGTAAAATAAAAGGGACAGAAACATAAAACCATTGTTAGCATAGATTGTAATAATAACAATAATAATAAACAATGGAATCATGATATAATTTGACCTCAATAGCACCATCAAGCCGTAGTAGCACCGGAATTGGTGAACCAAGAGTAGGTGTTATAACTCCAGCCCTTTCACGAGCCTTATGATCCAATACCTCCAGCTTGAAAATAAGAGCCTCAAACCTATTTACCAGGCATTAAATGAAGACCAGAACTTGCACCCGGAAAAAAAAAAGGAGCACTAAAGAAAAAGAGGAAACATCATATATTATTTACACCTAATACTAATATTACAAGATTTATGAAAAGATTAGTCACAAGTATGTGTGTTCCAAGAAACGTATATTGTAACAGGAGTGATAGTTAAGCGATTCGATCAAGCCATGATCAATAGTGTCAACTTGATTTCAAGCAACCAGGACAAACTGCTGACAAGGAAAAATAAATAGAAAGAATACAATGATAAAACCTATTAAAAGGATTAACCCTCTACCAACCAAAAAATTGACAAATTAATTGACACCAATCAATCCAGAAGACAGTCTAAAGGTTTACATTTCAGGCATCAGAATCTTCTTTTCCTTGTTAAACTCAAAAAGCCAGTCCTCATCTTCATTGTCCAAGTCATACTCAACAAACTCTCCAATCTCAGCCCGAGCTGCAAAAGGACAAGGAATTTCAGTACAACAGTGGAGTTTTCAAATTCTGAAATACTTTGGCAGAAAATTCTATCTAGTGGTACTGGCCAAACCTCCTCTTGCCCGCAAGTAAGAATTTGGTTGAGCAAAAGTGCAAGAATAGTCCCTTTCATATGTATCCACAACAACAAACTGAGGAGTAGGGATTTCAGAGGCCACTCTCCTGCTGGGAACAGGATGTACCTAAGAGAAAGTCAGTAGATGTTACTGATATACCCGATCTCGCCAGCTTTGCAATTTGACCAAACATTATCATCAAATTTTAACTAAGTACATTCATGTTAGAAGGTTGCTAATATGACACTATTCTATTGTTCCATAACAAGCACATATTAGCGTGTTGCTTTATTGATTTTCCTTTCAAAAGGGGAGCAGAGTAATCCATGATTAATTGTTGAATATTTGAAATTCCAGCTATCTACACAATAGTTGTTACTAATTTCATTGATGCTATTGATATATTCAAACACAGTAATGGATTAAACAGGTAAATGTAATACAATAACAAACCACTATAAATCACGAAAGAACCCCCTCCCCCCTTCCAGCACACACACACCCCCCTCCTTCTCTTTCTTTTTGTTCAAGATAAGGCGCGCCCATACCTCATGCTCAACCTCAGTAGCAATTCGCAGCAACTGCGAATTACGAGTAGAAGTAGGTGCCTCGTCATCTTCGAAGTCCTTAACAGACTTAACAATGGGGAGCTTCTTGTGGATGTCAAGTGGCCGGGGCCTGAAAGACAACCTAGTCATTTTTCTGATTATTAATTATTCCTCCAATCCTATACAATGTTTCATGCCAACACCTTCATATATGTATCCCTGTGTTACAAAACAAAAGTAACATAAGTCTTAAACCCAGTGGCAACTAAAAGACCATAGCATGCCCAGTGACGGATCCAGCAAATTTTGCTAGTGAGCGCAAAATATATATAATATAATAATAATTTTTATAATTGTACTATGGTATTATAAAATATGATTATTCCTCAAATTATTTAACGAACAAATTAAAACAATAAAATAATAACAAATAATTTAAAATTCCATTCTTCTGGGTTTCATATTTTGAAAAGATTGAATGATCTTTTCATTGTCAATACAATCAAATATTTCTCTTTCTATATATGCCACTAAACAATCATTTAAAAGTACATTATAAAATTATAAATACAAAATTGACAAACATATGTCATTCAAATTAATTTCCAACAAGAACAACTAATAATATCCTAAATTCCTAATTAAAAATAAGTCAATACACAAAAATAATTAACAAACAGATTAATGGAACCAAACTAGCAATTACATAGATAGAACAAATTCAATCACAATTAACAAACTAATGAATGCAATTATCAAACAATGAAGCAAGCAGATCAGTGATTCAGTATTTCAGACTTTCAGTGAATCATGAATGTACCAAGAGTCCAAGGAGGCAGACTTTCAGTATTTCAGACTCAGTTTCAGTATTGCTTTATTGCTTCACTGGGCTGAACTGCTGAACTCCAGGAGGCAGAACACAGCAGCGGCGCCTAGGCCCAGCGGCAGCAGGACTGCAGGACGAAGGCTGAACTGCTGAAGACTGAAGAGCAGGGACGGATCGCAGAAAAAGAAGGCAGAACCAGAAGAGCTGAAGAGGAACGCAGAAGAAGAAGGCAGAAACAGAGTACCAGATAACCAGTGAGGCAGTGACAAACGCTGAAGAGTAAGGTAGAACCAGACACGGAAGGAACGCAGCGGCAGAACCACACAGCCAGTGATGCGGAAGAAGAAGGCAGATTCAGACGCGGCAATGCAAGGAGAATTAACAGTGACGGAGCCACGCGGGAGAAACGCTGAATGGGGGGCAGCGCCAGCGGCGACAGTGAGCCAGTGACACCAGTGGAGTAGCGGCACTGGCGACAGTAACTCTGGAGGGCGGAGGCTGGAGCAGAGGCAGAAAATTGGAAAAGGGAAGAAAGAGAAGGGTTAGGGATTTGGGGGGTGGGGTCAAAATTAATTAGGTAGTGGGGTAAATAAAGTATATCACACTAAGCACTACTCACTACTTTTTAAAATTTCACTGGGGGCTGAAGAGTACATCCGTCCCTGCTGTTGAGTGTTGATCAACCCAAGCATAATTGCATAAGAACATAACCTTCTAAAAGGAAAGGGTTTTTTTACATTTGCAAAAGAAAAATAATCTCGATTAATTCAAAATAATTAACATTTATGTTAGCTCCTCCTCAATAAATCAAAGAGATCTTATTAAATGTTGGTGGGGATGTGGTTCTGTAATCTAAAGGTATTTGCACTTAATCTTCTAAAAGCAACAGCAAATAACTGGGAAATAGAAACACACAGTAAGCTCCTAAACCAAACACATTAAATAATTAAAAGATACACAATTAAAATTCAAATGTCAAAGCACTCAATTAGATTATGTATCCTCTGTCAGCAAAAAACAATCAAATAATACACATAAGCATTGCATTCATGGCCTTAAATTAATAATGCAAGTGTCAAACACCAAACATCATTCTAAAAAACATAATAAATAAAATAAAATTGCACTGCCTCATCAAAATCAGCACTTGCATATTCAAACAATAATTCAAAACAACAAGGAATAGATATAAATTGACTTTAAAAAAAAAAAAACATAAAATTGGGGCAGGAAAAAGCAACGACAAACACGGAGAAGAAGAAAACACCAAAGGTTCGATTTGACTCACCGGAAGAAATAGATTGGCGGGAACTTTATCCGATTCCGTCAATCTCAGCTGTTTTATCACTCAGTGTGTTTTTCGGTAAACCCTAATTTGATCCCCTATCAGAACATCTGCACAAAAAGCTACATTTTTGTTTTTCATTTTCTTCAGCTCTTTTTCTTTTTTTTTTTTGGGTTCCTGTCGGGTGGATCTCTTTCGATTGGACTCATCATACGATTATGGGCCTCTAATGCTTCAACTTACTTTTTTTTTTGGCTCACATATTTTTTGTGTGGATCACTATAAAGCATCCACTCAAATCACAAAAAAAAAAACTTCCACTCAAATCCAACTACCAGTCTGCCGATGAGCCTCAACTCAAGTGGCATATGTTCTCCTTTTTTTACTAAGAGGTCTCGGGTTCGAGTCTCATCTAGTGTAAACTTGACAAAAAAAAAAGGAATATAATGTGTGTGAATGTGTAACCTAAGATTGGGGGTTGTCCAATCCATCCACAATCATTTGAATTTGATAACTACCAGCAAGGATAAAGACGACGTGCCGAGTTACCTGGATTCCGGTCGGGACAGGAGGAAGAAGAAGAAGCAAAGGCGCTGGGAACCTGTGGACGGCGGCGACAAAGAACCTAGGGCTAGGATTTTGTGTTTGGTACTTTGCTTTGTTTCAAAGGGGGGTGTTGGGGAAGGGGGTGCTGACTACTGAGTTGCAAACGAGTTTTTTTTGTCTAAAACACAAAACGGTGTCATTTTTTATAACCGACCGGTTACCAACTTTGTTTTTGGCCGGTTCAGTAATTTCTGAGTGGTTCGTCATCCAATAGTTATAAGCAGTAAATTGGACCATTTTCATGGTGGATTTTCAATTGGACTAGTTCGACCGTCGATCTGGTCCAATTTTTATAACTATGACTATTATAATTAAAAAAAAACGAATTTTAACAAAATTTTCGATTTGTGTGTATAGAAATCTATTTGTTGGTGGCAAATCTTTAAATAGAACTTAAATTTTTAATATTTGACCTGTTGGGGACTGAGAGATATTGTGAAAAAAAATTATGAATATCTCAATAATTATATTACGTAAATATCAAATATCAGTCATTCGTATAAAATATATATTAAAATATAAAATATGTATAAAAAATAAATAAATTATACATGTATTTATACATAAATATATATGATATATAAATGACTTTTTTTTTATTTTCATGTAGGATTTTGTTTTGCAAATTTTGATTATCAAATGTTAGTAATATTTAACTATCTTGTGTTAAATAAATAAATGAGTTAATCGTAAAGTTAAGACAACAACATTTACCAAATGGATAAGTTTATAGCTCCTATTATTGCATTGCTTTCTCGAAGGGAAAATTCCCAGAAAAGTTTCATTTTGTTTGACTGGAAATAAAATTGATGTGACTATATATGCAACGTAGACCCAGTTTGGTGATACGTAAACTACACCTTACATGTCAAATATTATTTTTAAAAAAATAACAACCTAGCTCATAATTAATGAAAAATAATATATATGTCACATTCAAGAATAGCAATGCAAGTTGCAGATAGGAATGGCAATGGCTCCTAAACTAAAGAACAAATGGCTGGGAATGGTACAGCCACTAACCACTTCCAATGGTTTCATAAATCATCAATCAACGTCACGTTTTCCATATGATTGAGTCAAATTGAGCTCATATATCTTTGTCAATACCAACTATATCCCACTTAAATGGTTGAGATCCATGACATCTATCTGTTTTTGTTTTTGTTTTTTTTTCTTCTATTTTACTGTTAAATAATGGATTTGAGACCCAGGGTTATTCTCTGTGATTTTAGGCTACGTTTGTTTCTGAAAATAAAATAGGATAAGATACTGAGAATAGAATATGATAAGACACTGATATATAGAGATACAAAATTTGTATTCTTGTATTCTATTTGGTGATAAACTAGAACAAATTTATGAAAATCTAATTTATTCTCAATTTTTTTCATTCAAAAAATTTGAGATGAAAAATATAATAATAAAAAAATATAATATTATGAAAAATTAACAAAAATAATAAAAAAATGAAAAATAAGTTATATCCTATTAGAATGGATATAAAATACATTAATTCAGTACTTTTGAACATACTATTTCTATCAATATCTCCTCTGCCAAACATAATTTTATGTCTCAGTGTCCTATCTCTATAAAGAAACGCAACCTTATATATTATGTTCATGTCTAATAGTATTAAGTTGTATTTAATTTGTTACATAAACATTGGTGGGTCAAATAATAAGAAAGTTTGTTATGATATCACATCGTAGCTTGACTGGTAACAATATATATATATGATGCTGTCATTAGAGATTTATTAATACTCCTATTGAGAATCTTATATTATATAGTTAGTTATTATTTATAAACACTAATCAGTAAAAATGATAACAATCTATAAGCTAAGCTCCCAACTAATTTGGGCATGGGTTTGTGTGAGTGCTACCTTAGCTTGGCAAAAGCCATGTTATTGTCGGCAGAAGATTGCATATGAAAATAATAGACTTCCATTTCATTCAGATCCGTTGATGGGTCCTACTTCGTGATCTCACTTTTCTTTCTCTTGTAAAATGTCTGTTTTATAATAAATTTTTATTCGTAATTATTTTTATGTAAAGTTATTAATTAAAAATTATTATCTAATAATTTAATTAAATATTTTAAAATAAAAAATTATTTAAATAAAAATATTTAAAACAATTTTTAAGATATTTTTTAATAATTAAAATTTTACATATATAATCAATTAAATCGTACTATTTTTACTCAAAATTTATATATATAATAAGAGTATTTTAGTCATTTTTAGAATAAGAATATTATATAATAATTTTATATACAAAATATTAATTTAGATAAGTAAAGATTTGATTTACACTGATTTTTCGATTTTAATTTATCTAATCTAATTTTAACAAAAATAATATAATTTAATTAATTATATATATATATATTTAATTTTAATTATTAAAAAATATCTTTAAAAAAATACATTAAAAGTCTTTGTCTAAATAATTTCTTTTAAAATATCTTATAATTTTTAACTAATAATTTTAGGTAGAAATAATTGCATGCGAATCTCTTCTTTGTGATACACGTAATTTGTAGTTTTTTTACGGTTAATTTATTTATTTATTTGTATATGATATATAATATATAAAATTATTTTTCTTGTGTACAAGTTAATTCCGGAAAACATTTTTGTCATGTGATTGATGTATTGAGGAAGGAACATAAATTTGATGCTCAGAATCACGTGTCGTCTTCATCAGACGTGGCTGTCTCTGTGCCGCTTTCTCGTCTTTGTCGTTCATGGCTCTCATTATTTAATTAATGGAGATCGCTTCTTTTTCTTTTTTCTTCTTCTCTCTTTTTCTTGCTCATACAATAAGTAATATTATTTCTTTCTTTTTTTTCTTTCATCTACGAAATCTGCTCTGACAAAAATAAAAGGCCAGGTAAATAATTTGATGTAGCTTCAAGAATAAACCTAAATGAAAAGCCATTTTTTTTTTTATTTGGGACCAATATATGAATGAACCATACCAAAGTCTTAATATATAAAATATTCCACACTACACATACATGACCCATAGTCCCACGCCCTCGTCATAACTCGGTCAAGTCATCCGGAACCCAAATTTAATTGTCATACAATGAATCTATTTATTTCTTATTAAATAAAATGATGATGTCATCAATGAATTATAATTTAAATAACATAATTTTTTTATACTCATTTAAAAATAATAGATTTAAATTTTTCTATCTTTAGATTTGGCTGGTCAGTTAATCTGCACTGTTTATTATTGTCTAAAAAATGGACAAAGCACCTTTCAAAAATATTTGAACCATAACACTTAAACCTATTTTTCTTATTAGTGTTAGATAACCTTCATAACAAAATATATACAAGTTGAAGTTATAGTTAAAGGAAATCAAGAGTTAGTTTTCCTCTTACAAAGAACTCAATATATAAAATGCTATTTTTATTTTAAAGTATATATATAATTCGTGTTTAGTCGAGTAATATTTAATATAAATTTTATTTAAAAATTTATTACTAATCAATAAATTATTATATACATAATTTTTTTAATTTTTAATATTTACTTAAACAAATTTATAAAGTAATCACTAATTCAAGTTCGGTAATTTTCAGTCATTTTGGTTTAGATAGTCTATTTATCTATTGTAGTATTTTATTTAAAGAAAATATTAGGTGTTCAAGTATTTTCATTAATTAAATTATTAAAATTTAAACTGTAGTCAATTTTTTTTTCATTTTTTTCTTCTCTTTTTTTAACATTGTCATCATTAGCATAATAAATTTACTGTTATCATCACTACTATCTTATCTGTTGTCATTATTAGTCTCTCTTCCTCCTCCTCCTCTTTTATATTTTTTTATTTTTTAATAATTTTTTATACATTAGTATAAATTACCAAGCTATTAACTTCTATTACTTGTGTTATTTTTCTGGATTTGATATTTGTGTGTTATTGTATATATTTTTATTTTGTTCTTGATTATGATTATTTATTATGATGATCTTAATTTTTTTAATGGAGCTGTTTGAAAATTAGTATTATTCTATAATTCTAATTTTTGTATTATGCTAAACAAAAATGTGTGTTATACTTAAATATTTGTGTGCTATGATAAATTAAATTTTGTTTTATGATATCTATTAAATTAGTATGAGCTATCAAACTATTAGTTTCGATTATTTGTGTAATGTGAAAATAAAAAGATATGTATTGTTTCACTTTATTTGATTTACACATATAATGTAGTATGCTATAACAGAATTCAATAAAAAAATATACACATAAATTTTGGTGTAACAATATTTGTGTGTTGTGTTTAAAAAATTTATGTGTTATATCAATAAATTTATATTACATCTTAATTTATGTGCCCTCTAACAAAAATATATATACCGTAAAAAATATAAAAAAAATTATACATACAATACAAACTCTTTAAATTATGCATAAAACACTGAATTACATATCACGTGTTTCATTTTAAAGATAGTTTTTATTGTAATTGAATTAATTTGATTAAACTTAATTGTCAACAAAATTTGTAAATATAACATCACTTTTTTTTATTTATGATGAGAGATTGATGCGACGGTTTAGTGTTTAGAGAGAAAAAAGAAAAGAAAAAACTTGAGAAAAGTCAACTAAGAATTTAGAAATTGAACGTATGCAGAAAGAGGAGGGAGCTTATCATGAAAATGTAAACCCCAATGGGAACTTGACTAACTTGCGCCCTAATTTTGCGGTAGATTTTAATTCCATAATTATAAAAAGAAAGTTCATAAATTGTCTTAATACGAAAAATAAAAAAACAAAATGCGTTGTTGAGCATGAAATTTCGTGCTGCGTCAGTTACTGCGAATGAAACACATCTGAAAACGGAGGGAAGAAGAAACAACAAAGAAAGGTAACAGCTTTTGGATTTTCGAAGATAGAATCGCACTCACAACACCGAAAAGGACGCGCCTTTTCCCCTCTTCTCTCTTTCCCATTCTCATTCTCTTCTCTTAATTGCGTGCTCCGTGCTTCTCTCTCTCTCTCTCAATATTCCAATATCCAAATTCCAAATTCCCCAAAGCTCACAAACACTCTTCAAATACCAGCGACCACTCCAATGACAATTCTCAATCGCCATTCTCCTCCTTTCCTTTAACTCTCTCTCTCTCTCTCTCTCTCTCTGTCTTTCTTTTTTCAATCTCTGTTTCTGTGTCTCTTCCAATTTGAATTGCAATGGCCAAGGAGATGAAGGACGTTACTACCAAGTCGTCGCAAAAGGAGAAGCATCTTCTTCAGAAGCTTCATTGCTCTGTGAAGAACTACGATTGGGGGCTTCCGGGTCGGGTATCCGAGGTTGCCAGGCTAGCCAGGTTGAATTCCGGGTCTCAATTGGATCCGGAGAAGCCCTACGCGGAGCTTTGGATGGGTACACACGATTCGGGGCCTTCGTTTCTCGCCTCCAACAATGGTGGTGAAATGGTTACCCTTAAGAAATGGCTCTCGCAGAACCCTGATTTTCTGGGTGACAAGGTTCTGCAAAACTGGGGTTGTGATCTCCCCTTCTTGTTCAAGGTGAGTAGCACTCTGATCTTTTTTGTTCTATTAATGAAAATGGTATCTTCATCTTAGAACAAATTGGAAATTTGAGCATCATTGTTAATAAAAAGCAAGTCCTTTTTTTTCCCGGTTCAGTGGAAATGGGTGTGTAGATGCTTGCACAAGTTTGAATTTTGAGCATAATTAGCTGGTATCTGCTTTTCCTTTTTCATGGGAAACAATAATAATAGTTGTTTAAGAAGTTTTTCTTATTATTGTTATAATTTGTCTAAATCCAACATAAGCTAATTTAAACATGTAGTTTGCATGTAAATTATTTGTTTATTGTTATGGCATTAGGTGCTATCGGTGGCAAAAGCCTTGTCTATACAAGCACATCCTGATAAGGAGCTAGCTAGGACACTGCATAAGTTGCTGCCTGATGTGTATAAGGATGGGAATCACAAGCCGGAGATGACTCTGGCAATGACAGAGTTTGAGGCTCTCTGTGGTTTTGTTACTCTCAAGGTACTGAGTTATGTTGAAGGAGTCTTTTGTTTCTTTCCTTAATTTTAGTTCTCAATTTTTATATTAATAAAGTTAATAAAGTTAATGCGATTTTGTTTCCTTTTCCCTTTCGATTGTGTCTAGAACGCTTTCTTGTTTTTATGTTCATAGAACTGTTTTTGAGCTATTGTGAATACGATCCTTGTTATTATAAGACAAAAACTGGTATATTAGGTGTTAGGTAAATTCGATCCTTTTTTTTAATGGGTTCATTGAGATGTTGATATTATTAACAAGAGTCTTTTTTTATTTAAATATAAAAAAAAATTTGGTATTCATGCACTTCAAGTGATTGGAAATGAACTTCCCACCTGTCGGTACAATTTCATATTGATGTGACCAAGCCTTTTTCCTGTTCATTTTATTTTCTTTAATTGCCAATAATGTTTCCTGGTCCTTTGTGATACTCCCTCAACCTTTGATAGCTGACCAAACTATTAAAAAGAATCATATGATTTCTGTTGTGTGTTAAAGAAACATGAAAAAGTGTCGGTTGCAAAGCATAAAGTGGAAATTTTATTTGTTTTTCCATTGTAGATCTGTTAGTTTTTCCTTGAGAATGGGCTTGGTTTTGAGAGAACTTTGATGTTTATCGTTACTTTTGTATGAGTTCACCTGAATAAACTGGGTTAAATAGAAAGGGGATTAAAGGAAGAATTTAATCTAGAACCCTATTGTAGTTTTCATGTATATTGTTACTTTGAATCATGCCAATGATTCAAAGATGTCTGCTTTTGTGGGGAAAAGAACACGTGTGTAGATCTGTTTTTGCTGATTAGAGGTTGCTATCTGTTAAATGCACAGACATTAGAACTGATTATTCTAATGCATCATTGAAAAATTATGCAGTATGGGCTAACTCTGCGGTGTGTTGTGTTTTATTTCAGGAGCTTAAGGCTCTGATTCATACTGTTCCGGAAGTTGCACGCTTGATTGGGGCTGAAAATGCAGACCTGGTCTTACGAACCAGTGATCAGGATGGTGAAGGGAAGGTAAAAGCTGTTTTGCAGGCAGCATTCACACACCTAATGTCAGCTAATAAAGAAAGAATCACTGAAGCAGTAAATAGTTTGAAATTTCGTCTCCATGATGAAAGCAAGGTTAGTTGATTGCTTATTTAATTTGCTCTGGGAAGTTATGATTCTGTTGTAGCTCAACTGTTGATAATTTAAGATGGCTTAATGTAATAAAATTTAACTTTTTTTTTGCGAGTGTGACTAAGAGATATCGAAACATTTGTTTTACGTCAGGTGAGACAGTTGACAGATAAGGAGAAGCTGGCGCTGCAGTTGGAAAAGCAATACCCGGCAGATGTCGGTGTCATTGCAGCATTCTTTCTTAACTATGTAAAACTTGCTGCTGGTGAAGCCTTGTTCCTTGGCGCAAATGAGCCACATGCATATTTAGCCGGTACTTGTATTGAATGCATGGCAACTTCGGACAATGTAGTGCGAGCCGGCCTAACTCCCAAACACAGAGATGTCCAGACTCTTTGTTCCATGCTCACATACAAGCAGGTAAATGATACATCACAGAAATGAGGCAGTTAAATTTTGTAAGGCTATGGCTGGTAAGTGTTTCATGACAGAAAGAAAAACCCGACAATGGAAATATAGATAAGAAAGAAAATTTGTGGCTGTCTTTGTTCCCACTGTCCTAGTTTTCAAGTAGACAGCTTGGACAAATTTTGTCAGAAGATAGAGACATTTTACTTGTTTCTATGTTTGTCTCCTCCTAACAAGTAGTTGTGTCTCCTATGGCTTTGTAGTTTTGTCTTGATATATTTACCAAACGGGATCCAAAGTGATAATTCAGAAGGTGGCATGAATATTTTGGAGACTGGCAGTTTTTTTTATGGGTTTTGCCTTTATTTTATGCAGGGTTCTCCCGAGATCCTGCAAGGAGTTCCTCTTAATCCATATGTAAATAGATATACACCGCCATTTGAGGAATTCGAGATTGATCGATGTATTCTTCCCCAAGGGGAAACAGTTGTGTTCCCAGCAGTCCAAGGTCCTTCAATTTTTTTGGTCACAACTGGTAAAGGAATGATGAATATAAAAGGAGGATCACAAAAAGGACATGAAGTAACTGAAGGTGATGTTCTTTTTGCAGCTGCTAACATTGAGATTAGCATCATTAGTGCATCCAAGTTGCATCTGTACAGAGCAGGGGTTAATAGCAAATTTTTTCAAGCTCCCTGAGTTTCAACATTGCACCTTTTTTTCGCCATATTGGAGTTGTGTCATAGGTAATAATAGCACGTCTTAATTTAGTGTACATGTTAGAGTAATAATAAGATCATAGAGTTTGTTATCAGGTTTGAGGGAAAGTGCACTCACTATAGAGAAGAGGATTGTCTTAATGTATTTTTTTTATGTTCAATTTGTTTGTTGTTAATATAAGGGTAAGTATTCATTTTAAGTCTTAAATGTATTCTATTTATCGACTAATAATCAATAAATGAAGTTCCTCCAAAATATTCTGATCTATGTCTACATCATTGCCGACGATATATTTGTAATGATCTTTTTAATATCTTGGAAATTATTAGTTGAAAAAGAAAAATGAAATATTGTTATATACAACTCTGTGTTACATCTAGTATAGAGTCAATGACTTGAGAATCAAGCTAGGAGATTAGAAAACAGAAATTATTCCTTGACTCTGAAAAACTATGTCAGTGTGACTTAGCAACAGAGAAATCATTTATCTTCTATTCATTGATTCTCCTAAACTTCTTGATTACTAAATGAAGAAAGTAGGATGTATAATTATTAGTCTCTTCTGGAAGACAGTTTTTTTTTTTTTAAACAAGATTTTGAAATATCAACTCCAAGAAGTGCAATCTCAACTTTGCATGCAAAACAAATAATCAAACTTGTCTAGTACATCTACAAATCATTTGATGAGGAAGAATTCTTGTTCACACCATTGACTCTTCTTGTAAACAACTATGATCTTCAATTCACACCTCCAATATTTTCCAATGATTGAAGGTTCATGATGTTTATGTTTCAGCAATTTTTTCTATTTTTGTATTTGGTTTTCTCTCACGAGGTTGTTTCTGTGACTTAACAACACTGTCTAGTCAATGTTAGTAGTTAATTAGTTATTAACATGGGAATAAAAAATCCAATATTTGACTATTGAGTAAAGTGACAATTAGATTCTCGAGTATTTTGATTTAGGACTAATTAGTTTTTGAAAGAAAAAAAAGTATCAATTAAGACCTTCAAGATACACAGTAACGGAATTACTCATGTATTTCGTTATCCACAGTGGTGCAGTGGTGTGTGTCCTGTTATTCTACATGAGTATTGTTATTCTACATGAGTATAGAAACAATGTAATTTTAGAAAGTAAAATATTTATTATCTTGAGTTTCTATATAACTTTTATTAAAAGCTCTCTATTAAATTTTTACTCCAAAAATTGTTATCTACATAACAATCTTTAATAAATAGGCACATCATAATAGTTAACAATACAAATAAGCACCACCGTTAAATTTTACGTGATAAATTGATAGAAGAATATAACGTGTCCACCGTTTACTATCGTGTGGGACCAAATTAGTACTTTTTTTTCTTCAGAGACTAATTAATCCGAAATCAAAATTTTCAAGTACCGAATTGTCACTCTCCTCTTGATTATTTAAACACTTAATATAAGGATGAGTATTTCACTTCTAGTAGACTTCCAAGGGTAAATAAATAAATCGATAAAGATAGCATGCAAGGAAGTATCAAGAATGCAAATATGCCGCATCATGCACAATTGCACACTATGGATACCCTCTACAGTATGTAGTAATTTTCATGTCAATCTAGAATATTAAACAACACCAAATAAACTTAGTAGTTGGAACAAAAATACTAAAATTCCATCAAAACATTCTAGGCTTCTGAGATAGGAAACTCAAAAGATACATCTTTCCCGGTAAGCTTCCTGTAAACTCCAGAGAAAGTCTCCAGCTTGTATTCAGTGTTGTTGCGTTCCTTCGGATCCAAGAAAACCTTAAATTGGCAACAATGGTGAAAACCAAACAAGTGTCAGCTTATAAAATAAAAGATAAAGACTTGGCAAATTTGAATGAGCAATATCTTCACAAGAAGTTACTTTGATTATTTTCGATCCATCGAGTCTGTATCTGACTCGTTTGCCAACAATCTCGGCAGGATAAACTACGTCTTCAAGAATAGCATCGTGCACAGCAGTCAAAGTGCGGGTACGCGGCCGCTGAACAGCAGACCCTTTCTTTGGAGGACGCACGATCCTTCTTGTGGCGACCAACACAACATCCTGTCAGTTGGTACAGTCTTCATCCATCAATACACAGAACAAAACAGAAAGGAAAATCATAGGCATGTATATTGGTTTCACATTAAGCTCAAATGTAGTAAACTACAACCTTCCCACTAAACTTCTTCTCAAGCTCCCTGACAAGACGAAGATGAATCTTGCGGAACGACTTCCTCAATCTGAAAGGAACATAAATGACCACAGCCTTGCGATTCCCAGCCACGTCCATCGGACTGCACAAGAAATAGCATTAACATTATCATATAGAGCAATAACATTGTCTCTATCAGAAAATTTGTACTAGGAAATTTGTATATATTTCTGTATTCAGATGGTCTCTAAATGCAGCCTCAATAATTGGCAATATACTTACATTGCCTGGTTTATGTAGAGATCTTTCAAATCACTTTTCAGGTCCTGATTAGTGTTCTCCAAATCAAACAAGTACTACAAACAAACAAACAAAAAATTCAGGATTTTTCAGTGAAGAGCATAGTGTTTAGTTCATTAAATCAGTAAAATCCTTAAAAGGAGGCAACATAAACCTGTGCAGCTGTCTCCTCAAACTCAGTGGGTTCAGCATCATTATCCTTGTGGATTTTCTTCCTTGAGGTGAACATTTTGGTCAATCTCTGTCATGATTCAAAAAGAAAAAACATCACAATGTTGCCATATGAACTATTATCCACTCAAAAACTATTAAGCTAGAATTAGTTCGAAGTTAGAACCTAAGGGGGAAAAACACTCAGAATGAATGTTTTACATCAAACATAACAGAACAATTTGAAGTCATAATTTTTACAAAGGAACTCAATTGAAAGCTGCAAATGAAAAAAATTGACTGCAAGTTGTTCTAAGAACCCCAAGTATGAAAATTTTTCTTCTACTCTCACGGTTTCAACGAAGAAGCAGCAATGTGTAAAACAATGTGAAGGGAATAATGCGAAAATTATTGAACGAAAAACGCACAAGACAGGTAATTCTGAGTAGCGCAAGAGAGATTCAACCTGGTGACTAAATTGGAACGGCGAAAAAGATAGAAGCTTTGGGAATTGATTGGATAAAAGAAAAGCGTACCGAATCGTTGCCGAGATGTGCAGTTGCAGTCCTTGAGCTTCAGAAAGAAGAAGACGCAAGCTACGCCCAGGGATGCTATTATACATATACTCCATGCTGACGTTGCCCTAATTTTCTATGCACATTCCAATTTTCAACGGGCCAAATTCACAGGGCCGGCCCGATTACTCGTTTAAATAGGTGGATTTTGTTTCTAAAATTAAGTTTGTTTAAATTTCGAACTAAACGAACTAATTTGCAGACAACCTGTTTATATTTTTTTTTTACATTTTTTTTAAAAGTAGTACTTTTATCTGATATTTTTTCAGACCCAATTTAAAAATTTAGCCTATCAATTAAGAAAATACAGTTTATTTAAGGCTTTTGATCTAAAAGTGATTATTTTTGTCAAAATATTTTTTAAAAAATAAAATAAAATAAATTAGTAAACGGGTCAACCCATTAAATTCAGCAAGTTGACCATAGAACCCAAATAAAGCAAATTTAAATAGGCCAACCCTTTTAATTCATTAAATTTAAACGGACTGGGCTTAAACAAGCCAAACTGGCCCATTTGACAGCCCTACATTTTTCTTCCAGACATGTTAACTTGGTATGTTATTTTACATAATTTATATAATATAAATTTAATTTTGATACACTTTAAGATAGTTTTTCATGTACATCCACTTATATAATGCTAAAAATAATTATTTTTTACATTGACCGTAATTACATGATTGTATAAAACGTTTTATACTATCAGTACATCAAAATTAAATTCATATAATGTACTCTAAGTATTATAATTTTTTTATGTTGATGGTTGGTTTAATAATCTTGAATTGAATAAATAGTAGAGAAAAAAAAAGGAAGAGATTGAAGTTTATATATGATGGGTATTACTATTAATATATTATAAAGGCTATTACTAAATATACTCGTCAGTTATGAATTAATTTTCATAACAACGAAATAATTTTAATAATTAAATAATTCGTAATTAAAACCAGAAATGACTGTTATGACTTATGACCATATAATAAAATGGCATGATCACCAAAAATTGCATTTTCTATGCCAGAAAATTGCAAATATATATAATTTTGAATGATTAATTGATTACAGCTCAATGAAAATCCTGGTTGAAACCTTCCATATTGCCTTAAGTCGAAGATTTGGAGCACCTTCAACTTTGTTCATTTACAACTACTTAAAGCTAAAGAATAGAAGAACCGTCTCACTTGTCCAAACCATTAATCCACGACAGAATAACTTTTGCTCCTTTTTCCCATGAAACGTCTAACATCATGTCATGCGCAACGGCATCAACACAAACCGGCGGCACACTGTAAAATTTTGCCGTCTCATTTAGTCCTTCGGCGTCCTATAAACAACAATAGTTCAGTGAATTTGAGTGAATTTGAGTTTGACATCATCTGAGGGGGCCAGAAACTCTTTTCAAGTGTTCGGCATAGAACAACATACCACAATGAAGTCATCTTTCGCACCCAAAACAAGGACATCGACAGGGCAGTTTGGCGCCGAAGGAACCGGAAGTGATGCATTCAGCTTTCTTAAATCAAACAATGGCAATCTCGAACTTTCTTTCATTAGCTCTTGATATCTGAAATCCAAACACAAACCAAGCTAAAGGCATGATAGTGATACTCAATATGAATAGACCATTTGATATTTCACAGAAAAATGCATACTCTTGTTAAGGGGGTTTATAAGTTTAGTTTCTAGACTTATCCATTTGAATTCAACCAAATAAAGTCATAGCTATGGTAAACCAGTATGCTTTACTTCTTTAAAAAATCATGGATTCTGTAATTCCAAGGCTCCATGAACATATCTCAAGTTCTTAACCATATTCTTCCGATATCAAATTTCAATTGACATGCTGACAAACAAACCTTTTAACAATATGATCCTCCATTGTGGCTGAGAAAAATGTCTCTCTACACAGAGGAAGAGAGGTTTGAAAAGCTTTCGCAGCCAAGCTGCGTGTCACCTGCGACCAGGACAATGGATATATACATATAAGAAGGTAAATACAGAAGAATCACATTCTTGAGAAGGTCTGTTCAAAATACCTTGAAGGCAGCAATTGGCTTGGTAAAGAGATATCGCCAGACAAGACCACTAACAAAAATAAAAGAGAATCTCAACGAGTGAAATCACAATTGAAGTTGTTAACATCTCTTTATTCAAAAGTAATGATAATGCACTAGAGATCTTAGATACTAACCTGTTACCAGAAGGAGGCACAGAGCAGACAAGGATAGCTCCTCTAAGCATTGGATATGTATTTTCTATTAATAGAATCAAACTCAATCAGATTAAAAGCTTCAAGGAAAGTAAGTATCTGAGACTAAAATGATATATGATATTCATATGATGGGGGGATAATATACTAATACCTTAATTGACTAGAAAAACATGTAGCAGAATCAGAAGGAAATTGGAAAGTACCTTCATGGTTGTTGCTTCCCAAAGAGGAGATATAATATTGAATGATAAGTCCTCCAAATGAATGTCCAACCAAGATAGGTGGTGACTGAACTTTATGATGAACGAAATCTGCAATATCTCTTGCATGCGTCTACTGCAGAATCAAGTGCATGCAGGAAATTAAAGACTGTGGATGAAAGTTCATTGATGAATAGAGTTTTGCAGGGAAGATTCATATACCTCGAGTGTACCAGCGACCGAACCATGGGGTGCATCACTTTCACCCTGCAGATGTAGCATACAAGCTGGAATGGTTATTACCAAGATTACTAGTTTGAGAATTCAGAAATCACATTGGAGATTGGACTTTCTTATTTGTTAACACTAAAACTAGCATGAAACACTCATAACTCATTATATTTCTTTGCCACTTACCTTCAACTTATAGTCTTATACACATCAAGCCAATGAACAAAATTTGATGGTTGATTAACCACTGGTTTGATTGTAACATTACTCCTACAGAATATATTTGGGATCTTGGTAATTAATTCATTCTAGAAATGTAATGACAGAAAAACTAAACGAAATAAATTTAGCTTAGGTGACCCAAGAGAGTATATTTTGACACACATTGTGATAAATATCTTGTTACTAACACACATTCTGTGCAAAACCCTAGTCTCTACAAAACCAATGATCATGTAAGTATAACACTATCAGAGAGAGAGAGAGAGAGAGAGAGGAGAGAGAAAATGGACCTGTGCTAAGAGGCTAAGAGCATAGCAATCAAAGCCAGAAGCTGAAAAGAAAGGTAACCAATGTTCAGCCCAGCACCAAGCAGCATGGTAGCTTCCATGAACAAAAACCAAAGGTGACTTTTTCTCCTCTTCTCCTTCAACATTCTTCTTCTTCTTCTGCACAATCACCTCCATGCTTAGCCCAGAGGGAAGCTCGTGGAAGATACGAGACTGCCCCTGCTTCAGCTCAAAAGGGACCCTCATCTTGTTCTTGTTGCTGAGAACAGCCACCACAGGCTTCCAAGAAGAAATTGTGGCGGCGTTTGAGTTAGAAGAAGCAAAATGGTGATTGTGGAACCCAGAAACAGAAACACCCACCATTGACGTTGTTGCCATGCTTCTCTGTTTTTGGACTTTGGTTCTTCAAAAAGCTTTGGTCTTTTCGCACCAAACAAGATAAGGGCATCAAACACAGACTCGGACACACTGAAAGCTTAAACCTTTTTTCTTATTTTTTGGATAATGAAAGCTTAAACCTTGCTTTATCTTAACTTGTTTTAAGGTAAAAAAAACAATATTTTAAAAAAAACCACATGTAATTAAACATTGATTTGTATTATAATGTATCAATAAAAAAATTATTAATTAGTTTTCTTAGAAAATGTTTCTTACATATTTATAATATGGATAAAGTACTAAATTAAGTCCTTATCTTTGGGTATAATTTTGTTTTGATTTAAAGTATTTTATTTGAATTTAAAAAGTTTTATTTAGTTTTAATATAGTCTTACCGTGAGATCAAAGTTAAATAATTAACGGAATGTCCTATATAACAGCAGTACAAAAATAAAATCAATAATCTGAAAAATAAGTATAAATTTGAAATGTACAAAATTAAGTGTGGATACATTAATATATTTACGGTTGATTTTATACTTTTGAAACTTGTACTTGTTTTGCTGACTTTGTTTTTGTATTACTGTTATGTAGAACTATTAATTATTTAACTTTAATTTCACAGTACATTAAAGTTAAATAAAATTTTTTTGAATTCAAATAAAACACTTTAACTAAAATAAGATTACTCTCAAACGTAAAAAACCAATTTAATTATTTAACCTTATAATATTTACGTTTTTATTCTAGTATTGTGTTTGAAATATGTTACTTATTAAATATACTTACTACACTTAAACTTTACAATATTATAATTTAAAATTTAGAATATAATATTTTGTGCTTAGAATTAGCTTAAAATTTGTTGGTCATGTAGCGCATAACATTGCCTTAATGTATATTAGTCATGTTAGATAAATTAAACTACTACACATATGTAATTACATAAATGCATAATTGCTATGTTTTTTTTTTCTTATATAGCATTTTTTAAATGCATATATACCTATGATGACACCCACTACCCCAAGAATAAATTTAAAATAGAAAAACTAGGCATATTATTATGAGCATGCTGGACATTTTTAAAGTCATTAAGCACGCACTTTATACAAAATCTGTTAGACTGAATTCTCTCTTAAACATTTTCCGTTGACATGCCTTGTAATATATATATTGTATATATATTTAACAGCATTTAGTTACATTTATTCCAAATCATGTTGCCACATATAAGAAGAATAAATTGCAAGTAAATCAATATAAATTAAATATATTTCCCTCATGCTACTAGAATTATTATTACTTTCCCATGCATGCAGTATATATATTAAGAACATTGTGTAAAGCTAATGAATATAAGCCACTTAAATTTGCATTGATTCATTGAATTATATTCATTAGATACAATGGAACGTCAAGGTCGTTTCCTCTTTCAAAATTTCCAGCAACGAGAAGCAAGCTCTTCTGGTAAGGCCACTAAGAAAACATAAATACACTTCTTTTCTTTTATTTTAAAAAGATATACGACTATGTTACGTGTATATTAAAATCAACCATCAAAGTTAACTATCAGTATAAAGTATATATATTGAAACACAAATACATATTAAAAATCATACATATATTTATACAGAAATGGTGAGTTCTATGATGCTTTTTACTATAGTGTCTAAACTGCGTAATTTGCTTTTAAAAATAAAAAATAAAATATTTAAAATTTATTAAATATTATCTATTTATCTTTTTTGATTAGTTAGTCACAATCTCAAAGACACTATAACATTCACCTACAGAAATATATATTAGTGTTGATTTCAGTGTACCAACAGTATTTTTGAATTAGCTTATACAAACTTATTAAATAATATATTGTTGCATATATATATAGGTTCAAACAAGAACAAGAACAATAATAATAATGCACGTGGTGAAGAAGATCAATGGTTATTGCCACCTAACAAGGTGGTAGATATCATGCGACAGGTTCTACCATCCCATGCACAAATCTCTGAGGATGCATTAGAAGCAATGCAAGATTGTGTGTGTGAGTTTGTGACACGTGTGACTGTTGAGGCCAACAAGAAGTGCAAATCTGAGGGGAGGAAAACTCTTAGTGTTAATGACTTGTTATTAGCAATGAACGATGATTTGGCCTTAAATAAATATGCTGAGCTTCTTGCAATTTACTACGATCGTTACTCCCTCCAAAATGTGGCTACTTACATGAATTAAGAATGCAATAATGCAAGTTCATAATATACTACAGTTACACTAATTAATATAAATAACTTAGGTTTAAATTTGCAGCACAAGAGTATTAAATGAGTGATGAGATAGATGGATACTATATATGTTTATTTAGCTTTTTTTTTTATGGTTACATATATTTCTGATTATTAGCGCCAAAATTTGATTGTATGTATTTTTCATGCATGAAAATTTATAAATAAAAGGCGTGTTATTACTTTTTAATCACTAGCCAGTGTCTTCTTACTTGAACTATAAATTCTTGCTTAATAGTTCGCTAAAAAATTTAGATATGGTAGGGATACGAATGATATATCTTAATATGGTAATTTTTGGTATTTTTTAAAACTGTGAAAGGTACACAAATCAAACAGTCGGATTTCTGTACTTCTAACAAATCGAACGGTCCGATTGCTATTCCTCTAATTAAACAGTCTACATTTGAGAATAACACTTTAACAGTTCACATTTAAAAAAAATACCATTATCATTCAAATATTAAAAACAAAAAGTGTAATAGTTCGTGTTAAAGGATAGGTTATTAGTTTAAAAAATAAAAAAATATAGAAAATTAATATATATGCCTAATAAAAAGGATAACCAATATAATTGAGACATTTACAAAAATTATCTAAAGAGAGAATATTTCATTAATTGTAAGAATTCAAATTAATATAGTTTTTATGATTATCAAATTAATTTATATACTCTCAAAAAGAGTTGGTCTCAAAAAAGCCCAATTATTTTGTTTAAGAGTTAAGACTAGGTGCCTTGGCCCAAACTCAAAGCCCAAGACCCAAAAAGAAAAAAAAAACAATACCAAGACCAATAAAAAATTGATAAAAGGTTTGAGTTTGACTTGTTTAGCAATTAGCACCACAAAACTTGGAGTCTATACTACGAAGTACGAATCACAACTCACAAGTTCATAACTCTCTCAGCAGCCACCATTTTCCCCCCAAGGTATGCTCTTTACTGCATTGGCTTTCTACCCCATCATTCAAGTTTAGAACTTTTCACCTCTTTCATTAGTTTTGCCCAACATCAACAGCTTAAGTAAAAGTGGTTTTTTTTTTCGCTGGATGTATTATTTTGATGAAATGCCCAAAATTTATCTCTGATGATTTTGATATTTGACCTTTTTTTGTTGTTGCTAAATCCTTAATTGCCTTGCTTGAGGATATGGGTTGTGATTTCGTCTTTGAATTCCTGAATTTGTTTGTAGTTTGGGGTTTGATTTGATGCTTGAATTGAATGCTTGATTGGTTGATTTTGAACTTTGTATATTGGTTATCTCTTGTTCTGCTGGTCCAGAACTTGAACTTGGTTTCTGAGTTTTATAAGAAGAGAATATATACTTATACCTCAAATGAAATGCTTTTATATGTAAATACCAATGGCAAATATCTTCATTCCACCTAAGACCAAGTCATTCTGCTTCTACCAGCTGTCACTAACAGGACTTGAAGGTTTGAACAGTGTTCTTGAGCTCTATGATTGCCCTAATTTTACTCTTAAATGTTCTTATGCTTCTGTTAAGATCAGGTTGTAGGTTTAACAATCTTGAGTTAACTTGTTGGTTTATTACTTGAGATTTATTTGTATGTTTACTAAGTTTCATGAGTTTAGATGAATTCTCTTGATTCTTAATGGATCTATATCCCTTCTCTCTGGTGTGGTTAAGCATTTCTTCAGTGACTCAAAATACAGGTATGGCAACAGAATCAGATCCTAGGTCGCCGCAGGTGAAGGCCACGCTGCGCCTTGGCTCAGAATCGTACTCCGTTCAGGCGAATAAAGGTTGTTTATCAGAGCAACTGGTTTCACTGAAAGAGGAAAGTATGAGCATATTGAAGGAGTTCATAACAAAGCATAACATCCCTCAAGATGTCCCTGATGAGCCATTAGAAGCTTCTTCAGAAGATGATGATGATACACCTGAGAAACCTCAAGTGAAGTCTAAGAAGACTAAGTTTACTTAGCTTTTGAAATTATTATGTTAGAATCTGTATTGAGTACTTTGACATTTGAATTTTGATTGTGTATCTTTTAAATATTTAATGTGTTTGGTTTAGGAGCTTATTGTGTGTTTCTGTTTCCCAGTTATTTGCTGCTGTTTTTAAAAGATTAAGTGCAAATAACAGATTCTAGAACCACATCCCCACCAGCCACCAACATTTAACAAGATCTCTTTGATTTATTCAGGAGGAGCTGACATAAATGTTAATTATTATTTTTATTTTACAAATGTAAAAAACCCTTTCCTTTTAGAAGAATAGAGTAATATTTTAATAAATAGAATTAATGACAAATAAATACTATGACCTTTTTTTCTTAAAAAATAATCTGATAATAATATTAAATTCATTATTAATTAAAAAGATAATGTTAATAAAGGTCATTAGATGAGGAGGGATAATAAAAAATTTTAAAATTCTATAAAAATTAAAATTTGGCAAAAGAGTTTATGTGACAATAGAATAAGATAGAAGAGATATTATTCTCTAGTTGTAAGAAAATATGAGTATTTACTTTTATATAGATAAAATAGATAGATAGGTAAAATAGATAGATTATTTAATTCATTCAAAATAGTGAAATAATAATCTTATTTTTTGTTAAATCTTATGTTAGTCTGTGTAATTAAGACATTAAATCAGATTTTATTTTCAATGTTACACAAATATGCACAGAACGATAGCAACAGTTTGAGAATGGAGAAAAGCCATGGAAAACTGTATATTTTCATTTTGTACGATTAAATTAAATATCAAAAAATGTTTCCATGAGGCAGAGCACTAGATTTTGAAATATGAACTCTAGTTTTTCTTCTCATATCAGGATAATCATCCCATGTTTGTCTATTACAATTTACAAGTTCATTTCAAGTTAGAAAGCGTAAACACAATCATGATCAGAAAAATCTCCACTTGGCAAGTCATATTTTGATTCAAAGATATCTCCCAATCATGGATACCCCAACCATGACAACACTAACAGAGATACACAACTTCATGATAGTATGTTTGGAAGGTGGAACTTGGAGGAGAGGCGCCACCTAACAAAAAAGTAAAACCAAATTGCATTTATAAAACCTCCTATCATACTTTAGAATGCAGATATAATGAGTTATGAATGTACCAAATTTTTAAAGTGAAAAAAGAATCATGGAACGAATGGATTTAATATAAATGGTTTGAAGTTAACAAGCTGCATAATCTCATGCATGGAAAGCTGCAGATAATTGAAACGTGAGAAATGTTCCTAACCGATATATCTTGCTGCCAATGCTTCTTTATTCCTGATAAATGCCCCTTTCCAACGACAGCAACAACACAGTTATTCTTCTTAGCCACTTCTAGTAGTGAGCGAGACATGTATCTGAATTTTTGAAAGGGAAAATGAATAAAAAATTGTTGATACTGCATACACATCATAGTAAATGCATAACAAAGACAAATTGGACGCAGTTAGATATAAAATCATTCATGTGATTCTGCCTAATTATTTATGCTGTTGAGAGAGAGGATTCATAACAAACATAGACTCTTTGACCAAATGGTCTAGAATTCGATCATCGCTGGCCACATTTTTAATCCGCTACTATTTAGAATATTTTGGATGAGAAAAAACAATAAGAAAACGCTTAGATTTATTTTCTCAGAGAGTAAGGTAAGTTAGAGACATCTTACTGATCTCGTTCATGTAGAACAGTCTCCTGCAAAACCGTAAGCACCTTAAACTCACGTATTTCCTGATTAATACCTTCTCCTTCCATGTGTTCAATTACCTGTCTCTGAAGAAAGCAATCCGAAATTAGAACCAAACAAGAAGGAATTCCTTTAGAAGTAATATATAATATAACAACCAATTCATTCCACAATTATGCAAGGATTCTGAAGCTTAGCTTACCAATTTGGGAAAACTCTGCGTGATGCTTGAGCGATCTATAGGAAAAGTTTCAAGAAGCTTCCTTAAGTGGGGAACGTCTTTGAAGGGAAGAGAACATAGTTTTATGAAGTCCAAAAACGTAATCTTTCTGATGACTCTGGCCATGGTAATCTGTCACAACCGTTGCATAGAAATTATTAACCTTAACCACTGTATTCATTCACATCTCGTTGAATGCACAACAAGATTTCATGCAGCAGCAGTAAACATACTTGAATATAAAAATTCATCTAACCTTTTCATGGCGATCGCCGAGATACACTTTGCCACCATACTTTCTTGCTTCTTCAAATGCCACTCGAAATTCGCTAACAGGACCAACCTCAGGTTGTTTACCAGGCTGTCAAAAATTTTGAATGCAAATATGATGAAGCTATTAAGGATAATATCAAACTATAATTGAAACTTGAAAGTTCTAACCCTAATAGACAGAAAAATCTAAACCCTTGTATCAATTGGAGGATAAAGCACTGCTGAGCCACTTTGGCATAATCCTAAAAGCACAGCCTGCAGGAAAAAAACAATGCAAAATAAGAATTTCAAAATTAGTGACTTTTGCTAATATGCCGAGTTAAAATTCAAGGTGGTCCTTGAAATTGACCATAGCCTGAAGATTCCAATTGCACCGATTACGTCCTGAGATGACTGATCACGCCAATAGGGACGAACGTGGTGCACGCATTAGGGACATAATTAGGGCAATTGGGATCATGTACTATTCAATGCTCGCGGCTAATCTCATGAATTACTTTAGGGTTTAACTCTGATACGCCATTGAATATTTATCTAAACCTTAAATCCTAAAACTCCTTTACACAGTAAGTAGATGAAAATTAAATCTCAAAAACAATGAATAATGATTTCAAGAACTGAGGTACATAACGTAACCTGTGGTTTCAAGTGGCCGATTATTCTTTTAACTTGTTCGCGTGATCTCTGCAACCAATGGAACAAAATTGAAAGGGGCAAAAGAGAATAACAAGGATGAAATTGTAGACATTGATTGAAATGTACCTGAGAATTATAAACAGTGCCAACAAGAAAGACATCGCAAATACCAGAGGAGGATTCGCACTTGAGCTGCACCACATTCTTGTCTCGCAGTGCCGCTGGCAGCTTTATTTCATTTCCTGAAAAGGAAGCACCTTTTGTTTTTTTACTTCTTTCTGTTGTTGCATTTGTTGAGAACCGGCAGTGGTGGCGGTGGCGAGTGAGAAGGCACCGCGTGACTCGGGCGAGTCGAGAGCGAGTTGGTGGCGTTAGCAGTTGAGGAGCCATAAACAGAGAAAGAAGCAACAAAACTGATGAAGCATACAGTAATCATTTTAACGAAGACTAAATAGTCATTGATATGAATATGAACTTGGAAGGGGTGAAGCCAGCTCGACTAGTTAAAGGCCAAGCTAATAAGTTGATGAGTCGAACCTCAAATTGAGTTCATAAATTAAATAATTTGAGTTTGAGTTTGAAAAAGTTTAATTCTTCGTGATATATAATTTTAATTATATATCAAAATACTTTTGTATCCAAATTTTAAATTTATCTAATCACATCTAAACTAAAAAAAATCATTTTTATTATGTCTGTTTGTATACACACGTATTTTAACCATCTTTTTTATCTTTATTTTTGTCTTTTGTCTTTATTTTTGCGTTCTTCTTTTTTTTTCACTTTTTTTTTTCTTTGTCTTCGCATTCTTCTTTATCTTTCTCTTTCTATTTTTTGCATTCCTTCCTTTTTTTCTGCGTATTTTCTCTCCATCGTCATTCTTTTAATGTTGCTTTTGTTGCTGTGTTTTTTTTCTTGTTCATTTGGATTCATAAATGAACTGAAATTGATTCAGATTTGGTAAATATTTATCAGTAGTATCAAGTGAACTTAACTCAATTCACAAATGATAGGTTCAAATTTAAACAAAAAGTGATAAATATTCAATCAGCAAAAAAAAACACATTTCAATTCATTTCTACATACACATGAATTCAATTAAAGTAAAATATGAATCAAATTTCTTAAAGAATAACAGATTTGGTGAATACTTAAAAGTAGTATCCAGTAAATTTTAACTCAATTCACATATGAAGCGAATTCGATTCAAATTTGAACAAATAGTTAAAAATTATTTAAAGAATAAAAAATTTGGTCACTACTTATCATCAGCATCAAATGAATCTCAATTAACACACAAATGAACCAAAATAAACTAAGAAATGAATCAAAATTATTTTATGATGACATCAAAGAAAATCAGAACTAATAAAGATGTTAGCAAAATGTTGGTGTTATTGGTGATAACGATAACAAAAAAGGAAAAGAAAAAAAAAGAAGATGCAACTGAGGCACATGATTTAAAAAGTTGTATAACAAATTGGTTAGACTTGGTTAAATATTTTGCTTGGATGTAGAGTTTTATTCTAATTTTATATATATTAATGTTCTTGTTTAAAGTTTTATAATTATTTTTTATATGATTTTGATGTAAGACATAAACAATATATAATTTATTGATATACAATTATAGATTATGTTCATGTTATTTAAGTCAGCTCGAGTTCGAGTCGGCTTATGAGCTTTTGCCTTTTAGTAAGTCAAACTTGAGTTTAAAAAATAAGCTCGACTGTTAATAAGTTGAGTCATAAGCTAAACTCAAATTTTATGAATTGAATTTAAGTTTGGTCTAGTTTGGCTCAGAGTCTTAAATACGGGGGATATTTACCAAATGCTATTACCCATTTTTCACTTTGAACCAAAATGTCTTCTGCAAATTCAAATATCAATCTAGTGTTTATCATTTCATGTTTTCTTTTTTTATTAATAGTTAATCAAAATAGTTCTTAAACAATCACGAGATAATACTTCTTAAATGGATTTTCCACGACAAATTGCAGCGCGCACATAATTTTAGGGGTCATTTTAATCACTAAACCTGTTCTTTTCGTATGAACTAAAAGAAACATTTTATTTGTTGAATTTATCTTCTAATTTTGCTTTCTAATTTCCATATTGATCATTAACTTCTCATAATTTCTAAAAGGATGTGTCTAGAAATGAAATAGTTATCTACATTTAAGCTTGGCTAATTCAGTAACTGTAGCACATATGTTATTGCTGGTTTAATTTGTTTCTAAACAATGAAGCATATCCTCACCTTGTTAGAGGTTCCTATAATTCCTTGTATTAATTCTCAAGAATCAATTTTGTTTGAAGTTTCTTTCATGAATTCTTTAACATGTAGTATTATCTGTGAATGGCAGATTTCCATATGAGATTATTGAATTGGTAAATTACACACTTTTGATTTGGATTGAAGCAGAAATGGCCATAAAATTTTGCAGTTCAACTCATACAAGACTTATGAAATTCACATGAAATCTATGTTTGCATGCATGTGTGTGCCATCATCTACAAGCCATGCCCCTCTTATTCTGTTGTCCATCTTCAAAAACTTGCCTGTATTCAGAATCAAATACACAATCAGAAGAGTAATCTTAACTATTACAGTGACAGATATTTTGAATCAGAAGGAATAAGAATCAAGAATGAAAAGATAAAATGTAGGGACCTTGCAGCAAAGAGATCAACAACCAGTAAGTGAATCCATGCAGAGGCTAAAGTCAATTCACTAGAGAACATCTTCCCTATACTAGAGAGCTGCACCAAGTATACAACAAGATAATGCAATTTTTCAACTGATATAACTCTTTGGCAAAAATCAAAATTCAATTTTGTTGAATGAATATATACACACATACCTCTGGCAGCAAGTATTTACTTGCAAAAATCAATTTTACTGTCTCTGGAGTCCATGAAAGATACAACAAATATGCATATAGAATGCCAAGCACTACATATGGTATGTTACTTTCCATACACTGCTTAGTCTGCATTTTTCACATTCAAGGATATCAAAGCATTATATGAATGAAAAGACATTGGCATGAACCAAAAGCATTGAAGATGAATTGTGATGATAACCAAGAAACATACTAGGTCAGATTTTGGAGCAAGAACCATTAGTGTGTAAAATGGGAGCACTGCAACTGTTCCCAGTGTAAATACACTGCTCACTAGTTGGGATCCGTCGAACCCTGAAACATAATACACGCGACACAAGCATTGAGCAGAGTGCTTGAATCAATTTGAAAGAGTACAAGACACAAGCATTGTGTAATAATAAAAGGGAGTTTAAGAAAAGCAGTAGATGTAGCAGAAAGAAAGAATCACAGGAAGCTTGTATTCGGCTGCTTTTCGGATAATGAACCGGTCGTGTAGCATTTGGTTTGGCAACAACTCTGGATCCTCTTATGAAACTCCAATCTCCAACTAAATTGACTCTAGTTTTCACAATCCGGTTGTTACAAAGCTCAACACCATTGCTTATGACAGTAAAAGGTTGCCTCTTACAAACCGTGCCACAAGGTTTAATAGGCTTCCCCAAGTGCTTAATCTATAAGAAATAGAGATTCAATTGTAAGCCAACTTCCTGAGATCAAAATACACCAATTTTTCAATATGAAGTATAAACCAACCGCATTAACTTGGCTTTTATCTTCCATTATACTTTAACCTTCTCCTCATTGTGAAATAATCAGGTTTTGCATATTATTCCTTGAACAATATATTTTGTTATTAACTAGTGTTTGGTAAGTATCTTAGGACAAAAGATGCATATACAGAAACACTGAGACACATGTAAGAAAGAAGTTGTATGTCCCTATTCCTGTCTCTAGTGTCCAAAATTTTCAGGTAGACATGTAATTGGGCAAATTTTGTCCCAAATCAGAAACATTTGTCTCATCACATAGATACTTTTACTATACCATCAGCCAAGGTAGCAAAGGGAGCTCAGTGTTTTTTGTGACACAGAACCAACTTTCTGAAACCAAAAGTCCCTTTTAACAATATCATATCAACATAAACCTAGTATAGATCAATCCAAAGGACCCCTTTAATCTATTGAAAGCATTAGAATAAATAAAGAACAAAGAAAACACAAATTCCCATTACTAATGTCTTACTGATTCTAAAGTCCAAAAGGAAAAACCCATTTAAGGAAAGAATGCACAGAAGTCAACAAAGAAAAAAGCAAGCAATGCAAACAAATTTATGGGAAACTGTATATAAGACTAGAAGCACCAAAGAACAAATCAAGCACTAAACTTGAGAAAGAAAAACTGTACCTTTAATGGCAATGGAGAATGGGAGAAGCAGCAAGACAAGGACATGGTTGAAGCAAAAGCAAGAGACCCAAGAAGAGATTCAGCAAGAATGGCCACCTCCTCATATATATAGCATAAAAAAGAGAAACTGAAATTCCTCAGTGAAGAGAGAAAAAAAGAAGCAGCACTGAATTCGAGACCGGAAAAACAGGAATAGTGAGTAATTGCCCACTAACTCAAGACTTGGCTTTGTATCGCAAAGAAAGGAAACAAGGAAAATGGGCACTCACTTAGAAACCCAAAAGTAAAATCTAGTAACACTCTCCCACTTGCACCATCATTTTTGGTTTTGTTTGTCCTTTTTTTCTAGTTTGTGTTTCTTTCACCACTTCTTGGGTGAATTATTGTTACTACTTTAGGCTGAGGAGTGCAGTGCACAAAGCATTAATAAGCATTTGCATCCATCTACCCATTGATGATGATGTATTAATTGATTAAAAATACCTAATCCACTTAAATTGTACTATACTAAAAGCGATTCCACTAACCATCAAAAGAAAGAAGATTAATAATGCAAAAAGTGTCCTATATAAATATAAGTAAGTACTAAGTACAAAACATTGCATGTGAAGAACTGGGAAGCATATAGTTAATTATATTGTACTAAGTTGAAGGGGGGTAGGGCATAAGAGATTTAAACAAGAACTATATACTGATAGATGTCACAGTAATTAATTCTTGTTTGTGGTTGGAATTTGCATATTTTGTATATGTATTTAATTTATGCATGCATGTGAAAATCCAGTAACTCACCACCTAACCTAAGAATCCAAAACAAGAAAAGACTAGATCATTATTTGTTTAAGGAAGATGATATATGATTAAAGAAACAAACTTCTAGAAAAAATTCTTGACCAGAATCTGGAGGATCTCATCAAAAGTTATGGAACTTTAACTCCACTATGCTATATATTTGTACAAAAGTAAAACTAATGACAAACTCATCTTGTGAAAAATTAGCACAGGTGGATATATTGAAGGACAAACTACTAAATTGGTCGTTTGGGTTTAATTTTGTTTTGGTCTTTAAAGTTTAAAGTGTCTTATTTGAATCTAAAAAAATTTTATTTAGCTTCAATGTAGTCCTTCGGTGAAGTCAATGTTAAATAATTGTCCTTTCCTAAAGAAGATGTATAAATTCGAGAGGCACAGGATGAACTACGGATACATCACCACGAGACACTGACCTTAATTTAAGCACATGGAGAATATCTTCGAGAACTCGCTTTTCACATAAAAGTTCGTTAATTATTTAACACTAGAATGAGACGGTAAATTAATAATAGTATATAATAAATATTAAAAATTGTTATATTTTATAGAAATAAATTAAATATGTGTAAATTGAAGTTAAATTTAAAAGGTGTTTTATTTTAAATAATTTGTAGTACAAAAGATTTGGATGTTGGAGTTATACAAAGTGATATTTTTATTTGGTGATTTGATTTTTGCATTTGTTTTAGTTGATGGACTTAGTCATCTTATGTGGCACTCGTCCTCCTTTTTTTTGTTGGTTGTTAGAGTTGTTGCTTTCTTCTTTTTGTCGTAGGTTCTTGTGAAGACATGTTCTTTATGAATTGTTGAATTTGATGCATTTTCTATTGTGTTATTTGGTTCCATCTTTGTATGTATGTTCTTCTTCCGAAGATGTATCTTGAATTTGTATGGTTTTCTTTCTCCTTAATCTCTTGATAGGGTGATGCTTCAATGTCATTATTTTTCTGAAATGTCATTAGATTTGAAGCTGTTGTGCCCAATAAGTTTTTTGCGTCGCCATCAAATAGTATAAAAGTTGTTGTAACACTTTTATCTTAAACCTTTAATTGAATTCTGAACCTAAAATAAGTATTGGGTTAACAACTAATAATTTGATAGATGAGATTATGAAAAGTGTATAGAGTTACCTTATTGTTGGATATTGTGGTGTTTGATTACATGTGTCACAAATGTAGTTGTTTCTTTTTTTATATGCTTTCTTCTGACACTTTTTACATTTAACATAGTTCCATCCTAATTTGTCATCAATTTCGTTTATAGTTGCTAAAATTATGAAGATCTTTTCCTATTCCAATATTCAATTTATGTTATCATTAGGTATGTGGTATTTGAGTAAGTATAAATGTATGATGCATGTTGTGATTTTTTTGTCATACCTGATCATCCGATTCTCATTGCATGGCCATTAGACATTGGATAGTTATTCGATTTCTAATTGTTCTACTATGAAAGAATGATGCTCTATTGAGTAAGTTTGAAATGTGCAGTTCGAAAATAAATTTTTTGTGCTAAATTTGATGTTATGTGAAGGAATAATGATAAAAGACTTATATATGTAGTTTAAATGGTATGAAATTTAAATATTTATAACGTAAAATTTATTATGATTAATAATATTATTATGACATTTGTAATATGGATATTTATTACTTTAGTGAGTTATTTATAAAAATTAATAAATTAATTGTTGCGGTTATAAATTTATTGTATTGTTTATAACGGTAAGATATAATAAATATAGGAATATGAATTCAATGTATTTGTAGGTTACAAATTTGTTGGATTCTATTTTTTAGTTTTTTATTTGTATATTTTATTTTTTGCTGATTTAGAAATAATAGTTGATTTGGCAAGAATTGAGTGGTTGATTCTAAAGTTGAGCCAAGTAAGCAATGTTGCTGACATGGCATTAATAGGAGGAAAGAAATGTCTCAAAAGTAATGTGGTGCATGCTTATGTATCTACTTTTATATATTAATAATAGATTGACTTTACGACAGGATTATATTAAAACTAAATGAAATTTTTTTGGATTTAAAAAAGACACTTTAAACTTTAGAAACAAAAACAAGATTAGGCCCAAATAGACCAATTTAATACTTTACTCTATATTGAATAAGTTTTGCTAGGTAGACAATAACTTTTATGAATAATGTGAATAATGAATTTTAGAATTGGTCCAATAAAGTAAAAAAAAAACACTTTACTCTCAAGTTTTTCCCTAAACCCTAACATTAGGATAACTATCCGCACACCTAATGAATTAAACATTCATCCATTGTTAATTGTGCATAAGTAAACCGAATTAAAAGAAATAATCATCCAATTAAAAATAATGAACATAATCATCTACATACCTATTGAATTGAACATTCGATATATCCATTATTCACGTTATTTAGTATTTTCATCGTGTATCTACCTTTTCCATATAGAATTGTGTACAAGGCAAGCTTAATTGATGTCCATATAGTAATAATAGAAGTACTTAATGACAATGAGTTAAAATGAGGTTGTAACTATTCATTGAGTGTTCTATAAAAGATGAAGCTTTTATTCTAGATACAAATTATTCATTTGAGTACATTATATTAGACATACCTATGCTCACTTTTTTCATTGGCAGAACATAAAAATCATACCGCGTGTTAGAATCTCAAATTCTGAATGCATGAGTGTGGCGCATGCTAATGGATTCATCATAATAAGAATAAGAAGTTAAGAACACACTCATTATGTCTGATATCCATTCATTGATGGTATAAAAAGTCAATGACACTTGTCACTTGTAACTCTTTTCTTAACACTAAAGTGGTTGGCAACTTGGTTTTCTTCAATCTCAGATGCTATAATAACAACAACAATAGCCGCTTATCACTTTAGCAATTACTCCTATAATATTCCAATTCTTGTAATGTTTAGTACTTTTGATTGATAATATGGCACTGCTAATTAAACATATATCTAACAAAAATTATTTTATTTTATTGAAATCATGAAAATTAGGGTTAGTGTTTCATTCTTGTTTGGATATAGTTTAATCATTTGGGCCAATAATTTTTTTCTCTTTTTATTAAGATTGTTTTTGTGAGATTTATTTAATTTAATATTTCTTGAGAGAGGTTAGTCATTTGGGTCCAATAATTTTTTCCTTATGAAATTTCATTTTTTTAAAAGATTTATTTAATTTTGTTTATTTTTATCATAAGATACACATATATTTAAAATACTAATATACATAAATTATAAAATAATCTAAAATAAAAATATGTCAAAAAATATATTGTGGTTAAAAGGAAAAAATAACTTTGAAAAGATTAAAACTTTTAAATTCTTAATATAATAGTGATATAATTTAACATTCTAATTGATATAATAAGAATATGATTTAATTATTAGTATTTGTAATTTTTGTGTATTTATTATTTTACATATTATTTTTGTGTGTCTCAAAAGAGTGAAAGACTAATATGCCACCTTCTTTATACTCCACTTTTGTTGCCATATTCAACTTTGACATGATTACTTGAATTTCTTTTATATTTTTATTGGGAAGCAAAATATGATTAGTTGATCACTATGTTTTCCAATGTGTTTGTTTGCTTCTTCTTTTTATAGTTAAAAGGAAATATAAACTAATTTTTTATTTATTGACAAAAACGACATCGTATAAAACATTTTCCCTATGACCCTAACATTAATTGTGTGTGATATAAATAGGATCCAGCCATGTGTGAATGGTTCCTCTCACTCTCAGCTTCTGTTGGTTGATTTCTTGGTTTGGAGGACACCCCCTCAAAGCAAAGGTCTCTCTCTCTTCTTTGAACATGTTTTCTACCATTGATCTACTTGCATGTTACTTGTACTTTTGCTACTATGTTCTTTATTTGACTCAATTTTGTTTGAGATTATGTATTGTGTTGTGTGTTTGTTGTGTTTTTATTATTATCATTTCTGGAATCTAGAGATCTAATTGTTAAAATAAATAATTAAATAAAATTCTGTGATGGTTAGCTGTGATGCATTGATTTTAGCTGGTAAAGAAAACTTTCTTTTTTTTTGTGTGTTATCCTCATAAAGGTTAAAGCTTTTTCATTTCATGAACATAGATCTGCTGTTGATTTGAGCAAATTATTGTACCCATTTATTTGATATTGGGAAAATGGTAATTAGGTTCAACACAAAATGTGATGCATTGTATAGATCAGGGTAGATAGATCTATTATCACATTGCTGGTGATAATGTTATCTATATGTTCTTGTCCCACTTGTAAATTAATTGAGATATCTGTGAGTAAGGGCATGTTGCAATTTTTGTTACACCCTGCACAAACATTTCTTGAATGCATTTTATTTTGTCTTGTTCAGGCGTTCTACTGTGGAATTTAGCCGGTTTTGAAGATGAATTGTTATAATCTTCAGCAGAACGCCTTCGCAGCCGGTGAAGAGTTGAGAGGTTCTCTCCCCATTACCGATCAGAATAGCCTGGTTTTTTGCCCTAAGCCGCGCCGAGTTGCAGTGTTGAACATGCCGCTAAGGCCCTTTAGATGGCATTCAAGGTAACTCAAGTGCCAACGGTTCGCCTTTTCTTGGCATTATTGTGTTTTGGTTCCCAGTGATGGTCTAATGATCTGTTGTGTTATGGTTTTGTTTCAGTCAACAAGCTGAGATTTCTGATTCAAAGGCTGGGGCAGATCTACTTGACATTATTCTCAAGCAGGTAAATGATTGCTCTGTTGCAAATTTGTTGTCGTGTCTCTTTTTTGACGTATGAGGATAAAGAATTATGATAGGGGTAGAGTTTATCTATCATTGAACATGTTGATACCATGATGGTTTGTGCATTTTTTATGTTATACATGCTTTGTTGTTAATTTGGATTGCACTTCTTTTTCCCTCTTTCTTTGGTGTGCCGAGTAGCTTCTTCTGAATTCGAACTATTTTAAGCTCAAAGAGACGTAGCATTTCAGAAAATTTGTAGTGATTGTGATGTCATTTCGGTTTTTGCCATATTCGGTCTTATCTCGACTAATTCTTTTCTCTTTCTATTTTGTTGTATGTTTCAATAGGAGGGTAATGGGGAAGAATTTGCAAACCAGGTGGCCTCATCTCCTCCATATTTTTGTGGCTCCCCACCAGTTCGGGCTGCGAATCCCTTGATCCAAGATGCTCAATTTGGAGATGAAAAGCAGGCTCCTATATCTACAATTTTGTCACCATTAGGTTTAGCGTCTCCATCTTCAGCTTCTCACAAAGGAGGGTGTGTTAGGATGAAGTTTGGACTCAAACCGGCCGCAGTGAGGGTAGAAGGATTCAATTGCCTCGGCAGGGATTGCCAGAATTCCAGCATCCCAGCCGTCGCCTAAACATTTGTCGAACTGTACATAGAAGGACCACTACTTAACCAGAGAGAATTTTGAGTGTTTTGGAAGGAATAAGAAATTCGGTTAGCCATGTATATAACATGTTTTTTGGATGCGGTGGTTATATCATCTTGACTATCTTTGTGAGTAACTGCAAAAAAGAAAAAAAAATGCTAACCTTGTGTTCTTGAGAAGGTTTAATTTGCTATGTAAAGAGCACTTTTTTGTGTAATATAAGGCAGTTGTATCTAAGCTTCTCCTAATTTTATTTTGTTTTATTTTTTCTAGTGATCACCACAAGAGTGTCCTGTATAGAATTGGTGATAATGGCCATCTTCCTGTAATATTAGTTTTAGGCAACTTTTTAGAAGTAAGTTTATTTATGAACTAGTATTTTCTGTCTTATATGCAACATTTAAGTTATGAAGTTTATGGTTATCACTATTCATGCTTTTGGTCAATTTCTTCAGGTATGGTGATGATAACTGATAAGGACCCTCTTCCTATGATTTGGCTAACATGATGCAAATGTTCCTGTCAATTATATCCTCTCAATAAAAAATTTCAAGATTTCCTTCTCCACAAAAGTTTTGGAAAACCAAAAACAAAATATGCTGATATATTCAGAGACCAGAAAGAAAACAAACTAAAGAAACTAGTCTTTTGTCATAAAAAAGTTACACAAAATGACACATTTTTAGCTTTTCATTAATAAATCATTTTGTTCTTTTTCTTTTCTTGTTTTTGGTTGATTAGCTTGCCATTTTCATTCAATAATATTATTGGTAATACACACAAATTACTAAACAATGAATATATTTATCAACTGTATACACAAAAATTAAATCAATCATCCATATAAAATATAAAGGTAAAAAAATGCGTCTTTATACACAAATATACAATGCAAAATGCGAAAATATGTGGGACTATTGGCAGTACAGAAGATGAAACTTCTTATCCTTTGCTGTACCTTATTAGAGTCTTTTCCACAAATGTAGCTATCATCAGAAGGGTCCAGCATTGAATGAAAACCAGAAAGGGCACCAAAATGAGTTATTATCTATCACTATTCACACTTCACACTTCACAACTAACAACCGCTACATGATGAACCAGTTGGTAAGCCATGACTACCACCAAGAAAAAGTTCCATAACAAGACAAATAGAGAATGGACTTTGAGATTGATTATATCAGCCATTTGTTGGGATTTTCGTTGCTCCAGCATAAACTTTAGTATTTTGGCAGCACTAGAGATTGGTTATAATGTATATCTTCTTAACATAATTTGATTACTTCTAGAAAGAAAAATACAACAATGTCTATTTCATTTTGAACCTTTAGCAGCTTTACGACAACATGCATACACATTGAAGTTATTTCATTTTGCCAAGGTTGACTTCTGAATTATGCCAATTTATGTTCTTGTCTTGATGCATTTTGCTGGAGGACAAATCTACTTTTAGTTTGTTGTGAAACTGAATCTAACTTATAGCATATACATTCATAAAGTAAAGCACTTATTCATTATTAGTTCTCATATCATATCCATTCACCATCATTTGAAGATCCAAGAACAGAGATTAAAAACACAGCATGACATTTCTCAAAGAGAAAATGCAGGACACTAAGTGGGAAATATATAGGTTCTTATAATGTTCTAAGTAAAATTGAAACAAACCCAGATCCCAAATTTAAGTTGTAAATATCAAATTTAATAGCCCGGGGGCTTGTAGGCAATGAAACTGATGCACTGCACTTGGCGAACGTTGTCGAATCCGATGATCCGGATGAAGGCAGATGGGTAGGCTGCCTTGGCCTCCTGAAGCTCCTTGATGACCTGACCAGAGTCGGTGCAGCCGAACATAGGCAGCTTCCACATGGTCCAGTAGCGTCCGTCATAGTATCCTGGTGATCTGTGGTTCTCACGGTAGACAAAGCCGTGCTATAAAACACAACACAACATATCAAACATCATATTCAAAACAAAAGGGTCTGCATCAAGAGACAAAAGAACAAGGATACCTCCAATTCGAATTCCAAGCAGGGAACCCATCCCTTCCTGAGAAGGTAATCTACTTCCTTTCTCAATTGTTCGTCTGTGAGATCTGGCAGGTATGAGAGAGTCTCGAACTTCTTCTTGCCAACTGGTGGCCACACCTAGTAATTCATAGTAATCATGCATAAGCTCAATCCTATGTTCATGTCTTTATGATCAAGTACCTTAAACTCTAACACATGATTTGATTCCTATTATGTCTCATGATTAGATCACTAGTGATGCATCAACAGAATTCATTGAATGTTTTATACATGATTCAACAAATAATTAAGCAATATTACATTATTACCTGCATGCATTGCACTCTTCCACCGTTGTTGGCGACGGAGGTGATGTCATTGTTGGCCTTCCTGGTAACTGGGAAGCCAGCAAGGGACTTGAGGCCGGTGAATGGAGCCACCATGTTAGCCTGTGCCGGAGAGGCACGGCTAACGGTGGTCACGGCGGTGGAGGAAATCATGGAGGTTGCCATTTGTTCCTTTCTTCCTTCTTAGCTTGCACTCTCTATAACTCTCTAAGTTACTTACTACTATGCAAGTCTTCCACTAAAGCCTTGCTATATGTGATGGTTGAATTTGGATATTTCTAATCGTTGGACAGTGCTATGCCATCACACTCATAATCACCACATAACATTGCAAGTTTTTTTTCTTCAATGCTAGCCATATCGTTGGGAACCAATGTGGCATTGCCACGTGGACCAAGGTCCACAATCTTATCTCTTTCATGGGAAGAACATAAATGTGTGATGGTGGTTATAAGTTGATTCATAATTCATTCACCCTTTTTTAGTTGGATTGTAACCCTTAGATGGCTTTGTCAATTGTAATAGTGGCAAAAAGTGGAAACATGTTTACTTGGAAAATAAGATAAATACAAAAACATCCATATAGATGTTTGCTCTGTTTTTTCTAACTTTAAATCTTAGAGTCTTGTATATTGACTTGGCCTCATGCAATTTTGTAAATACCTATCATGCATGGTATGGACTTGTTTAACCCTTTCCTTGATTTGATGTAAATATAAACGTTAGAAAAATTCGGAATGGGGAAAAAAACAATGGGATGAAACGTTTCCGTTTTGTTGGTTTGTTGAGAATGTGATCATGTCTTCATTCCAAATTTCAGAGAAACGTTTCTGCACTTCTCAATGTTTTTAATTTTGTATGGTTTTTATTGGATTCGTTTTACCACCACACAGAAGCAACATAGTTAGATGTGAACATGTGAAATTGTGAGCTGGGTGAAAGGGAGAATCAACCGATGATGCATTTCCTTATACCTTATCATGCATGATTGGTTAATGGACATGTATTTTTATTTTTTAAAACATCAAGACCCACATTTTACTATACCATTCATACAAACCATACAATCATGACCAAAATGCAAGCCATAAAACACCCCTATTACCTTATCTTTAAAGCACACTGCATGGATAATAATAATGTTGACATTTAATAATAATAATAACCATAATTATGTTCTTTTCAAGCTTGATAAGGTGAATCTGACTATTTAATGTATTAGAAGACTACAGCCAAGAGAATAGATAATAAGGTAAGGGACAAATTCGGCAGTGAAATTTAGCCACTAAGGCACTATAAGCTGTTTACTATAGGTGGTTGCTCCTGCGACTCTTAAAACAGTAATTGAATTCTCAAATTCTTATAACCCTATCAGCTGAGGAATGTAATGGTGTCTGCTAGTACGAATGTTCTTCATAATCGATAGAGAAGTTTGAGTTAGGCATCCCCTCTAAAATGACTAAATATCTGAATTATTCTAATTTGTATCCAACTCAGCAAGATGGTTACATTTCCCAACATAAAAGCAGGAAGAAAGCAACATATAAAGAGGAACTAGTGGGCTTCATAAGATACACCATCAGCATGAAAAATATCCAAATAAGACATTCTGCAAATTGCCTTCCTAAATACACCATAATCTTTCCAATCTTTCTAACAAATTAATATAACCATACATCCACTCTCCCTTCTTTAGAACCTCTTATAAAATACTTTCAATCTCATCACCTGAACTACAAGACTCATACCTTCTTTTGAACATGCTGACTTTCACTGAACAGGGTTTTCAAAGATGAATGCATAGTACTGTGGTTCCTTGTTTACACTTTAGACCCAGCAATGCAGATTTCTATCAAAGAGAGTTCTTTATTTCAAGAATTCATTAATACCATCTTATCTAACTTGCATGCTGAACTCAGATCTTTGAAAACTAACATGAGTGGACCAAAGTCAATTATATCTTTGCTAGTAAACTCAAAACATTGAGCTAGAAAGTGTTGCAATGATAACAACTATTGGGATTCAGCATCTAGCTCCTGCTTAATGTAACAAAATTCTCTTTCCAGGTAATACACTATGTAATCATCTAACAATTTTAATACACCAAAAAAAAAAACACGTAGGAACAGAAAATATAACTACCAAAGTTCAAATTAGGAACCTCAAATTTGACACATTTCAAAAGATTTTCATACACAGAATCTAACAACACCACCATGTTAGATGATGTAGCTACAAGCAATTCATATATATTGCACTTTGCAAAACCAAATTGTCGTCTCCTTATGCCTCAGAAATTAAGACAAACAAAATCTCAACTAAAATTTTCAGATGAAAGAAAAATAGAAGACTGTGATTTTGAAATTAAGTGACAAATTTAGGTTTACAAGAGCGTGAAAGGGCCAATTTCTAGCACGAACCCTAATTCCTTTGCGCTCTGAACCCTATCGCACGATGCCGTGCCAAGAAATTGCAGCTTTGCGCTTGTTCCTATGCGTCCACACGTCGTTGTTCTTCTTCCAGTTCCGAACCTGCAGCTTCTCCTCTCCTCTCGCTCGCGGCGCGAAGAACGATGCTCTCGACGCAACCACCGCAATCCTCGGCAACCCGAGGGGAAGCGATTCGGATCCAGATGCAGAAGCAGAAGCAGAAGCTGATTTTCCCTTTGGCGAGAACGCCGACAAGAACGCGTTCCTCGATGCTGAACCAGCGTGCTGCGGAGGCAGCATCAGATTGAACGCGAACACACCACGGATGTTGTTGTTGCCTTCGATGGAGTTATCGATCTGGAGCGATTTGCGCGACGGCTGAGTAAGGGCTTTCTCCGGCATGGCACGGCGGCGGACTCCTTCGGTCCATCGGACGAGGGCGATGCTGGAGGAGCGATTGGGATCGTACTCGATCCGCTCAACAACGCCCCCAGAGGAAGGTGCGGCGTTGCGCTTGAGATCAATGGTTCGCTGGAGGCGCTTGGCGCCGCCACCGCGGTGGAAGGAGGTTATGCGACCGGAGGAGTTGCGGCCGGCGGTCTTGCCGGTTCCGAAGGTGAACTGACGAAGCGCTCTCTTCACCGACGACATTGTTTGTAGGCCAAAGAAGCTGCGCTGAATGCGAGCTTCGAGCGTTAAACCCTATGCTACTCTTCCTAATCCACACGTGCCTTTTTTCCTTTTATTAATTAAAAAGTAAAAGATATATAGGTCCCTCACCTTTTTTTTTTCTTAGTTATTTTTGTCACAAAAACGATGTCGTTTCATTACCTCTCCCAAATTTTTAAATTTTTCTGCCATAATTCATCATCTGCACAGAAACAGCAAAGTGGATGTTGTGAAGAGTGAACGAAGAAATGAAATTCTTCGTGCCATGACATCTGAAGGAGTATCATCAAGTTGGAGAAGAAGTAGAGGTGGGAGAAAAGAAAAGAACTCCACATCCAACACCAAGTGTTTTTATTAGAAAAGATTGAACACAAGCTTGAAAAAACAAAGTGAATCCAGATTCAGAATGAAATCCGTTATCAGGTTGAGCCCTGAGTTCTTCTCGAGAATGGAGAGCACCATCCTCTACCGTGACGGTAGCAACAGTGACTTTTCAACTTGGAGGATTGATGGTCTTCGATGAACTACTTCCATGGAGACAAGACCAAAGCAAAAAAAAAAAAAGCGAAAATCAGATTCGAATTACTTACTCCACCACATCCAATGGCGAAGGAAAGTGAATCACCTTCATGACCGAGCGAAACAATGACCACAAACAACATTTAGTCCAAAATTTGTTAGCTGAACAAGTGAAAAATAAAGGGAAGATTCAATTTAATTCAATTCATGCTATTTATCTTAAGTAAATACATAATTCAGGTCATTGATTACAAATCAGTTCAAAGATAACCACAAGTACCACATCTTAGGACTTAACTTATAGGATGATTTTAACTTATAATCTGATTAATATAAATACACTAAGAACACTATCATCTATACCTAAGGATAAGGATGCATCAAGCTTTTTCTTCAATTGTATTACAGCAGCCTTGCTGCCCTGCGCTCTTATGGAGAATGTATGTATCATCTTTCCCTCCGATGTTGAAACACCTGACTCTGGAGCCATGATTTGATGCTCCTGTAATGTCTTAATGACTACGGAAACCGGGTGGAGATCCAAGAGGCCAACTTACTCGCATAAAATGCTATCTTGACCAAATCCAAAACACCCTGATCTTCTGGCATTGTTTCTACGGAACCAAACTCAACAACTCCGACTTTAAGAGGCACAAAAACAACCGTTTGAAGACCAACTGATCTCCCAAGTAATGATCTTGATTCTAGTTGGTTTGAACAGTTAGCAAAATCAGAAACTCAAATTGATTTGCCAAACTTGAAAGAGCCACCAGGGCCACAAGGCGAATCGAAACCAAATATATAATACTTTGAGGCCAAATAAAACATATGCAACTCCGAAACCCTATCTAATCTTGCATAATTTGCCTCTTTCGACACATAGCAAGCAAAGTATGCATCAAGCTTCTCCAGCACCTTCTTTCGCAACTCCTCTTCATCACCCTTACTAACTCCACTCCAATTCCCTTCAGATCCTCCCTCGCCAGCTTCGCCCCCTTTGGGATCGCAGCATTGGCCGTCGCCCCAAATCAAGGCGGAGCCACCATATTTCAGCCCAGCAACCAACCAAAAAATAGCGTAATTCCACTTGGAACCCTCTAGAACCTGGCACAGCCACCGCCAGACGCCAGCATCAGTTACGGCCAAAGTCAAAGCAGAAGCAACCACGATGGAGACGAAATTATTGGAAACAAGGTGCAACAGCTTCTGCACCCAACACAGATTCCAACATACCCTTGTCTTCATCACTCACACAAAACACAGATTCCACTTCTTCTCCAGTTTGATGATACTCCTTCAGATGCCATGGAAGGAAGAATTTTCTTTCTTCTTCCACTCCTTACAACACCCACTTTGCCGATTCTGTGCAGACGAGGGATTAGGGCAGACAAATTTAAAAGATTGGAGGTGGTAACGAAACGGTGTCATTTTTGTCTCTGAGGACTTATGTGTCCTGTTTCGAAAAGCTCATTGCCACGTGGACTCCGTAACGGCTAGGTCAGCGCAATCTCTTCCGTCCAACTCAAACGCCTGAATTAAACGGAAAGGTTGAAATGTCCATTTTTTTTTTTGGTGAAGGACTTGAGTGTATTTTTCGTTTCTTAAGGATAAAAATGTCCGAGAAAAAAAGGTTAAAGACCTATTTGTTCTTTATATATATATATATATATTTCTCTTGTGAATTAATAGAATTTCTTTTATGATTGTGAATTCATTATTATTTTGAAAAGGAAAAGTATAGGTAGACAATGAAAATATTAAATAATGTGAATAATGGATATGTCCGATATTCAATTCAATAGGTATGTATATAATTATGTTGATTATTTTTAATGGGATAATGGTTATTTCTTTTGATTTGATTTACTCATGCACAGTTAATAATGACTGTATGTTTAATTTACTAAATGTGCATATGGTTATCCTAATGTTAAGATTTAGGAAATAATTTGGGGGTAGAGTATTTTTTTATTTTATTAGGTCAAGTTTAAAGTTTATTGTTCACGTTATTTACAAAAATCATTATCTACCTAACAAAATCGTTTTAGAGAGGTAGATAGCTAAGCAATGAAAACTTGAGAATATGCATACGAAGAGTGATAAGGACTAGCAAATTTTGTGATTTATAAACTCTAGTCATTAATTAGTTATTATTAATATTTTAATAATATAAAATTATATCTAATAGTATAAAATTATTAATTTATTTTTTACTGATCATATTTAAATGAAAGTGCTTACCCTTAAATTTTATATATTTATAGCTACCTTTGGAGCGTATTTTTGGTCTGGTGGTGGAACACTTCAACCGTAAGTACGAGGCAAAAACATGGTCCTCTCCAAAGAAGGCCCAACAAGACCAAAAATGGTTTATCAAAAGTAATGGATTTATAACTGATCCAAAAATAAAATTTATGGAGAACAGTAGGGCCTCATTCATGTTAGTCCACTCATCAACCATTCATGTACACAGTTGACCTAACCAACCCAAAAAAACAAAAACACACACAGAGTTGACCTTGTATGAATAATGCAACTATTTTATGATTTTTCTTAAGGATACAAGTCTTTAACCTTATCGATAAAGTCGAGATTAAGAACTTAATTAGGAGCCGAATATGGTTGGTATTTGCTTAATATAGTACTATAAGCAAGCAACTGGTCCATTCCACTAACGAGTAATAATCCAACTAAAAACAATTTCAGTTAAGTAATGAGTAATGATGACTAACAAAGTTTTTCTTTTCCCATTAATTAAGCATTGGATTCAATGAACCTAAAAGTAGAATTGGGTGGTGGTGGGGTCCACAGGCAGAGGAACCTAGTTTGAGGCAGAGTCGTCGCCCATAGGAGTGAATATAAACCAGAAACCAGTGATTGGTTTTAAACAAAACCATGATTAGGATTAGCAATATAATACTAATACTAATGAGGACGGTAATTAATTAATTAATGGAAAGATGGTTCCCAAAAACCGGGAGCTAAGCTAAGGTGGAAGGAAAGGTCCAAATAAATTGGCAAACAGATTTGAGATTATTTTAATGCCGCAATTTTCACATCCTAACCTAACTGCTAAGTGCACATTACTCATGCCACGCGCCGTCTTCTCTTCTTCTTTGCTGTATATGTATTTTTAATAATTAATTTTATTATATAAATAATATTTTTAGTTATCAAAATATTTTAATTTATTTTCTCGAAATGTATGGAAGCCATAGCAGGCTAGCTAGCAGCTGTCCCCACTTTCCAGAACTAAAATTCTGATTATCTTAGCTTTACCCAATTTTCTCCTCATCCTTATCTTCGTTGACCTCTTTATTTGACAAATTTTGCTAGAAAATCAATAAAATATTTGTATAATATATATAATAAATTATTTATTT
>NC_029775.3:121449433-121471842 GCF_000817695.3 Arachis duranensis
ACTCAAGACTCGCTCACGCAAGCGATCACACTCCCAGCCCAAGCCCAAGCCCAACGCTCAGAAATTAACAACCACCGCCACTACAACTACCACCGCGTTGCTGAACGTTGACGAGGTCGTCAACCATTCCGCCAGTCTGGATCACGAGTCGTCGCTGAGTCACCAGTCCGAGTTGGCCACCGCCGCGGAAGGAGGAGGAGAGAGCAAAGAGAGAGAGAGCGAGAGCATCGTGTCGGTCGAGACTACCGCTGATGCTGCTTCGGTTCTTTTCCGTGACGAGCCGGAGTCCAACCGGAAGCGCGTTGAGCGAACCGATGAGGACCGAACCGGGCTTGGTCTAGACCTTACGCTTGGGTTCGAACCGGTTTCTTCTTCGGCACGTGCGGATCACGTGGTTCCCGTTAAGAAGAGGAGGTTCGATTTGAAGGATTATGGTGTTGGGTCGGGTGAGATGGGGCTTGGGCTTGAATGCCCGGCTTGAGTGGTGATGGTCCGGGTCAGCTCAATCAGTTTTGACTCAGTCAATCGGCTTTTGTTTTGTTTTAGTTTTTTCCTTTAACCTTTTTTTAATTAGTTTTTGTTTTTAAGGGGTTATTATTAACCCTTTCTTCTTGTGAATGTGAGTGATGTACAAACTACAAACATGGATGCTAATGGTATGTAGAGGAAAATTTACATCTTCAAAAATGACAACCTTTAGTTGTCCATATATGTTAGTTTCGGCAGGCAGATAAATAATAATAATAATAATACCAATTAAAAATGACTCAAGAGCCACCGTAATGAAGCACGTCGTGGTCAATATTCAATAATGGGATATTTTGACCATTGAAATTTTTTTAGAAACAAGTGGGTTCCATGTAGTACTACCCTTTAATGTAATTATTGTTCCTTGTTTTTAAGATTCTTCCATACGTAGGTCCTTCAATGATAGATTTGGTTAACATATAACGATGACATGTTACCGTATAGAGTATATACTTTTATGAGGTGAGATGTCTAAACTTTTCTATTGGAGCACAAGCTTATTATTGTCCAAGATGACTCAAAGATTTATATGGCTTCAACCTCGTATGTTTGGTACATATAAATAAGTATAAGCGCCACTTCAAAGATTTTGGGTTCAAATCCTACCGAGTGGAGAAAATAGGAGAAAATATTTGGTAAGTATGTGAAGAGTGGAGAAAATATTTGAGAAAATAGGAGAAAATATTTGGTAAGTATGTGAAGTATCAGGTTGAATTTTTTTATATGATTTAGTGGTGTGAGTTATGCTGCATTATGATCATTAGGAGAAAATTACATTGGTATAATTAGGGAAAAATTACATTGGTATGATCATTAGGAAAAAATTACATTGATATCATTAGGGGAAAATTACATTGGTATGACGGCATTATTTTTAAAAATTTGGGGGGAAGAAATCGGTGGGACCGATTTCAAGGAGAGAGAGGAGGGAACACAAATCGGTTCCACCAATTTGTGGAAGAGAGATGCAGGAACACAAATCGGTCCCACCGATCTGTGTAAGAATGAGGTATCAAATCGGACCCACCGATTTGTAGGAGTCTTATTTTATAAACAGCTATCATAGTAATCGGATCCACCGATTTCGGGCAGTAAAATTTTTTTTTTAATACGAGAGTGCACCAATCGGACCGAGCGATTTGTGTGGTACGCGGTCGGTGGGTCCGATTTGCCTGTAACTGCTTACATAAAATGAAAAAAAGATCACAGAAGCCTCATTTCTTCATCGCCGATCTCAGTCTCAGCTGATATTCTTCTTCCTCTCTCCTTTTATTCTTCTCTTCATCATTCTTGCATAAAAAATTTTAGTGAGTGTGAGAATAGGCAAGTACATATACTGATATGGATGATAGAGTTGTGTTGAAGATTTATTGGTACGGGCAGATTTTGTTACAAACATATGAAGGAGTTCAATTTGTGTGTGAAAATTCAGTAAATGTTGTCATTCCGTTCACATTGTCATTTGAGAAATTGAAAGGTGTGATTTGTGAGAAGATAGATTCACAAAGATCTAGGAGAGTATCATGTATTTTGTACAGGTATCCTTTATCTGTGTTTGGTAGGTTCGTTCAATTTCAGACCAAGCACGTGACGGATGAAGCGAGTATGCATGAAATGTTTTCAATGTATATGGAAAATCGCCACCGAATGTCTTATATCGAGTTGTATGTTGAGTTTGAGTAATCTGAAGTGGACCGTAACATTGTGTTGGAAGATTATAATAGTGAAAGCGAGGATGAATTTGAAAGTAACTATGAGATCGTTGGTCTAGGTGAAGACGAAGATGAAACTGGCGGCGCCATGAACGCAGATGTGGCGGCAGTTGCAGATGCAGTAGCAAATCCGCATCCGTTTCAGGAGCCTTCTTTCATGCGGTCGTTAGATTTGGAGGCTATGCACGCACCGGAGTTTCCGCAATATATGAATCCAGATGCGTAAAGCTAGATAGCAGTATGAAACTCTTAAGTAGCAGATCATTATGTCAGATAAGTAATATATGTGATATGTGGATAGTCATTTGTGAACATAGCATTTGGTTTTTTTATTAATTAATAGTTCTTTGTTATGAGTTATAATTAGTTTTTCTTTACATAGATAGAATAGCGACAAAAAGACTATTATGATCTTACATGGTAAAGTGTGTTTATTAATTTAGTTGTAATAAATGATTTATTACTGAGTACACAATAAAGGATTTATTATTTTTGATGTATGTAGTGCTTCCTGTTGTGGCAGATGGTGAGTTCACAGTGGGGATGGAATTCAGTTCAAGGGAGGCAGTAATCAAGGCAAAAAAAGATTATACCATCCGGAGAGGTGTAGACTATCGGGTATATGAGTCGGAACCGACGACATTCTATGCCAAATGTACAGAATATGGTAATGGTTGTGACTGGTTGATCAGGGTTACCAAAATGCAGAAGAAGTACTGTTGGGAGATAAGGAGGTACAATGGAAGTCACACTTGTACCAGGTCTACTATTTCTCAAGATCATTCAAAGCTGGATTCGAAGACAGTTGCAGAAGAAATTAAGCCGTTGGTAGAGGTTGACCCATCTATAAAGGTGAAATCAGTAATTGCTGAAGTCCAGTCAAAGTTTAACTACATCATCAGTTATCGCAAGGCTTGGTTAGCAAAGCAGCAGGCGGTGGAATCAATTTTCGGAGGTTGAAAAGCATCGTATGAAGCTTTGCCCATATGGTTTGAGGCCATGTGTCACAAGGAGCCATCAGCAGTGGTTCATTTTAAAACAATGCCTGCTTACCAGGGGGATGATTTGGTTCCTGATATACGTGTACTGCATAGAGTCTTTTGGAGTTATTATCCTTGTATAAGGGCCTTCAGACACTGCAAGCCAGTGGTGCAGGTGGATGGGACTCATTTGTATGGAAAATACAAGGGTTGTTTATTGGTTGCAGTCTCACAAGATGGTAATAATAACATCGTACCTATTGCATTCGCCATAATGGAGGGAGAGACTTCTGACGCATGGTACTTTTTCCTGAGTAACTTGCGTCAACATGTGGTGACACGTGATGGTGTGGGACTTATCTCTGATAGACACGATTCTATTAGGTTAGCTATTGAGAGAAGTAATGGGGCTTGGTCTCCTCTTAGAGCGTTCCATATGTTTTGTATCCGGCATATTGAATCCAACTTCTTGAAGAAGTTCAAGGCACCTTACTTGCAGAAGTTTATAGTCAACATTGGTAAGTTAAAATACAATGAACTTTAAATTTATTGCAAGTACAATCAAATAGAATGGTGTTCATTATTGACTGAATGTTTTTCATAGGATACTCGAGGACGATCAGGGAGTACCAGATGCGCTATGAACGATTATAGGAACGGGGTGAGGCTTACACCAACTGGCTTGATCGGATCCCACGTGAGCAGTATGCTATGGCATTTGATGGTGGATACCGATGGGGTCATATGACCACCAATCTTGTGGAGTGCATCAACTCCGCCTTAAAGGGTGCACGCAATCTCCTGGTGACTGCGCTTGTTAAGGCTACATTTTACAGACTGAATGAGTTGTTCACTAGGAAAAGAGCTGAGGCTGAAGCCCGACTTAATGCTGAACTTGTGTTCTCTGAGATGGTGACCTCCAAGGTGCATGCAAATCAACGGGCATCGGGTAACATACAGGTTAGTTGTTTTGACAGAGAAAATGAAGTATTTTAGGTACGCGAGATGCCAAGTGAGGTTGAGTATGCAGTTGACCTACGCCACCGTCGTTGCGACTGTGGTGAATTTCAGGTTGACCGAATTCTGTGTCGACATGTGTTTGCTTGTTGTGCAAATCAGCGGTTGGACTGGCAAGTATACGTTCATGATGTATACAAGATGGACCAAGTTCGAATAGTATACAGGGCTAGATTTAGACCACTGGGAAATCCTGCAACATGGCCTGCTTATCATGGACCTCGATTCGTTGGAAACCCGTTCCTCAGACGTGTAGCCAAAGGTCGTCCGAAGATGACCCGCTTCTTGAATGAGATGGACACTCGTATGTTGCGTCGCCCTAGGCGATGCAAGCAATGCGGTAACAACCTAATTTTTAAATAGTAGTAACAACCTAATTGACATACTCATTAAGTAAATAGTACTACTTAATTTTTAAATAGTAGTAACAACCTAATTGACATACTCATTAAGTAAATAGTACAACTTAATTTTTAAATAGTAGTAACAACCTAATTGACATACTCATTAAGTAAATAGTACAACTCAATACTCAATTTTTAAATAGTAGTAACAACCTAATTGACATACTCATTAAGTAATTAGTACAACTTAATTTTTAAATAGTAGTAACAACCTAATTAACAATTTAGTTCATCCATACAACTTCACTTTCTCGGTGCCCACTATATATTGGTGTATACCTTTCTGCACTTCTTGGCAATCCTGTTAAAAGCGGATGGTGTATACCGATTCGCACTCCGACGAGGAGGATCAGCTCTAAGGTTGTAACTTTTTCCTTTTTCACTTGTGGCCGTACCTATGAAAACACAACAAATGTTGGATGCTATTACTCAAATGGCAATTCAATATGTAATACAAATACAAGTTCACCATGAAATTACTAATAGAAATTCATAATCAAATACAAATACAAGTTTATTTTACCTGCACTAGGAGCTGGATCCTCATCATCAGCATCATCATCATCCTCATCCTCATCCTCTCCCTCATCCTCATCTTCATCTTCATCCTCATCCTAATCCTCATCCTCATCCTCATCCGTATAATCTAGATGGTCTACTAGGTAGTTATCAGTCTCATCAACTGCCCTGTTACTCTCATGAATCAGACTCATCAGAATACGTCTAGGATTTTCACTCTGTATAATTCCTCCAATACCTTCAACACTTCTGCTTGAGTCAACAGACATTCTGACACCAGAATTAGCAGAGGAAGTGTGAACCCGAGGTCTCGAATCCAATGACCTCCTAGCTGGAGTAATCCCACCAAAATGTGCGATCCCAATGCCATGAAACCAAGAAGCTGACTGAATGAAGTTTGCTCTCAATACTCAAACTGTGGACCACCCAAATACTGTTGCTATACTGGTACTGACGCTGAAAAATAATCAGACAGATGCGTCTCAGGAGCATATGGTACAAAATACTCAACCCCTTGACATGGAATAAATCCAACTTGTGAAACATAATAAAATCCAGTCTCACGTAAGTGTGACTCAACAATTTGGTTGTATGAATCCGGCGGTTTTAAATGATCACACAGCAACATCCGTGAACCCTACAATATCACATTTCCACTATAAGTCCCAGTATAATATAACTATATTCTCAAAAACACAATTATCGTTACATGTCCATTATAACTAATTCCAGCATAATTGCATTTCACACATACACAGTAAATTTATTATACAAAAATCTTTCAATCATATTCATTACCTTATAACAAAAATTATTTAACCTTAACTAACTAACCAGAATAATTTCACAACTGATAAACTATTTATTCGTAAAATAGCATACTAATTTTATTATTGTTATTATTATTATTCATAAAACAGCATACTAATTTTATTATTATTATTATTATTATTATTATTATTATTATTATTATTATTATTATTATTATTATTATTATTATTATTCATAACACAGCATAATAATTTTCTAATCTAAGTTTAGTTACTACTAATTTATTGTCTACATTTTAATGAATTAAAATTCATTTATTAATGATCATAAATAAAATAATTTATTAAATTTGAATCATTAATCATAATAAATTATTAAACTCAATTACTACTGTTAATAATAACTACAATCTACTCTAAGGGAGCATGTATAGGATCTGCTTTCGTTAGTTCATTAACTATAAAAAACTAATTATTATTTACAGCTTACTATACCATATCATACTATACATACATACATACATACATGATTAATTTTCATTTTAATTTCTATTTCTAACCACCTAATAATAAAATCATACACACATATATGAGTTAATTAATCTCTACTTAATGCCATTACAATATATATTACTAATTAAATTTAATATTTATCACTATTATTATTATTAAATCATATTATTAAAAAATAAAAACTTACATAATTTGGATTTTCAAGATAATTAACAATATGAAGTTCTGATTGACTTACTTCTTTAATTTTTGGTCTTCTTGACATCTTCTTTGAATTTTGTTTAAAATTTGTTGTGGTCCAACAATGGTGTGCAGCAAGGAAATGGTGGGGTTGAGGGTGTTGAAGAGAGGGAGACGAGAGTGAAAGAGAGAGAATGAGAGTGATAGAGAGTGAAAGGGTTACGGATGAGGAGGAACATGGGTCTTTTGTATTAAGGGAGTCACGGGCAACTAAGGGAGCATCTGCATGCGTGACGCGTGGTCAAGGAACGTAAATCGGTGCCTCCGATTTGTGCACCCATTGCGCCCTGAAATCGGTGCCTCCGATTTCCTTCCTCCCCGTCGGTGCCACCGATTTCTGCTACCCAGCCGTCACAAATCCATGAAACACCAATAATCCCCATATCTCTGCTATACTCCATTGATGGGTTCATATCAAAATTAAATTTCTCAAGTATCCAATTCAGTTGATCCAAAAAAAAAAAGATCGTGTGAATATCCAATCCAATTAATCCAAAAAAAAGTATGAGTGGTTGCATGTATCGCCGCCACGTTATTTGAGTCTGAACTCCAAACTAATTTTTTTGCAGCAAATTGAAAAAAGAGATTAGCCAAATAAAAGAATTAATAAGTGTTGTATTTATATATATATATTTTGGGAAAGGGGTTAGGAATATGGTAAAGGCGATTTTATATGAAGTTGATATTTAAGAGTCGTTAAATAATTTGACTAATTTGACTAAATTTTTATCTAACGATTCTCTGATATCAACTTCACGCTGAAATCGATTTCACTTTAATTTTCACTTACGAATATATCTTTTCAGTTTTTCAAGACAAGAGAATTTTTCATTTTTACTTATTTTTTCGGTCTGAAACGAGAGGGGCTGTTGAAAAAGAAAGAGATAGCCCAATCAACAAATATATTTGGACTGAGAATAAAAAATTTATTAATAGTAGCACAAGAAAAATAAGGCTGTTATGTTGTTTGGTAAGGATTAGACTCTCCATGTTGTTTCAAAAAGAAGAGACCAAAAAGTTTGAGGTAAATAGTGTTTAGCCCAGTAATCTATCCAGGTTTTAAATTTATACCCAATAGATCAAGACCCAAACCACAAAACAAAATTGAACCCATTATGCATAACAAAAAACAACATAATGTTGACAAAAATATAGACCAAAAACACGTCCATATATACCTAAAACAAAATAGAAATGTGAAAATTCATCAATATGTTAAATTAATAATCTAAAACTGTTAGATAATATTTTAATTAAAATATATCATATTATCTAAAAATCAGAAATTATCTCATAAAAATAACTGAATATCAAATATGAATCTTTTAATAATTAATACACAAAAGATGATGTGAGATATACTTCTATAGTTACCAATTTATTTACAAAAATGTTATTATAATAAATATCAGTCACTAATTAAATCAGTCATCATGTATTTATGTATAGATATATATGTAATTTATTTTTTTAATATATATATTTTTCATAGTATGATTGTTTGTTTACTTTTCATATCTAAATTATATATAATCATAGTTTTTCTCTAAATCCAATCAAATTGTGTGCGAGTGCACGGACTCAAATTAGTCGATTGAATCACGTCCATGCAACATGTACATACAAACCCTAATCAATAATCAACTATGATTGATTTTATATTTTGTACTAAATAAGTACAGACATCCCATATATAAAATGCAGCTTTTAACTATGTTCGTGTAAGTAGCTATTTTAATTTTTATATTAAAGTTTGCAGTCATATTAAATGGTGTGCACATACATGTCTATAGGTTTTCTTTTTTATTTTTAAAAAATATATTTAATAATGCATAAAATTAGGGTTTAGTTGGGTAGCATTTGGCCGATGTCTATTATGGTCTTTTTTTTATTTTTTTATTTTGACAGTATTTTTCAGTTCGATAGACGATAGGTTAAAGATTAATTCCTTGGAGATCTATATAAATTTTAAAGATTTGTCGTTAACCAATAAATTATTGTATGCACAAAATAAAATTTAAACTCCCATCACTTACTAAATTGAGAGTATTTAGTCTATCATTATTATATATGAGAACACCAATTCATATTTCATAGTAATGATGAATGAAGGCACATTTGTTCGTCCCATGATTGATAATGCATTAATGCTCAATTTGTATAAAATCTTTCATCATTCCTTTTTTCTTTAGAGTTGTTCATTGGGCCAACTAGAACCAAGTAGATCCAATTGGTGGATGTTGTCTATTCATCAATTTGGCAACTAGGAAATTTATATTCACTTAGCTTCTTGATAGATATATATATATATATATGCTAATAGCTAGGTTGGCACGCTCCATTTTGAATTTTGAGCGTATAACCCACCACTTGTTTCGGCCATTATTATCGTTGTCTGCATCTTCTCTCAATTTTTAAAGAAAAAAAATTAACACATCACCACTTTTATTAAAATTTAATCGGTATTTAATTAACAAAAAAAATATATAATTCTATACTATTAAATATAACTTCATATTATTAAAAATACTAATAATAATTAATTAATAGTTATAAATTATAAAATGTAATAGTCTTCTATCATTATTAATTTTTAAATACCAAAAAAAATATTAAAGATTGTAGTAGACTTAGAGAAGAGAGGTTAAATCTATGCCTTTCTTTTGAGTTACTGAAATAATCCTTTAAAGCAAACTTTGAATTTTGATTTTGTTTAAACTCAGTAGCGGAAATTTATGAGACAATTTATTTTTGTCTCATGAATATCAGAAAATAGAATATAGCATAGAAGAGAAAAGCTAACACCAACATGTATCCTGGTTCAGTTGCCATGTGCTATGCAACCTACGTCCAGTATCCTCCACAACAATAGAGAAATTTTCACTATAGTTAAAAGTATTACATACACCAATTCTACAGAATTGACACAATCCTTTCACACTCAAGTTCTAAACTAACTTGATATTGGCTATGCTAATACCTAACTCTTCACTTTTAGTGCTAACCCAACTAAGAAAGGGATACCTCACAGGTACAAGATACAAGACACAGACATACCTAAAGAAATCTGAAAATAACTCTAGGCTTTTCTCTCAAGTGTATCTCTCAGCCTCTTTCTACTCATGACTTTTACTTGAGCTCTCTCAATATGTCTTTTCACTCAAGAAATTACAGAAAGATAAATATTGAAAAGTAAAATACAATCTATAACAACATGAAGGAGATTGACTTCATCAACAGCCTCTTTACTATGTGATAAACCAGTTTATCATGTCTCTGATTCAGTTCTTTATTTTTGGCAGAATGCTTTTTTGAAAGATAGCACTGTCCAAGTAGAAGACCTTCTTCACAGAACAAAACCTCTATGCACTGGGTTATCTCTCCTTCCTTCAAACTTAAGTGATTATCCTATTTTTATGATTTCAGTTTATTTCACACCACAGGCTTGCTTCACACAATTGACTTCTTCTTCTCATAAAAACAGAGCAACAGCTACGCAGAAGATAGATGGGACTTGTAGCAGAGATTTCAAATTTCATGCAATCATACCTTCCATTTTCTCTTTCATCCTTTTTCCAATATCTTCAAAGATTCGAACCATTTGTTTTTGCTTTGACTCCAAGTTCCTTTCTTGACCGTTGATCCACAGCAGAACTCCATATCATCCATTTTTTTCATTTTACCAGAAATGGGTATGAGGGAAAAGGAAGCTTCAGCATGTTACTTTGGGATACCAATAATGGAAAGACTTTTCTGATATACCTAAGATCTGATTTTGTCCTAGCTTCTGATTTCTCCTTCTTTCTTCTTTGTAGCTAACCTCTTTTTTCTTTCTAGGATGTGAACTCTAACATAGCCATCTTGTCATGTGTGGGTGAGAGAAGAGAAGAACGAGAACAAAGAGTTAGTTTAGTGGAGAAGAGATTAGTTCAGATGCAAATGAACTTTAGTTACTTGGTTAGCCACTAAGTTAGATAAGGAATGGACTTGAATCACCTAATGGGCTTGCTTTGAATATGGTGATTTGACATTAGCTTTCTGAATAAGCTTTCTCTTTCTTTCTTCTCTGTTGAAATGAGTGGGAAGGACGAAACTCTCTTTTTTGTGTTTTGTTGCTGACCGAAGCAATAAGAGAGTGAAGACTTCAATCTTGTATGAGAAGCTTGGTGGGATCAACTTGGACTTAGATTTTCTTCTTTTTTTTCTCAGCCCATTTGGTTTCTTTGTTTAGTGACTTTGGGCTTCTATTATTTTTGTGACCCACTAGAATAGATTTAGCTTGCTTTGAGTTGGGCTGTAGTTGATTAGTAGCCTTCCAGTCTTGTTTTTATTTTCATCCAATTGGGGTGCTGCACAATGAGTTTTGGCCTGCAACATTTAATCATAAATAATCAATACTAATTATTTATTTTGTCCAATAAAATAATGTTTATCATCATTAATTAATTTAGTTAAATTCTCAATTCAACAAATATCTATACAAAAAAAGAAAGATAATATAAGAGAACGTAATAAAAAAATAAATTATTAAAATAGTATTCGAAAGTTTATGTTATTGACAAAAAAATCTCTAAATTTTTTTTTAAATACTAAATTAGTAGTTAAAATTAAGAAAAAAAAAAGAATGATGAATTTTCACTTAAAGAAAATAGAATTAGACTTAAAAGAACTATGAATTAATGCTAATGGGGATGTAGATAATTTGCTTGAATTATCCGGATTTGTATTATTGTATCTAAATCCATAAAATAAAGCTAATAAAAGGTAGAAAAGCAAAATGGGAAATGACTAAGGGATTGTTATCCCTAGGAATAAGGGAGCACGATGAAGATACATGGTGTGACTTGAATAACGGCACATACACACACACACTTGTTTCTTGTTCAATTTGGTACACAGACAAGTACGATCAATTGGCAATAAAAATGTGACAGTGTTACAAACAAAAACCAGTCCCATCAAACCATGTCGTTGTAGCAATAATCATCATTCTCTAACTAAGTCTTATATTACTCGATCTTCACATTCTTGAATAATGTTCAACCTCAACAGTGTTTTGCATTGCTCATCCACTAGCCCACTTTGGTGCCAATCCCTGTTCACAACAATCATTATAATTTCTTGTTTATTCTTTGTCTCACCGTCGGTATCTTACATTAAACACTAAATCAGCTTATGAGAAATTTTAGATCAAATACTTTTTTAGTAACATTTTAGCATTTTAGAAGTCCTCTATAGAAAAGACTCATTTGTTTTCTTGTAGTAATATTTAGAATTTAAGATTTACAATAGTAATTCAGGGGTCATTTAAATAAAGACATTTAAAACGTATTTTTTTAAAGATATTTTTTGGTAATTAAAATTTAATATATATAATCGATTAAATCATGTTATTTTTGTCAAAGTTAGACTAAACAAATTGATTTAAATGAAAAAATAGTGAATTAAATCTTGAACTGATCTAAATTAATATTAGTTTTAGAAGTGCTCTGTAGAAAAGACTCATTTGTTTTCTTGTAGTAATATTTAGAGTTTAAGATTTACAATAATAATAATTATTATTTTGTGGATTTTATCCATAAAATTAAAGATAGGTGAGGATATTGGGGGAGTCACTAGGTAGATAGCATGTTGTGAATGAAGTGGCATGATGTCAATTCATGAAACACTCATAAGGCATTTTACCTTATTATTTCTGAGCCGTCACTTCTACAATCTCAGTGCTCCAACTATGTTATGTATTTATATGTGACTCAACAACTTGCGTATACGTGCTTCAATTCTTAATATAATAACCTTCAGAGGTTTTCTGTTGGATATATATATATATAGGATCTCGCTAGGAAGACAATGAATTATTTATATAATGTGTACAATGGGCTATTGAGTTACAAAATGAACATTTTCTATACTATATAGAATAATCATCTGAGTACTAGAGATAATAAATATCTTTCCGAAAAATTAAACTAATTTTGGAATTCACCAAAAATCGAATTCTTGACCTTTCGGATCTAACGCTCTAATACCATGTTATGATAGCACTCATTCCAAAAGTTTCAATTGATGAAAGAATATAATACTAATAGTTATATCTCTAATACTCCATAAACTTCAATTGTATAAATATTTCATTGGCTCCTCATACTTTCCCATATATATATATGGTAAAAACTGTGATGTAGTCAATTTCATGTGAAGTTGATAATTGAAAATGAGGCTAAAAAATTTAGATATGCCATGTGTGTGTTATGCATTGTTATGAAGAATGGGGTGCTATACATGAATGTGAGACAAAAGAAATCGGACCATCCAAATTCTGTTAAAAAAAATTGGATTATCAAATTAGATGGTCCGAGTTGTGAGAGAGAAAAAATTTGAAATTTACGGTTAATTAATCGGACCGTCCGATTAGTTTTTTTAATACAAATAAAACGAACACTCTGAATTGGTATAAAAAAATATTTTTTTGAATGTGCAAGTTGGTATAAAAGAAAACGGACCCTTTGTGTTCCTGTATCCAACTCTCTCGATCCGATTTGTGCTCTCCTGACACCACATGCAGGTAAAGCTCCTGTGCTCTCCATAACACTGTAACACACCAACCTCTCCTCCATATTAAAAATAAAAAGCGTGAAAGTGATTAAATAATTTGACTGATTTGACTAAACCTTCATCTGACGACTCTCAAATATCAACTTTACGTGACTGCACCTAAATTTTCACATGTATATATATGCTTTTACACTTTAGGGTAAAGTATACTTTTTGTCCCTAAAATTTGGCAAAAGTTCAAAAATACCCCTAAGTTTTATTTTGTTTTAATTTTATCCCAAAAGTTTTCAATTTGCATCAAATATACTCTCGACGGCTGCATTTTCAAAAAATTTTAAGACCAATCTAAGAATAATGCATGAAAATTATGTTTGATTTGCTTGTGTTGAAGGTTGTTCTTACGTTATTGTTATTGAATTGATTATAAATTTTTTGAAAAATTAGCCGTGAGGAATATATTTGATGCAAATCGAAAACTTTTAGAACAAAATTGAAACCAAATAAAACTTAAAAGTATTTTTGAAATTTTTGTCATCAAACTTTAGAGACAAAAAGTATATTTTATCCTATATTTTATTATATACATGTAAAACTAAAAAAATAAAAAAATGGTGGAAAATATATATCTAAAACTAATATTTGTTCGATTTTGTATAATAATTTATATTTTATTTGATTCCAACTATTTTTACATACGCTACGTGAATAGAAAAAATTATTGTAATTTAATATTAATATATTAAAATTAAATTCATATTTTTCGTATTTAAATAAAGCATAAGCAGAGGCCTCTTAATTATATCACCAAATTTTTTTTTTCCGAAAAAATTTGTTTATTGCAATATGCATTTTTTAGTAAGTGATTTATTGAGTGTACCCTACTCTCTCAACAAACGCATTACGAAAAGCTGCAAACGTGTAAAGAAATGCTGTATGTTTATTTCAAACACCATGCACAGTCATACTATAGGACCCAACAACTCTTATATATATTCCTTAGATATGAATAGGGTATTTAGTTTCTTCAAATCAATTATTATCATACAATATCTATAGCTTATTATACATCAAAAATGCTACGGAATGCGAAGAAAATTCACGTGCAATTATTCGTTGTAGTAAAAATATTAGCAATATTAAATAACTAATATTTGAGTTAATACTAACTAAAATTTTATTTTCTTTTCTATTAAAAATATTAGCCGCCCTAACATGTTTTTTATTTTTTATATTATAAAAAAAAGAAGTTAAAATGTAAACAATGTATAAACAAATGAGTGGTGATTATTCAAGTATGGGATACTTAACCATTATAATATACTACGATTAGAGCAAGTTCAATATTGTAACAAGGTGCGTTAATAACATACTTAATTATATAAAAATGTTTATACAAGGAAACTAAAAGTTTTAATAGTTTTAACGAAGAACAAAACTACGTATAGTATATACGCATTGGCTATACGTATAGCTAGGAATTCAATAATGTGTATAAAAAGAAATTTAGCACCAAATTTTTGAATTCAGGGAGAATTAAGTGAGATAATATAAGATGAGAAGATATTATATCTAATTCAAAATTTTAAAATAAATTTATGGGTCTCTTATCTTATAAATTTTTTATTTTTTTTATTTTTTATGCAAAATTAATTTCAATACTTCTCACATTTACAACATTAACAATTTCATGCCGAAAACGAAAAAGTTATTGATGAAATGATTATCTAGTAGAAAAATCTGAAGAGTTATTATTGTTGACCAAATCCTATGAATAAAATTAAACATTGACCAAATCTTAATATGAAATCTTTCCGTATCAAGAAAACTGTCAGCTCAGTGCTGATTCTGTTTGTGCACAATTATTTATTAATGCATAATGCATAAGGAAGCAATTACACGTACAGTAGTATAGTATGTGGAATTAATTACTAGCATGCTGAAATTATATTCCTCACCTATCGTCCAAATATATATTTGGTTTAACAAAAATTTTATATATACACAAAATATTAATTATTAAATTAGTTATTATATATTGTATATTAATATTTAAATACATATGTTATTTATTTATTTTCCATTCATTCATAATTACAAAGTATAGAACTTGACTCTTACTATTCTTTTCAAAAAAAAAATAACACTTCAAATTTATAAAAGACTATTAAATAAAAAACATTTTCAAAATATAACTATTTTTTATCTTCGTTTTATTGACTTGAATTTTTGTATAAATAATTTTATAACATTGGTGGCAATAACTAAATTGAAAGACAAATCTTATATATGTCCCATCAGTGATCTCCTTTTGGGATGAAGTCAATAATATGCCAAAAAAGTCAATAATGGATTATCCGATCGATGAAGGAGAGAAGGCAAAAAGATTGACCATGAAAAAAGGGAAAGACTTCATTTGCTCCCATAGTCCCATAAGTTCCACGAGGGAGATATATATAATGAACTACTGTTGTGTCCACAAATTTCGGTTAATGTATATTGTAAATGAATTTGGTTAGAATAATGAAAATCGTTCACTCTAACAACTCTTAGCCATTTCTCTTCTAAAAAGTGAGTTTATATCTGTAGGGAGTCATAGGCGTATACATAGAATGTTTGCACCAAAATCACGTTCCATCATTATTTATTTATTTGTTTTATTGATTGTTTTGAAGTCCATGGAATAAAATTGTGAGTGTTTGAAAGGTAAGAGAGAATAATAGAAAAAAGGTTTGTGTGTATTTAAGTTGTATAGAATGATATAATATAGAAAGATATTTATAAGTGTTAGAGAATCAAAATAATAAAAACGTAATATCTTATAATAAATATTTTAGATATGTTAAATAATTTTAATAAAAGCCTAATATATTCTAATATTTTTCTTCAAACTCAAGTTAAACCTTATTTAAAATAATGAAATAAAAAATGTATAAACTGATAGAACGGAAGTGCAGACGATACTGTCAGAAGAAAGTACAGATAGAATTGTTGAAAGAAAGTATAACACCCTATCACATAGATCTTTATATCTAGGATGTAAAATAGAGATGGCGAGACGCTACGACCTGTATAATAAAATATATATACGTATAATAATTGAAAGAAGGTAGAATACTAAGAGCCTTGAAGAAAGAGGGAAAAACAAAAATCGCAAAATTTAAAACGCAACGCTATATATATATATATAGAGAGAGAGAGTAAAGATCAAGATACAATTATTAAGGTCCAAACTCAGCTTACAAAACTAGAGCTAACTCAGGTTGCGAAATTAGAGCTGACTAGAGAATAGTTATATATATATATATAGTTTATCATATAAAATTTATAAATTTATACGTACTAATTTTATATTTAGATTAATTGGACTTATTTTGAATTAATTTAAAATTAAACAAAAAATAAACTTAATATGATATTAAAATCAGATTCAAATCTAATTAAATCCGATCCAGAGCCAGTTTATATACACTCTTAATTGCAGCAAGATACACATGCACCATAAATTAACAAGTATGACATTCTTTTTAATTTTGGAATAATTAATAATTTTTTTATATTTCCATAGGAAATTAAATAGTGAGCCGTGAAAATGTGAGTATGGGGCAAGAGAAGGCAAAAAGGTGTGGCACGCAGCAAGATTATATTATCGAGAGGATGATTCACGTAATCACTTTGACCTAAGCAGCATCATCATCATCATCATGCGTATAATTATAAAATGCATAATCACTTTATTGATTTTACAACACTAATCCCCTCAGGCCTCAACAAATAGGATAATTAACACCATTTCAATCATAATCTCGCAACTCAGTGGGATTTTGTTGGGATTTTCTCCTGCATCTCTCAAACTTTTCATTTTGTTTTATTAGTGTTTTTTATGTAACCATCACTTAAGTTTAAAACACCATTTTAATGAACATTCACAATATATACATATATAGTATGCGTCGTGGTTTTTATATATAATTTTTTTTTAATTTTAAGCTAATAATAAGAGGAGACATAAATAATTTATATAATTATATAGGCTTTTATTTTTTTTATTTGACTTATATTAAAAGAAAAATCAGAGGTACTAAAAATAATTAAACTCTAAATCTTTTAGAATACAAACCAATAGTAAAAATAAGTTATCATATTTTTATGCAAAATTAGTTATATATATATATTTTTTTTTGGTTGGCAATAGGTAGGGTAGAATAGAGTTTGGACTCAATCCTAACCTTACATATAGGTTAAAAATTTTATTAAAACTCTATTCTATCTTATCTGCGGGTTGAGAATCTCTCAACTCTAAGCCTATCCACATCATAAAATTTTAAACCCTACTCTACTCTACCCACATAATTATTAATTTTTTTCAAAGCAAATATAATATTCAATCATTCCAAATTTCATACATATTAATAAAATAAAAAATAAAAAAATTAATGCTTTAAATTACTAAATTAATAGGCTGCACACGAAACGGATATAGCCTAAAATTCTATCCAATTCGCACTGCATTCATCGGATGGGATCGGATACGATATTCGCATTTTTTCAAGCCGGATCCGATCCGCATACTTGCGAATCAGATCGAATATCGGATATCGGATATATCCACATAATTCAAAAAAACTATTTTAAGATTCTATTTGGCTGTTTTTACAAAAAAAAATCCAGAAAATTCATTTTTCACCTATTTAAGCCTATTTATTTTTAAAATATTATCAATAAAAAGTTCTCTTGAATAACAAAAACAAAATAATAACACAAGATTTAAGTTTAATTATTCTAAGTTGAAGTAGAACATAAAAAATTAAAAACAAGATATCATAAAATTAATGAAATAATATACTAAAATCCATATCACATTATGGTTTACTTTCTTAAACTATGCTGTTTATACGAGATGTGTGAATATGCGGATTTACGAATCGGATCCGCAAATATTACTGCCAAATCTGCAATCCGATCCTACCATAGTGCAGATCGGATAATATCCGCAAAATTTGGACCGGATGCGAAAAATTACGGCGGATATTATCCGATCCATGTGCAGCCCTATTAAATTAACTAACTAATTTAGTAATTGTTCACTTATTGCAAGTCATTATATAAGGGAGGTTGTGGATTCAACTCTCACCTCTTTTATTATATACCTCATTTTTATAAAATATGTGTTATATATATGAGATGCAGATATAATAGAATAAAATACATCTTAAATCCGTATCTTATCCTACCCACAAATATATTCAGACCGACTTCTATTTTATCCGCAACGAATCAAAAAATCTATCCTATTCGAACGGATTAAGCCGAATTAAATATATGCGAATATGATGCTCTACTCTATTCACAATAAATTGGATAGCCTACTTTACTCGAACGAATTAGACCGAATTAAATACTCACGGATGGAGAATATGTATTGCCGGCCGTATCTTCTTCGCATTCTGTTTTCCCCTTGCACAACAAAATTAAAAGTCTACATTTTAATTCACCTATCTTTATCATTTGCTCTCTTCAAGTACATTTTCTATTTACTTCTTTTTGTTTTATATTATTTTTCGATGCAATAGCTTTGACGATGAATTCAAACACGGGGTAACGTAAGTTACAATTGAACATTTTTCATTGCAACCGTAGTCTTCTATTCCAATTTACTATCATATATATCACTTAGTTACTTCATTGAAAACCCAAATTCCCAACTCACCGAATATTGGATTCCACCTATTATATAAGCTATCAAAACAATAAATAAAATTAGATTCTATTTGGACTACCTTTTGTGTGAGAAAATCAAGTTGTTGATTCTGATTTTGTTTATCATAGAAATCATGCATGAAATATCTCTTTCACATGGATTCTCAATTTAACTATAATCTGATTATAACATGAATATGAATTTAAATTTAGATTTAAATTTTTGAGTTTAATTATTATTTTAAATATTTTTAATTATAAATAAAGTTTATAATATGATTTTAAAGTGTGCTTGATTATAATTTGATTATACCACGAGATTAAACTTTGATTTGGATTATTTCAATATATATATATATATATATAAACTAATTTTGGTAATTAATTTTAGTTAATATCTAGCATGATTGATATTTTTTATGTAAGTTTTATTTTTTTTTTTGGATTTGAAACATAAATTCTGTTTAAATTTTTTTTTTATTTCAGAAGAATGGACCAGCAAAGATAGAACTATAATCTTTTGGTTAAATAAATTTTGATGACATATTAAAAAAGTGTATATTCCAAAAGTTTAAACTATTTTTAATATATGATATTTTAGAAATAGTTCTTGCACATTATTGTTTATTTATTGAATTTGTGCAAAACTCGGACTGCCCACTAATTAAAATTAAAGTAACACGAATAAAAACAATTTAGTAATTAGTAGTATATCATGATATCCGCAGGTATGTGGTCAATTTGCAAATTTTCTTCAAAATTATTCAATCATCGCATCATTATCTTTTTGCTTAAGACACATTTTTGCCTAAATTAATGCCACTTGCAAGATTTGGGTGATTTCCAGTTGCTCCAATTACACAAATATGTATATAACTCAAATGGTTTTAGATATTTATTAAAGGGGAAATGAACAAAATTCATCCCAACTATCACATGTGGTATATTATTAGAGTTATAATATGATATCTGAACAAAATATTCTCTATATCAAATGAATAAAATTCATCCCAACTATCACATGTGGTATATTATTAGAGTTATAATTTGATGGTAAACGGTAGCTAAGAGAAGGGGTTGAATCTTAGCCCCTTTTTTTGTTTAGTAACACTTGTTGACCTTTGAAATAATTTTAGAAAACTTTTTGCTTTTTGTCTCATATCTAACCATGAGAGGTTTTCTTTTTATCTCGTAATCAGGCAAGAGATATTTTTTGATTTTATCTCCTACGCAGCAAAAAACAGAAATAGAGTAGAAGGGAGAGAGAGAATCACACTACGAAGTATCCTGGTTCAGCTGTCAAATGCAATGCAGCCTACATTCAGTCTCCATCACAACAATGATGGAATTTCACTATAACCATCACGATTACATACACCAATTCTTCCTAGAAACTACCCTTCCTATCTGGGACAAGTACATAATCTAACCAATCCTGAACTTGACTTGGTCACCTACCAAGCTTTCAACTGCTAAGTGCTAACCCAACTTGCAAGGAAATTCTCACAGAATCACGAAACACAACACAGATGTGCAAAGGACCTTTAGGACATCTATGACTTTTTCTTTTAATTTTGTATACTATGTCTTTTTTCGCTCTATGACTTTTTCAAACAAATTTCACTGTTTGCCTTTTTTTCATGAGACTCAAGACAGACAAAACTAAATAGAAAAATACAACATGAAACCCATTGAAGGAGATGAACTTCTGTTAGCTTAGGTAGTTATGAGAATTCTGTGCTTTCACTCTTTTCTCCTTGCTTCAAGCCCTGTTTGTTCTCCCTTATTTATAGAAGGAAAAGCCTCCAAGGTTGAAACTGTTGAACCGAGCTAATCTTCTTTTTCTTCAAACAAAAATCGGTTTGATCAAAGAGAGAAGAGAGGAAACCGAATGCTATAACCAACATGCAATTACATCTGTGTCATCCCTTCTCACAAAGCTTTATCAATCCGGGCCTTCCATCTTGACTTGCTCCCCAAGAAGGATTTCTGACCCATGATGAGTTCTTGATGCTTGACAGCTCATCCTGCTCTTATCTTCTGCCTCTTCCTCTACGTAACTACAGTAGCTACCTTCTGTGGTGGTTGATCAAAAGTAGAGACGAGCCATGCTTCCAAGGGATCTTCTTCTCTAACCGAGTTGGATCTCTTCCATTTTCGGGTATGGAGAACTTGAGACTTCCTCACCACTTCTTACCATAAGTGGCAAAGATTTCAGCCACATCTTACTGTGGATCTTCTTTCTGCTAAGTGCATCATCACCTTAGCCCTTTTCTTTCTTTTAGCTTCACTGCTACAGTAGCTCATCACTGATAATTTGTATCTTCTTCTTCTCTGTGACATGACCGAACGTGATGAGAGAAGAGAAAGAAGAGAGAGAATGCTTTCAAAGGAAATAAAGAAGGAAATTAAAATCATTTACACTTAATTAAAACCCACTTTCCTCTTTCATAGTAACGTGTGAAGCAATAATAGCAATAAAATCAATTTCAAACTTTCTCTCTCATGTTACTAATGTCTGCATTAACTTCATTTAATCAAATTTTGAATTCCATCAAATGAAGGGTGTGATAACCGTAGAAGCATGCAGCCTTTGCTTTTCTTCTTTTTCAATTTTGGACCAAGCTTCGTTGGTCTTGCACCAAGGAAACAATTGGGCTTGCTTAAAAGATTTTTCTGGCCCAACAATGCATAATAATAATTCAGCTAATGTATTAAACATTTTTGCACAAGGCTGAATTTTAATTATCCATTGGGCTTGCTGTTTTTCGGCTCAAGCTAAGATCTGCACAACACAAAATTATTAATTAACAAATGTGAATTAAAGATCAAATTAATAATTTTGTAATTAAATATTTTAACAGTGTTTGATCATCATGAAATTAATTAAAATTTTTCAAATTCATCATAATTATTTATATATTTTATTATATTTATTTAATTTTTTAATATAAGTAATTTTTTATGATATGATATTAAAGTTTAACGATGATCTAGTAGAGTTACATCCTTGTTAATTCAAAAAATAAAGAATTTTGAGTTAAATTTTTTAGATAAGTGATTTCACAGCATATATTACTAGTGATGAGGGAAAAATGTGAGAAAAATAAAAGAAATGTATGCTTGAAAAACTCTGTTGATTTAAAAGAGAAAAAAAAGAAGCTTTGTTCAAATATCAATTTCTTTTTTAAGAGTTTTTTATTTTTGTTGTTGTCATTCTTTCAACTTACAGATGGTAATACATAGATATTAAACAATGAAAATAACAAAATAAGCAATAAGAGAGTTAATCTTTTTATTAATATCAAATAATTTTTTAAAATTATTTTTTAATTAGCATAAATTTTAAACTTTAAACTTTAAATTCTAGATCCTAATCCTAAATTTTCTTAAAATTGAAAATTAAAAAAATATTTTACAAATAAAAAATTAATTCCTCTACTTTTCTTTAAACAATTATAACATTTTACATAA
>NC_029775.3:121473207-121505458 GCF_000817695.3 Arachis duranensis
AATATTCAAAGAAGAAACAAAGTTTGTGGACATGTGGATCTATCAATTTGTTTCTTCTTAATTTATATCCCTTTGAACTAATTCCTGTGAGGCACTTGTTGATGAGTACAAGCTAGGCTTCATTATTTAGTGATTTTATTTAATTTTCTTAAGGTTTTGTGGTAACGAGTGTGTGATGTGGTGGTGGGGTTGATATTATTAATGGTGGAGCACGATTTGATATCTGATAGCAATTTGATCATTAACAAATTAATTTTTCTTACATTATTAAACCAATTATTATCAGTTATTAATATTGGCTAAAAGTGGAGAATTGTAATCTTACATTCTTACTTTGTCTTCTACGGCTTTTTTTTTTCTTTTAAGAAAAAAAAAATAGAAGAGATGAATAAATTAAAGTTAAGGACTTAAACATATTAGCTTAACAAATTTATTACATATCTTAGAGTTAGATTCGATTTTGATTAATCTTAAACTCACATTCACCGATCACACCTTTTAACTTTTTTAAAATAGTATGTTTATTCAACTTTAATTTATTAGTTACTGATTAATTTAAAGAACTTCCAACCAAATAAAACAACTAAATAATATAACAAACTAAATTATATATATGCAAACATAACTTATATAATAAAATTGTCATAAGTGCATGATTCAATATAAAGTAAAATTTCATAATTTGAGGAAAATAAACATAAAGTACTAAACCAACTTAAATTCAATAGTAGCTAATAATATTGATTGAAAGTCACTATTTTTGTTGTGGGTCATGGCTGCTAGATGAAGGTCACTATTTTTGTTCACATGAGTTAACATATATAACTTATTTAACTTGAAAATTGTTTTAATGTAAAACGAATCTAGAAAAAGTGTTATGAGTTTAAGTAACAATGATTTAAAAATATGTAACTTAAAATAATAGTGTTAACTTAACTAAATTATACCCATATAATTATTACTAAAGAAAACATTGTAATATGTGGTAATACATATTTTGCGATGGTTGGAAGAAAACCGTCGCAAAATATAAAACAATAACTCACCTAACGGTACATATACTGGCGATTTTAGGAAAACCGCCACTACATGCAAGGCAGCCGCTATCTGCCGAAATTGTTGTAGTGCATGCCTCTGTTTTGTTCCACGTTCGTCAAGGTTCGAACTCAGATGCAGTGTATTAAAGTAGCGTTTGGTGGAGAGATAGAGACAGAAAGACTGAGACTGAGAGATAGAGACTAAAAGACGGAGATTAAAATAAATTTCAGTATTTTATTTGGTACAAAGTGGGAGACTAAAATTAAAACAAGAATAAAATTCTAATTTAATTTGTACAAAAAATAAAAATAAAATTAATTAATTAAAATAAAAATATTTTAAATATAAAATATTATTAAAATTTCGATATCCATCTCTAAAAATTTTAATCTCGTCGGTCTCAGCTGCATGTAACATGTCACTTAAACCAAGCCTCCAACCACCGTTTATGTTGTGTATTTTTTCTTTGGCCATACAAAAACACTCATACACTCACTCCCACACACTAACCATGCCATTTGTGTGTTAACTGTTGACATTGGTACTATTGGGCTGGATTAAATGGGCTTCTCTGTGATGAACCCAGCCCATCAACAGTTCCAGTTCCAAGGTGTTTGTAAGTAATAAGGAGAAAAGAAAAGAGAAAAAACAATAAGTATTATATTTTATATAAATATGAAAGAGAAAGAAATTATTGGTTTACCTCATAAAATAATAATAATTAGGTTAGATATACAATAAAATTAGATATTAATATGAAATATATATTAAAAAATAAACTAAATAATATATATTTATATATAAATATATAATAATTACTTTTAATATACACTTAATATCTTTGAATAAATAAATAACTTTTAACTAAACAAAAAATACCATAGTCAACTTTATGAGATGATGAATCTCGTGCCACGTGTTGAGATAATAAATTGAATTTGAATCTCTAACAAGCATGAAGAAACGCTCGTTTAGTCGTTTTTAATTTGCATGCTTCCTACTAATTCCTATAATTATTATTATAAAATAAAGTACTCCACAAACCACCGTGTATTATATCTTTGTATTATTAGAAGTGTGAAGGAAATGATGGTTGCAATTAAAAAAAAAACGATAAAAACCATGTTAGTGGGAGAAGCAGGAGAGAACAATCGAAGACTGGTGGAACCATTTGATAAGGTGCAAAAGAAAAAACAATGGAAATACCGACCCTACCCTTAGTTCTTTGTCACACACAACTTGCCTTATTATTATTATTCATTGTGGAAAGTATGTAGCACTTATTTGTTAAGTCATTGTGAAATAGAGATCAATTGCTAGATATTATAATTAAGAATCAACATAATAATCATAATTATTCGAAAGTGTTATGGGGTATCAAAGAGCTTCTAAAGAAGCAGCCCTTTGATTTGTTTAATTTTAAATTAATTAAAGCTTATCTAGACAACTTTTTCACCAATTTCTTTATTAATTTATTATCCCAAGCTAAGGGTCACATCCGGCGAGTTGTGCTACATGGTTTTTGACCTACTAACCTTAACTTGTGCATTATTATTAGAGATAAATACGTTTACTTTAATTGTAACTAGTTAATTTACATATCCTAATGGTTGCAATAATAATCATTATTTCATCTCTATCTCTTCATATTGCAAAAAAGTTGAAAATGAAATAAAAAATTACAAGAATGCTCATCAAGATCATCAACACATGATCACAACTCTCCCTGCATTTTACAAAAAAACCCAAAATTTTAAAATTAAAAAAAGAAAAAGACGCTCATGCCCTCAATTTTAATTAATAGATAAACTATATTTTTTGTTCTTGAAATTTAATAAAAATTTTAAAAATATCTTTAAATTTTATTTTATTTTAATTTTATCTCAAAATTTTTCGATTTGCATCAATTATACCTCTAGCCGCTAATTTTTAAAAAATTTGAAGACCAATGCAACGACAAAATTTTTGTTGGATTGGTTTTAAATTTTTTGAAAATTTATCTATTGGGGATATCTTTGATACAAATCGAAAATTTTTGAGATAAAATTAAAACAAAATAAAACTTAAAAATATTTTTAAAATTTTTACTAAACTTTAAGAACAAAAAATATATTTTACCTTTAATTAATTAATAATTAAAGCGTAATAGTAGTTATAAGGCTTATCATGTCTCCAAGGGCTTCAAACAAACTTGAACTCCATACTTGGGCTTGATAGTGAGGACAACCACAGGGGCATGAAGGTAATTTTCAGAAATGGTGAAGCTATAGCGAGAGATTAACATAGCTAATATGATCTTAGCTTCCATTAATGCAAATGCTTGCCCAACACAATTTCTAGGGCCAGATGCAAATGGTAAAAAACGACCAGGGGTATATGACTTTGAAGTAAACCTCTCTGGATTAAACTCATTTGCATCTTTGCCCCATAATTTTTCACTATGGTGAATGGCCAACACAGGGATCCAAATTGATAATCCTTTAGGGATATAAAGGTCACCCAATAATATATCTTCAAATGCCATTCTTGGTAGCACTAATGCTGGCGGATAAAGCCTCATTGACTCATTTATTACCATATGCAACTGCAAAGGAAAAAAAAATATCAACTTTTGTTAGTTCATTATTGTGTAGAGTTAGTGTATCTAAAATATTCTTTATTATATGTAAGTTATAAAAAAATATATTAATATTATTTTTATTATTTTTAATAAATAAAAGCATTAGTACTTATTGTCCATTGATACATTACTATATATAATTTGAGAAGTTATAATATGGTGAAAATTCAGGTACAGTCGACTTCATGTAATATCTAGAGCCGTTAGATAATTTAACTAATTTGACTAAATTTTTATTTAACAACTTTCAGATATCAACTTTATATGAAGTCGACTTCACATGAGTTTTCACATTATAATATATACTTGCAGGAAGTGCTATAAATCATTGACCATCTTTTTTGGGGGGAAAAAATCTAGCTTTAAATTTGGTTCACATGAATTTGCCATTTTCTATATGGAAGGATAGAAAAAAAAAAGGTGAAATATTTTCGAAGTGGGTAGTCATGAAAATTGGTGTGAATTAGAATTGGGTCAACTCGTTTTATTTCCTTTTTGGATTCTTTTAGAGAAAATTACAAAAATGTGAAATAAAGCCTCAAAGATTATTAGCTAAAACTACGTGCGTGTACCAATCTTCCTTTTCTTAATAAAAGTATGGTAGTAACGTTATTCAGAAAACGAATTATAATTGCTTTTAACTTTTGAGCACTATAAGATCCATTCCCCCATAAAATAAAATAAATAAAAATCTGTTGAGCACTTGGAAGCTCTAAAAGTAAGATAACCCCCCATTATAAATAAATATTTTTGACAATATTACCAACTACCGGCGCACGAGTGCAAAGATGATCTTTCAATAAATTATATTTTTGGACATATCTAGGTTAGCTACTATATTAAAATATTTATAAAAATACTTTCCTTTCTAAAACATCATGCTAATAATAACTTAAAAGCCTAGCTTCTTAGATTAATTAGGCTTTTTGGTTTAAGAAAGAAACTACTTACATACAGCTTATATAAATAAACTTATTTATAGGATACTTCATTTTCATTTGTAGGATCATTTTATTTGAGTTTAATCATTAATGACCTAGTTAGAAGGTTTTCTAAATTTGAGTTGTGCACGATTTTAAAGGTCGTTGTAGTGTCAATAGGTTCTATAAATATTAAAGACTAAGAGTAACAATTTTTATATAAGAAATAACTTTTATCCACCTGCTACATCCCCTGAAAATTAGCCTACAATGAATCTTTAATTTCTCTCTTCTTTTTTAAGTGACATACACATTGGTTTCACCCTCATCAATCACGGGAAGGGAGTTTAAAGGGAATAAAAAAGAAAATGTGAAGAGGAATATATATTTTTTTATTTTTCAATTAGAGAATATACGTTTAAGATGAGTATTTTTTATCTACTTATTTAATTTCAACAGTGCTATTCACTGAAGTATAAAGTTAGAACTCAAAGAAAAGAGAGAATATTAGAAAGAATAGAATGATCTAAATTAGAATGGTTACAATTATTAATATAAAAGTGAAATACGGTCTTGTATATTAGTTTGACTAACTAACATTCTATAATGTACTCTAACATTCTTCACTCATGATAAAATATTAACTTTTTATGTAAAAGGTTAAATAGATTGAAATGAATTGAGAAAGTAATAACTAAGTAAAAGAATACTGAGACTTACAAGAGTGAGCTTGGAGAGTTGATCCAGGGAGGGAATTCCAGAATCATTACATGTGCTTTTAAGTTCATCTCTAACTTTTTGTTGCCAAGAGGGATTTGATGCTAACAACATAACTGTCCATGTAAGTAACAATGCAGTAGTTTCATGGCCAGCAAAAAAGAATGTCTTGCATTCATCCATCACCAACTGAAGATCCAAACTATTTTTCTTCTCCATTTCATTCAGCAACATCCCTAACAAATCATTTCCATACGATTCACTCCTTCCAATTTCGACGCAGTCTTTTCTACTCTGGATTATCTCCATCAATAGTTTCTCTACTTCCATCTTCAATGACTTTATCTCTCTGTTATATTTGCTCGGAAAATACCTAATTTAAATTTATGACATAATATAAAAAATTTTATACGATAAATGTGTACATTAAAAATCAACCGTCATAAACAGAAGCAGAAGTAGAGTACGTACCTGCTTCCAGGAAAGCAAAGATGGCGACTGGCTTGAGCACAACGAGTTTGCAGAACTTTTAGAAGATGGAATATCTTCTTACCCTTCTGATAGCTTGTGCCGAACTCGGTTCTAGAGATAATATCAGCAGTGAGTTTGGTCATGTATTCCCCAATCTCCACTTCGGTTCGGCCACTATCCAATGCGTTTTGCAGAGATTGAAGCATTTCTTTGGTGCACTCAACCATGTTTCCTGCATATCCTTTGAGCCTGTCTCCGCCGAAAGCAGGGGCAACGATGTGTCGTTGATGGTACCAATCTTGACCATTGGCCATCAACAATCCTCCTCCGATGAAATGCTTTGATCCCTGCCTTTGGTGCCATGACCGCCCGGAAACCGTGCTGCATTTAGAAAGAAACTCTTTGATCAATTCTGTCTCTGCTATACACAACCTTGGTTCCGTTCCGTTCCAGTATACAAATCTCTTACCTGCATACATAACTACATCGATTAAACATTTAAACTTATGTATTATTATTTTTTAATATATATTTTATATTTCAACATGTACTCTGTTCAATTTGATAACATTGTTGTTTAATGGTTGATATGGTTTAGTTACAGACCATATTGGGAAGACCAGAGGAGAAAGTGCGGAAGGAGGCGACCGACAATATCATGGTTTATGGTTTTCATGTCGTCAGAGGTTGTTTTGGAAATAAGAGAAGCCATGTCCAAGATGTTGCCGCTGAAGAATCTAGGCTTTGGGCCGTGGACGCCTTGCATCTCCATGATTTTCTTGATTCGCAGCGGGGTTAGCCAGTAGCATGAGATGGTTTCATAGGCTACCTTAAGTAGCAGACTCACCATCAATGTGCCCAAAAGAAGGATTGTTACCACCACCATAGCCATGGATGGCACCAACTATTTATAAATATATTTATATTAGGTTAGTTGCTAAGTGGTATGGTAATTTGGGAATGAATTTGATGCGTGACTCAACATCTATATATAGTAGGAATTTGTGGGGCTTCTCTTCATTTTATATACATGATCATATACTAAGTTATTTTACAAAACTAGTCATCACTTCACAGATTTCTTCCCTTTCTTTACTCAAGCTTGTTTAATCATCTATTCTCCTCCCATCATTTAAGTTATTTCATTTCTTTATACCAATTAACTATCTATTAAATTATTTTATTTAATATATTTATTCATTAATTACTTCTCACATGAATATATTTTCATACGAACATAATAATTAAAAAATATGACACTTTAATCAAATACTCCAAATCAATAAATAATTGTTATTATTTGATCATATTAGGTGTACACTAAAATTAATTATCAAATTCAGTAATAAATATATAGAATACACATTAAAATATTAAATACACATTAAAAATAAATTAAAATATTAAATACATATTAAAAATAAATTAAATTATACATATATTTATATTCAATACATAGTGCTAATTTTAGTGGTTAATTTTGATTTGTCTTATATTTAACACATAAATATTAGGTGACTAAGGATAAGTTTAGATTAGCTTTTGAAAAAAATACTTGTTTTTTCATTTTTTTAAAGATTTTTTTAAATTGACGTGCTTGCTTCGACACCATTAAATAGATCAATAAAGAATTTTCAATAAAAAAATTATTTTTTAGTGAGTTTGACAAATTTCAAACACTTAAAAAATTAAAAATATATGTTTTAACAAGTTGCAATTTATATTTTTTTTAAATTTTTTTTCTTAAAAAAATATTTTTTACTTAATAAATAAATAGTACTTTTATCTTATTGTACCCAAATAATTGATAAATAAAACAACATTTTACATGAGATATTAAACATAAAATTACTTCTATTTTTTTAAATCTTAAAAAAAATTAATTTTTTTTTTTAAAGTTCACCCAAACAAATTCAAAAGCTATTTTACATTTAGATAAACTTTTTAAAAAGAACTTTTAAGTATTATTTCTTTTTTTCAAAGCAAGCTATTATTAGTTTTTAGAAAAAATAAATATTTTANATACTAACATTTTTTCTTTGTTTTTACTTCAAATTTGAAGTAACCATAATCTTTTTTTTTTCTTTCTAAAAATATCTATCGTTTAACAAATTTTTTTATATTTAATAATAAAATAGAGTGTATTGAATCTAGATACAAAAAAAAACTAATGACATTTCCTTTCTACCTACGTAACTTTGTAAACAGCAAGCAGGAATCATTAAAGGATGAGTTGCTCTGCTAATATAAGAGTTTGATATAAAGAAAACAGGGTACTCATCTTCACTTGTTTTAATTTGTGCTTATGCCAATGATCTGCCTTGCTCTTGAACCATGAATAATTCCATCCACAACTACAAGATTAAGAGAATTTGTTCACCTAATTTCACCTATTACAAAGTTAATATATTCTTTCTCTAGAAGATTTTTTTTTTTGGTTCAAAGTTTCCTAAAAGACTTTACTTAGTCATGTTTGGAGACTAAGGATGGCATGATAATAACCATGCAAAATAAGGGAATTAAAAACTGTTCGTGCAGTTAGGGACGGTGCGATAATGTGTGCACATAAATGGTAAAATCTTAAGGTCCACCATTAGAAGAGGAATATTGGAATTATTGCAAATTGATTTTCGATATTAATCTTCAGTTTTAGATACAAGTACAAGTAGTAAGAAATTGATTTGAGGCACAAAACATTTTACTGACCTAAGACTGCGTTTATTTATAGGCATGGAACATTAAAATATCAATACAAAGATATAAAATTATGTTAGACAGATGAGATATGAATAAAAATATTGTATCTATAAGTACTGAATTAATGTACTTTATATCTAAAAAAAATACAGAAATATTATCGAAAGACAATTTATTTTTTATTTTTTTAATTATTATTGTTAATTTTTTTATTATTATATTTTTATTTCTAAACTTTTTGAATAAAAAAATTAGACTTTCATAATTTATTTTAATTTATTACCAAATAATATATAAAAATATTTATTTTTGTATTTTATTCTCATTTTGTTTTATCTTATTTTAAGAATCAAACGCAGCCTAAATGCCTAAAACAAGTGGCATCCAAGTCCATGGACATCCCTTTTTCTCCGATCCCCTTTTCTTTATTGACTATTGAATTTATATTTTTAATACAGTAGTAATGACAAACATGTTTGTGTTATTTTAAAAAGTGAAACGGGTTATTTAAACATGTTCATCTTCGGTTATTAATTTAATTCACTTACACCACTGATAACTTCTTCTGCACGATAAATTTTATTAATCAAAGGACATCATTACGTTATATGTGTTATGAGATCGTTCATACATAAATCTTACTTGATCTGTATTCATACTAATACTCCTATATATACTAAAAAAAGAGAGAAAGAAAAAAAACAAGAAAAAGTAAATCGGATACGTATAGAAGAAGTAAATTTTATGATGTCCTTTCTTTTTATAGTGAACTTGATACTATTTTTTTTACATAGAAGAATTTTAAGTGTATCAAAAATACCGATATTTCAGTTATTTTAATTATTGATCTAAATTATAAAAAATATATATAATATATATTAATTAAAATCAATGGTTAAAACAACTAAAACACTGGTGTTATTCGGTACACTTAAAATTTTTCTTATATTTTATATAATAACATCCCATACCTGCATATTTATAGGTTAAATAAGATCCTAAAAAAATAATTAAGTAGCACACACTGGCACTATGAGGACCAGCCAAAAATTGTTTTTAATAATGAAAATGATGCATTGGTCAAAGAGGGATCCCCATCGAATCCACCTCTTCATGTTTCCTACTTTATGTTTTTAATTGAATCCCACTCTTTTTTGCTCGTTCGAATAGCTAAATACTTCAATTTAAATTTGTTATATTGCGAGAGAGTGCTTTGTAGGCATTGATAAAAAAGAAAAAAAAAGATTAACAAAATGGTATGATAAAACATTTCATGTTGGTACGTTAGAATATTGCTTTTTCTAAAAGCAAGAAAATAAAACCGAATACCTTTCACATTTAGTAATTGAAAAGATTGATGATGATTACAGAGATCAAAGCAACAAATGTGTTAGTTCTATTTGTTAATTTTATTTTAGTGTATAATGCCATTACCAATGTTGTAGATGAACTCATCAGCACATAGATTTTATGGGAGTTTTATGTTTGCTAGTGTAGGACGGCGCATCATGATAGATCATGGTCTCCCTCGAATGTTTATAAAAACAAACGCTACACATTTTGCATGCAAATATCTTATTTGGACGCCTTCAGAAAAAAAGAAAATAAACATGTGTAAATTAAAGGACAAAAATAATTAAAATGATGAGAAAATGAGATTTGCATTCATAAGTACAAACACACACACAGTATACTGTGAAATAGAAAATTGTTAAGTTAACAACCTATGAAGTACGGATACTTGGTTGAGTTGTCGTATTTGCGTGTCGGACACATTTTAGACACGATACTCGTTTGACACTCGTTCGATATTATTAAAATAAGACATTAAAAATAATACTCGTTTGACACTCGTCCGATACTATTAAATATTAAAATAAGACATTAAAAATAATAAAAAAATTAATTTATATTTAAATATCAATAAAATATCAAAATATCATTACGATTTATCTAAAAAATTACTTTATATTTTATGTATCTTATAATATTTTAAAATTTGTGTTGTCGTGTCGTGTCCATATCCATGCATCAAAACTAACAATTAAATGGGTCTCTCATTATATAAACATATCACTCTTATTTGCTTTTTTCGATGTAAGACTAATATCAAATATTAACTTTCACATTCGCAACATTAACAAAAATAATAAAGTATTACTGTTGAACCGTTGATTGCACCAATGAATTATTAAGATACCTAGCTGCTACCACTTATTACGAGATTCAGCAGCATCAGCAACTTCAACTCTTGACCTTTAATTGCTGCTTGTTCATGGCCTGCTTCCTCTGGCATTTCAGCAGCTTTTCTTCTCTTTTACACGATATATATGAGCTGCATGCATCATGAATTTTGAACGATTTGAAATTAATTATATATTATTCTTCTTATCAATTAGCCCATTCTTTCTTGTTATATTTCCCAATAAATAAATATATATCTGCACCAAGTTTCATGTGATCAGAACTAAGGAATGATGATGTCAGTACGTATATACATATATGTCACATATCTAATATAATAATTTAATGCTACTATCAAGTTCTGACCTTCTCATCACAAAAATACTAAGATAGAAACAAGTCAAATTTCAAGACACATAACTGAAGATACACTAAGTTAAATTATTGAATCAAAGTGATAAATATTATGAAGCATTGAAAGTAATTATTGATGTGATTTAAAATTGAATAATAATTGTACGTTAGGGCTTGTTTGGACAGTACTATATATGGTAGTGTTTGAGACACTTGTAAATGTAACAAAGATAGAGAGAGATACATAATAATGTTGGTATGCTAGGCTTGCATGTTACTTGTGCAAGGCTTTACAACTCACCATCAACTATATCCTGTTGTAGTCATCATGTTAAGCTAAATTTATTGTAAGAGAAACTATTCTCATCAACTTAGAATGTATATCCTATGAAATACGGACACTTTGTTGAATTATTGTATTTGGTGTCGAATATATTTTGGACACGATATTTATTGATATTTATCCGACATGCATGTTTATTGTGTTCAAACCGTATCTTAATAAAAAATAAAAATTTTTTACCGGACACACTTAGATACACCTAAATATCATCACGTATCAGCATGTCCAGTTTTATTTTTAACATATATTTTTAAAATAAATGTAATATATATTCTTAAAATAAATTTATATATAATATATATTATTATTTATTAAAACAAAAAATACTTTAAATACTTGATATAAGTAAAATAAGATATTAAAAGTAATTTAAAAAATTAATTTATATTTTAATATCAATAAAATATTAAAATATCATTATAATTTATCTAAAAAATACTTTATATTTTATATGTATACATATTTTCGTGTCTTATAAAATTTTAAAATTCACGTATCGACATATCTTATGTCGTGTTGTATCTTGTGACCGTGTCAGTTTCATACATCATAGTTTATATCAAAATCTTAATAAATGTAATCCTCCTTGTCTTATTTCAGTGAGGATTTTTTTTCAAGCATGATATAAGGATTGACTAGGGCTTATAATAATGCAGGACTTGAAGGAATAACCCTCTCTTTTATTTCGTACATATATTTTTTTTTGTGACTTTTTTGTGTGACTATTTCGTACATCTATTTAATTATGAGTTCAAACTTTTAGGAAAAGATAATAAATATTTAGAAAACAATAAGAAATTAATTTAAGATAATCTAAAATTATTTTTTGCATCCTATAATTGTGAATGTACATTTTATTTTGTAAAGTAGTGAGTAACACTTATTGAGAAAATATAGGAAATTAACTTTTAGTTAGTTAATTAATTAGAATTTATTTTATTTAATATTCATTAATTGTTATAATAATTAATAAATATTAAATAAGATAAATTTTGACTATTTATTTTAATTTACCCCTAATATTACTATTTTCAGAAAATGAAAATAATTTTTCTAGGGAATACTTGACTATTACACTATATATAGGACCCCCAAAAGCTGATATATACTAAAGAAAATGCTTTAGAAACTTGAAAGGACAGAAACGATTCGCGTCTCTTGAGAACACAGGATCATATTCACATCTAAATTAAAATGCTTACTATAACAAGTTAAGGTATGTTATCTAACTTCAAATTTTATACTTGTTAGATCTAAATTGACTTGATCATAGAAATCTCTTGTAACTTGTTACAAATAGATAGATTATTAGTAAATTAATATAATTAGAATCCATACTTACCCGTGGTCCGTGGATTATATTATAATCGAAAACTGAATTTCTTTTCATCATGTCTAATAATCAAAATACGAGGGCCCTTGCCTTGAAGTTCTTAGTTCTAAAGCGAAAGATGCTTTTGACAATTTTGTGTGTGTGTAATTATTTAATTGAATTGATGCTTTTCAAATTAAACCAGCATGACAAGTTCGTTTAACTCTTATTATTATTAGCCTTTCGCTCTTTAATTTCTTGTGTACATTTATAAAAATTTCAATTCATCCTTCGCAAGTTCACATAATCACATTATCTTCTCTTTTCTTTTCATTTTACATTGTGTTCCATTAAAATTTGAAAGCAGTGTGATTTTTATCATCCTCATGAAACACACATCTTTTTTTCTCAATTTTAAAATCTTAATTTCTCCCAAATTCCATCACTATTTTGAATCAATGAGGTTAAAATTTTTAACTTATTCATACGCTTTTAATTCCGAATTCAACGAGCACGTCTATTAATTTTTTAGTTTTTTTTTAGAATTTTCTTCAAATCTTATTAGCTAGAGATAGCGATTGGATTCGACGATATAATTCGAGTCTTTTTGGAATTCTAGTTAAAGAATAATTTATCAGTAATCACTATATATATTATAAGAAGTAATTTATTCTTTATTTTAGAGAGAATTAAGTAAAATTTATCCGTAAAAGTTATAATATTATGCGATGAAATGATTTATCTTAAAAATCTAAATTATTATAGGTAAGGTCAAAGATTCCATATTGCAGAACACAAATTAAAGCATAAAGAACCAACTAGAGAATGTTGTTTCGAATTTTAATTTGAAAGGGAGTAATATATAAGTATGTCGCAGGAAATTAAACGCTGACCATAATTATAAAATTTTGGCGGAGATTATGAATAACAATAATAACAGTCTCACTTTATAGCACATGCATGGAGAAAGATGAGTCAACGTGAAGCATGTTCATATATATAATTCAAATTACTTTTTGAATGCCAATAAGTCTTCTATTCTCTTTTACCCTTTAATTTGGCAGGCCATATATGTATGTTGTGGATTGAGAATCCATACATCAAACATGTCATCTTTTGGGATCAATAATAATCGAATTTTATATTTTTTTAAAAATATTTTTTTTTGTTATTATGTTATAAATTTTTTTTTAAAAAAAATTAAACTGATATAAAAAAAAAACACATGAATGATTATATATCTATCACTGTGTGCCAATTGGATAATTAGATATGATGTCAAAAATAACTCTAATAATGTTATTTGGTTTGAGTGTTGTGTTAATCTCGAATAAATCATTCGTTCGGATATAAAATATTGTTTGCGTTGTTTCTTTGCATGTTTAGGCACCAAAACGGAGTAAAACCCATGCAAAAGCATATATATCACAACACAAGGTGAGGTATATACCCTGCATATTAACCAAGTTAGATTATTATTCTTCATTAAATAGAAAAGAAATTAACAAAAAACTGGGTATAATCATATCAGAATCTAGTCCAAGAATCCAAAAGAAAACACTTAGGCTTTGGATATGTTCTATGAACATATATATATTTTCTAGGTGCATGCACTATCAAACGGTGTTGATTGGCATGGCGGTGCGTGAGAATTATCCGTGATTATAGTAAATTTAAACAATAATAAGAAAGGTACTTAATTAAAGCATTTGAAAATGGATTTGTTGTTAAAATGTCGTTCTTGGCGGAAAGCTAGGGTTCAAATTCATAATAAAAAGAATCAAAATGTGGTACCAAGTTTATTTTTCATGGCACAAGCAAAAAGTGAAGGTGGGTTGTTGAATTTGTAATGTGTATGGAAAAGGGTAGTAAGGTACATATATTCCCATGTGGGAGTCCGAAGGGTCCTTAATGTAAGGACGGGGTGCCCTTAGAATCCAACATAAATTAGAAAACGTACACCAACACCATTATATTGCACCATGAAAATATTCATGGTGGTATTTTAAGTTACATTATTATATAAAAGAAATTATTATATAGTTATATACACACTTGCTTGCTATAATTTTAATAACCAAATATTATCGGTAAAAATTTCACCTATAATTGTCTTTATATAAAAGAAATCAAATATTGTTGGTGAAAATTTACATGTAATTATGTTCATATAAAGTTGATAGCTGAAAGTTGTTAGATAATTTAATAAATTTGCCTAAGTTATTATCTAACGACTCTCAATTATTAATTTTATATGAAGACAACTACATGTGAGTTTTTTATGCTCGTAGATTGCCTAATTAAGATGGTGATGTATCGCATAAAACATGCAAAAATAACTTGGTATATGTTTTGGTTCATGAATTTCTTTTGATACGTTACTCATACTTCGGCCACCTAAAAACTCGGAAACAAACCGATAAGATCAACAAAAGTGGACCTGAACATTTGAATAATACAAACGTGGTCAATGAACTCCACTCCACTAAGAAAACTAACCAAAAATCTCAGATACAGCCACGCAACGGATAAAGTAAACTCCATTATAAAACCCAGAGAGTAATCTCGTAGAAGACAGGTTCAATTATTTGAGTTTTTATTATTTATTTACTCATACAAAGCTCTCCACTAACTTGAGCGTCGGAGTATTTTGTGCAGGTATTCCTGCCATGGTGTTTCGCCCAAGACTGACGTATAATTCTCCACAGAAAATACGAAGTGCTCGGACACGCTATAGCCCTCCAGCGCTTCAGCAACACTACCTTTCACCTGATCCCTCTTACGCTTAGGCTTTTGAACCGGACCATACTGAACAACAGTGGCAACAGGTCCTTTCCCCACATTAGAAGACGCCTCTTTCTCACTCTTCCTACGTTGGTTGAAAAAAGGCTTCAACCCAGCAGTGGTGATAGTGGGAGCTTTCTCGGCTATGAGAATAAAACACAAGGCTAGATCAGAGCAAACGATTAAAAGAAAATCACGAGACACAGCAAATCAAATTACCTATGTGAACAGCTGCCTATCAGTATCCCATTTCAACAGTTCAGCAATAGACAATAATCCCTTCAGACCCAAAGACTTAAACAGGAAATCCATGATGATATCATCATCAGGGAGCCTATCATCTACATCCAACACCTGATACGGTTCCTGACACCACGACAAAGAGAACTTCTCCACAAGATGTTCGTTTAAGTAAAAAGGGAATTCCTCGGGAACACTCCTAACTTTGACAAACATGGATTTAAAATTCTTAAACGAAGATTTGTACAAACTAAATATCGTCCTTCACGGACAACTACTCAAATTCACCCACAAGTCCCGACCCACCCCCTTAGCCTGAAACAATGAAAAGAACAACCTAAGAGAAGGAGGACGACTTAACAATTCCATTAGAATCTCAAAAGTCCGAACGAAACCCCATGAATTTGGATGAAATTGGGTTGGAGCACAATTTAACTAATACAAAACCCCATACTCGAACTCAGCAAAGGAGAGTCTAACGCCCAAATTCCGTAAAGAGACAGCTATACATATAAAAGAAGGACCAGTCACTCAATCGGTCACAGACATGATCATCCTTCCCACAAGGTAACAACTCTATTCTAATGTTACTACCCTCCCTAACCCTAAATCCGACCCCAACAATTTTACGAAGTCATCATCCTCAAAGTGAGATGAATACCCTCTAACCCTGGCATCAACCCAACCACACGGGTCACTCTCATCACATTTTCCTATCCAGAACCAGAACAAAACAACAAGAAGGAAAAAACAAGCAACAAAAGAAAAATCACCACTGACATTTCTTACTTATTTTCAAACAGAAAAAGAAACAAGTTTCCTTTAGTGAATATCAGCAATAAAGAAAGAAGAATAAGCAAACTAAAGGAACAACAAAAAAATAACCCCTACAAAACCAAACGATTACAATACCATCAGCATTAAATCTGGATCATCAAAAAAGAGGAGCATTAAATCACTTGGGAATCCAACGGATAGGGACACCTAAGAAAATGGGAGACACGTTTTCACATCCATCAAATCAGAATGGCGCGAAGGACAAGACAGCTAATAAATAAAGGAACGTTTGAAATTCCATACAAAACCAAGCCAACCTTGGGGGCTACAGGCACAACACAAACACCAAATCAGACAGCTGAGGTACATGAAAAATATATAAAGCTCGCCTTGATTCTGTCCAAAATCAAGGGAAGCTTGGGGGCTATGATACGTTACTCGTACCTCGGCCACCTGAGAACTCGAAAACAAACCGATAACATCAACAAAAGCGGACCCAAACATTTGAATAATACAAACGTGGTCAATGAACTCCACTCCACTAAGAAAACTAACAAAAAATTTCAGATACAGCCACGCAACGGATAAAATAAACTCCACTATAAAACCCAGAGTATAATCTCGTAGAAGACAGGTTCAATTATCTGAGTTTTTATTATTTATTTACTCATACAAAATTCTCCACTAACTTAAACGTCGGAATATTTTGTACAGATATTTTTGTCGCGATGTTTCGTCTAAAACCGACGTATAGCTCTCTGCAAAAAATACGAAGTACTTGGACACACTATATCCCAACAGGCCCAAACATAGACGGAATACCTTTGTTTCCTACGATCGAAATAGAAGAATATATTTTCTATCAGTGTCTTAATTTGAATATATAGGTGGGAATGATGGTGGGACCTTCCTCCATCTGTACGGAAGTCCTTCTTTTATTCTTCTCTCCATATGTAAATTTTTTCTTTCTTTCTTTCTTCATAGGTAGAGGGAAAAGAGAAACATAAATGATGATAAATACATATAGATCATTTAATTTTATATTGAATTAGAAGGTTCTTTTGGTTTTTGACAAATAGAATAAATATATTAGTTAATATAAAGTAATTATTAAAATAAAAGTAAATATTACTTAGTTAAGAGTAAATCTTTTCTTTTCTTGCTGGATTACAACATTTATTATTATCTTTTACATTTAAGTTATATAGCTTATAAGTTATAAGCTTGCCTATTTTATTTGGTTGTAAATGTCATTTTTTAGTGTCAATTTGTTTTTGGTTACTGAGAATTACATGCATGACTCTTGTTTCCATGTTTTTTTAAGGTGACATACATACAAATTTACCTCACATTTATATAGAAAGCCAACAATTGGGTCAATACTTTATTTTTATAGTGTTAAGATTTACAGTATGTATAGAATTTAGAATTTAAAATTTAAATATTAACAAAAAATAATAAATTTTATTAGTCATATAGCATTGTTCTCTTATATATATATTCATAATAATATGGTAACTACATGTAATAATAGTTGATTAATTACATTTTGTTGATTATTCATAACCTGATTAAACTTTTAGAAAAATAGTTTTATAATATAATATTAAAATTTTTATGACTAAAAATAATAGAAATTGATTCTTATTAACAAAAAAAATCAGTATAAAACAAATAAAAAGTTTAAAAAAATACAAATTTGACAAAAATCTCCTCCAATAACTTATGATATTATAAATATAGAAACATGAAAGTTGATGTTATAATGGTGACAACATGCACAGAATATGGAGAGTGAGATAGTTGGAGAAGAAGGGCCACATGAATATATAGTTGTCCCCAACCCAAGCAAACAAGATAAGAGAAATTGGGTGTATAAAATAAAGTGTAGCGCAATAAGAAAAAGGGTCAAGTCCATATTAAAATTTGAACAAAGAACAAGAACATGAGTTAATTAGTTATAATTACTAATTAGCCAATGAAGCCTGTGATGATGAGAGAAGTTTAAACAGAGCAAGATCACATACACACCCACCTCACAATCACATCATCAAATCACCTTAACTTATCTCCCAACCTGACAGGTCAAGAACTAATTCGTCGCAAATTGGAACTTTATTTAAGAATTTGTCGCTGACCAATGGATTGTTGTATGCACAAGGTGGAATTCGAACTTTCGACACTTATTTAAGCGGACGAGTGAGCTGACAACTCATCCAACCCAAGTTGGTTAACCTTAACTTATGAGTTAGGAGGAGGTTTCAAAGCCATACCTACCGACATCAAAGTTGGAATCCAATTTGCACAATGCCATAACTGTGCAATCTAACACAATTTGCAACTCCATTATATGCTTCCTTTTAGGGCTCTCTTTCTCTCTCTCTAAATTAAAGTAGGTACCACGTTTTTGATATGGTATTTTCCGCATTATTAAAGAAAAAAGAATTAGAGACATGTACAGCATTGTACAATCATATATTAATATTATCTTTCTATTTTTTTTAGGTAAAACTTTTTTTTTTGTCTACGGTATCCTCTAATCCGACAGTTAAGGAATAATCCTCGCGGATTTGAACTCCATTTAAGGGTCTGCTGCTGGTCAATGGGTTGCTGCATACACAAGGCAAAATTCGAACCTCCGACACTTGCTTAAACGGACGAGTGAGCTGACCACTCAACCAACCCAAGTTAGTTAGATAAAACCTTAGCAGGAGCGTACAATGTGTATGTGACACAAGATTTGATGTGGGCTCGTGCTAAAATGAATTTTAGACCGAATTAATGTTACATTACTAATAAATATTATTATATTTATATACAGAAATTAATAAAATTTATTTATTAAAAATAATTTAATATTTATATTAATTAAATAATAATTAAAAATTGTTGGTTATCACAAATTTTTTTTTTGGGCCAACGGTTTGGATATTGATTCAAGCCGAATTGGATATGGATCTGTATGTACATAATTTTTGTAGAGCCTAATCAATTTTTATGTGACGCCAATTATAGATCTGACGTGAAGATGTAACCCAACACAAAAAAAAGAAGGAGTTGAAACCTTGTAGGTGAAGACAAATAATAATAATAATAACGCTAAGGAACTATAGTTCAAAATTTTAAATGACATATAATATAGTTTTTTCTTTCTCATTTAAAGATTTTGGATTTGAGTCTCACTAATTATAATTGATTGATAAAAAAAAAATCTTCTAATTGTTACTGCAAATAAGTATTTTTGAACGACACTCTATACAAATTAATGATTATTTACTTTTCCTAATAATAAAGGTTTAGCTAATATGTGTTTTTAGAAGGTTTAATTATTTTATTGGTATTTATAGTTTCATTAAATTTTTAATTAAGCCTCTATACTTTTTTTCTTTTCAATTGGGTCCATACACTACTGCTTTTAATTTTGTAATAATTGCGTCATTTTCACGTTAAAAATGTTAAAATTAACATAATATTTTTATCAAAATACATACGGTCAAAGATTTAATTAAGTTTTTAATTATAAATACTTTCAATTTGTGAAGAAATATTTAGTTAACTCTAATATTTTTTGCACTAGGAAAGACTAAATTACAAAATTAAAGCAGTGTAAGGGACCCAGTTGAAAGGAAAAAAAGTATAGAGACCTAAATAAAAATTTGGTGAAACTATAGAGACTAACAGAGTAATTAAACCTTCTTATAATACATAATAAACTTATTATTAATAAAAAAATTTAAATAATTTTATTTAATAAATGTAAAATAAATATTTTAACATAATTCAAGTAATATGCACATGATTTATGCCTGTCCATTGACTGATGAGTCTCATCTGTCGGTTATCAAGCCAACCCAACAGTCCGGTTTGCTAAATCCTTGGACTGTCCCTCGACGTGCATCCCCAAGAGTCTATGCATAGCTTTTTCTCAAATAATTAATATCGGTCAATGGGGGTTAACATTTCCGGAAATTTATAAGTGCTCAGTCACCCTTACGTCGTAGGGCCAACAGAGTATCGAGTTTTCGACCTGGTATACGTGGTGGCAAGTCACAGTACTTTACCCAGAGAATCTCGTATCTTAAATCACTTGATTATTTAAGCCAAATATCATACAGAATCATTCATAGCATTTCATATTCGATTCGTCACTTTTTCAGCTTTACTTTACCTCCAAGTTATCCTCATTTCCAAACTTCAATTGATTATTAAACTTAATACTATTATTTATGACTAGAAGAATGAAAATAGAGGTTTAGAAGTTTGAAATAGGTTTGAAAACTCAGAAAACCATGTCTGCTAGAATAGAGGCCACGCGTACGCGTGGATCACGCGTATGCGTGGGAGTGTAAAAAAGGCAGTTCGCGCGCGTATCCCCGTATCATGTGTACACCTAGGTGAATACTTCATGTCACGCGTACGCATGGACGTACATTTTTTTCAAAATCTGATTAAGTAGCAAGCTGCAGAATTTGAAAAGAAAACAGTTTTTGTTCAAATCTTCCAACACCCATAACTTCTTCGATTTAAAATATTTTTCACCCGTTCTTCGAATGGCATAAATTTCATGAATCCAATTTTTATTTTAAAACAAGTTGGAAACAAATTGAGGGTCCAGAAGCCAAGTTATAACTCGTCGAAGTTCAGCCCAAAATCAACTTTTTACAAACTCATTAAACCTCCATTTCATTGTTCATTCCATTCACATATCATCCATTCACACCTGAAAAATCAATCCTAACACATACAATAACCCAACCACAAAATCCTACACCATTTTATCATCCATCATACAACAACATGGCACATTTTCACAACTCACATCCAAAATGTTAAGGACACTAAGCATTATACATTTCCATACGTTCCAACTTATCCTAAGGTCATCTAGCTCAAGTTTTCACAAAACATTATATATTAAATGCAAGAAACCTAAACCATACCTTGGTTGGTTTCCACATAATGTCCAAGGCAACTCACCAAAATAGACACAGCCCCAAAAATTCAATAAAACAGCTTCCTCCAAATTCCAATATCCACAATTTCAAGCTCCAATTATTTATTCACAACCTAATACACATTCATAATACATATATACCCAATTTAATACCTAAAGCACAAATTCAGAAAATTAAATAGGATTATGGTATCCTCACCTTATCCAAGTTTCGTATAAGAAATAGTAAACATTTTCCTCAAGCTAATTGGATTCTAAAACATCAAAAAGCAAAGAAATTCAACACCACTACCTAATTTTCGAAAATTGGAGGAAGAAGATACTGAGAGTGAATAAGAAAATTACCTATGAAATTGTTCCAATAAAAACGTAGAGCTTAACGCGGTGGTCGCGTGGCCGCAAACGGTGCGACGATCGGAGCTCAGACGGAGGAGATACGATGATTTGAAATTAGCGTAAGGGTTAGGGAAATTTTCTCTTCTCCTCTCTCCTGTGTGTTTTCAGCGCTGCCTCTGCTGAATTAGGGAAGAAGAGATGCTTTGGTTCACTTAAGTACTGGGCCGATTGGGTCCACGGGCTCAGTTTGGGTCCGGTTCAACCGGTTTAACTCGTTCGGTCCAATCTTGGACCGAATTCTTTGAAATTAGTGTCAAAATTTTCGTTTTGACTAGGCGTACGCGATTGGTCCTATGCGGACGCGTAATGAGCCAGCAAGCATGTCCACGCATACGCATGGCCCACGCGTACGCGTGACATGAAGTATTCACCTACGTGTACGTATGATAAGGGAATACGCGCGCGAGCTGCCTTTTTTACACGCCCACGTGTACGCGTGAGCCACGCGTGCGCGTGGCCCCTATTCCAGTAGATATGGTTTTTTGAGTTTTAAACCCTATTTCAAACTTCTAAACCTCTATTTTTATTCTTCTAGTCATAAATAATAGTATTAAGCTTAATAATCAAGTGAAGTTTGGAAATGGGGATGACTTGGAGGTGAAGTAAAGTTGAAAAAGTGACGAATTGAATATGAAATGCTATGAATGATTCTGTATGACATTTTGCTTAAATAATCAAATGATCTTAGATACAAGATTTTCTGGATAAAGTACCGTGCCTTGCCACCACGTGTACCAGGTCAAAAACTCAATACTCTGTTGACCCTACGACGTAAGGGTGACCGGGCACTTATAATGTTAACCCCCATTGAGCAATATTAATTATTTAAGAAAAAGTTATGCATAGACTCTTGGGGATGCATGTCGAAGGACAGTCCAAAGGTTTAGCAAACCGGACTTGTCGAATTGGCCTGATAACCGACAGATGAGACTCATCAGCCATAGGACAGGCATGCATCATGTGCATATTACTTGAATTACTTGTTTGTGCATTAACTGGGTGTGCCTAAGTGTATTTGCTATGTTAAATGTATATTTGTTATTACCTGCAGTACTTGTATCCTTCTTGTGCTTGCCTTCATCTGCTTATTTGTCTGTGATATGTTGTCAGAGATGGAGGTGTGGAGGAAAGGCAATAAGACTTATATTCAAGATTAAGCTAAGTTAGGCTTACATACTCTTAGAAAACCACCTTTTATGGTTTTTGTTTAATACTTTAGGTTTTATAATCTGAGTGTCGGTGTTCTAGGATTGCCTCTGGCATTCCCAATACCTTATATCTTATATGTGTGGCACATTTACCATGTTGAGAAACTCTGGTTCTCATCCCATACTATGTTGTTATTTTTCAGATGCAGGTCGAGAGGCACCTTGTCAGGCGTCTGAACATTTGAAGCGAAGTAGTTATCGGGTTACTTTTTTATTGTATAGTTATGTATATATATGTACTTAGTTTTCTCTCTACCTGACTTGTTCTTTTTAACCCTATTAGAGACTTATAGAGAGACAGGATTTTGTTTATATAAATTTGGGTTTTGGTTATGTATATATATGTGTAAATATTCTCCGGCCAGCCTTGACTTCGCAAGCTGAGTTAGGAGCTTGTTATTTTGTATCTTTGGCCCTCTATTCCTACTTTTGTTATCTTATGCTTGACAGCTATAACTCTTTTAGTACGCAAGATAACTCGTTTCCTGAACATTACGCTTTTATTTCGTGATTTTTATTTCATCTGTTCTTCAAGGCTCATAGTTTATTATATTTTTTCTGCTATTATATGCACACATTTTATTTTAGAGGTCGTAATACCACACCACCTCTGTTTTACGGCTTAAGCATAAAGCTCAGTTCGTTCCTATAGAGCCTGGAAGACGGACTTACTATGCTTATGTGCATTCTTTATATATGTGTCTATGTGCTATTAGGAGATCTAACTGATATATATGGCATAAACATTTGTGAGCATGCATTTGGAACTTAAAGCATTAGACCTGCAATATTGAGATTGATCAACTTAATATCACTTGTTTGGTGTGTATAGGGACTAGATGTCGACTCGCGGACATGGTCGCAGGCAAGGTAAAGGTACGATAGGCACTGTTAATCCTGGCCTAGAAGGGAATGTCCCAATAGACTTTATGGCTACCCTGGAAAATATGGGTGCAGTTATGCATGTGACAGCCGAGGCACTGGGTAATCAAATAAACCAGGGTAATCACGAAAATAATAATGATGAAGAAGGTCCTATGACACTTGCTACATTTCTGAAAGTTCACCCTCCGACCTTCAAGGGAACCACAAATCTCACTGATGCAGATAATTGGATTCAGGCTATGGAGCGGGCGCTGCAGGCTCAACAGGTTCCTGAGGAGCAATGTGTTGAGTTTGGAACTTATCAGCTGCAAGGCGAGGCTCAGTATTGGTGGCAGGGGACACGACGTATCCTGCAGCCAGATGGCGCCGCGATTCCTTGGGAGGTATTTCGAACAGAGTTCTATAAGAAATATTTTTCTAATTTAGTCAGAAATGCTAAGGAACTTGAATTAATGCAATTAAAGCAAAGCCAACTGACTGTTACTGAGTATACCAGCAAGTTTGAGAAGTTATGTCACTTTTCTCATATCTGTTAAGGTGCGCCTGAAGATTTTGCTGAGTGGAAATGTATTAAGTATGAGGAGGTCTTCAAAGCGATATGTTGAGCTTCGTTGCCCTAATGGAGATCAGAGTGTTTCCTGAATAGGTGAATAAGAGTAGGGTAGCTGAGGAATGTGTGAGGAAGGCGATAGCAGAAAAAGGAAGTTTGAAGGTGCTTTTTCAAAGGACTACAAGGAGAAACTTTGCTCCGAGAGGTAGGAATTTCAAGCGTGGAAGCTTTGTTCCATAGCAGGATCAAGGCCAGGGTAATTACAGAAGACTGAATACTAATGTTAATCAAGGAAGAAGGTTTGGAAAGCAGCCACGGCAAGATTTGAACTGTCAGAGGTGCGAGAAGTATCATCTTGGAGTTTCGTGCAGATCAGGACTTGGAGTATGCTATTTTTGTGGACAGTCCGGGCACTTGGCCAGTAATTGTCTGGAGAAGAAGAAATATGATACTGGTAGGGTACAACAGCCAAGAAAAGTGGACATCACTTCTGCAGCAGGTGCTGAGGGATCTGAGACACTGATTAGAGGTAACTGTGAAATGGTTGGTAAAATCTTAAATACCTTATTTGATTCAGGAGCAACACATTCATTTATTGCATTTGAAAAAGCTAATGAATTAGGATTGAGAATGGTGATTTTAGGTTATGATCTGAAAGTGCATAATACTACTCATGAAGCTATGGTGACTAGGTTAGGATGTCCACAAATTCCATTTCGAGTACAACAACGTAAATTCGTGCATAATTTGATTTCTTTGCCGATGACTGGTATAATAATAATAAAGTAAAGATTCATATACAATTGTTTTCACGTGAAGTTGAGAGTTAAAAATTGTTAAATAATTATTTAGTCAAACTTGTCAAATTATCTAACAATTCTCAAATATCAACTCTACATGAAGACAATTACATGTGAATTTCTATCTTATACTTTACTCTAATAATAATAATTTCATATTTATAGAAACTATTGGCATTGCCTCGTTGAATCGGACAAAAACATAGCATTATTTTAGTTCTTTATGCACGATATTTTTTAATTCAGTAGATTAAAGATTAATTTATTATTAATTTAAGATCTATTTAAAAGTTTGGTGATTAGAGCGGCATAGTAATCAATTAGTTATTATAAACATAAAATAAAATTTAAATTTTTAATATTTAGTTAAATAGATACGTAAGATAATTATTTGATTAACTCAAATTAATTGCGATTGCTAATGGAGTGAAATCAATTTTTACTAATAAGCAAATAAATAAAATTAGTAAATAAATTTGAGCTAAAAAAATTCATCGACTATTCAAAGTAGAGTTTAATTTTAATGCATATATTAATATAATAGGTCAATTATATTTGTTGTCCTTTGTTAGAGTATAATTAGAATCAATTAGATCAATTAGCATTATTTAACATCGCTGAATATTTATTATAGAATATTATATTTTTATTATTTCGATTTTCTTAGTACCTATAAATATCCTTTTATATTGTATTATTCTACACAACTTGAATACTCACAAATCTTTTTCCTATTACTCCCTCTTCCCTTTTTAACATGGCATTAGAGCTATGATATCCTCCGGTGATTTTCTTCTGGCAAAATTGCCTTCCTTTTCATACTTTTTTTCTGTATTATTTTTTTCCTTCTCTTTTGTCAATACTTTGATAATTTTCTGACCTCATCAATTAGTTCATCCACTACTTACTTATTCTTATGGAGAAATAATATATATTTTGTCACCTTCCGATAGTTTGTCATCTCTTCACACTTTGTCACTTTTCAGCAGTTTATCATTTTTTTAGCAGTTTTTCTACAGTTGGCCACTCTTGTGGCAGTTTCGTCTGCGTTCTCTTCCGACAGTTTCGTCTGTGTTTTTTTGTGGCAGTTCCGTCTGTGTTTTCTTGTGGCAGTTTCGTCTGCGTTTCCTTGTGGCAGTTCTGTCTGCGCTTCCTTGTGGCTGTTCCGTCTGCGCTTCCTTCCGGTAGTTTCGTCTGTGCTTTCTTCCAGCAATTTTGTCTGCGCTTCCTTTCGACAGTTCTGTCTGCGCTTTCTTCAGGCAGTTTCGTCTACACCCGTTCTATCATTTTATTCATTTTTTTATTTAATTGTTTCAAATAAGTTTCAAACTCAAGTTGTCACTTGAGTTTGAGGGGGGATGTTAGAGTATAATTAGGATCAATTAGATCAATTAGCATTATTTAACATATCTGAATATTTATTATAGGATATTACGTCTTTATTATTTTGATTTTCTTAGTACCTATAAATACCCTTCTATATTGTATCATTCTACACAACATGAATACTCACAAATCCTTTTCCTATTGCTCCCTCTCCCCTTTCTAACATCCCTAATATTTTTTTAAATATCTTTAACGTTTAATTTTATTTAATGTTTCTAACATTTTTTATGAATTTAATTTTGTCATTAATATTTTTGTTTGTGTCAAAATTACTTATAAATATTTTAATTTTGTCCTTAATGTTTTAGATGGAATTAATATTCAGAGATAATTTTAACATATATTAAAAATATTAAAAATAAAATTAAATTCATAAAAATATTAGAAATATTTTTTAAAAAAATTACAAACATTAAAAACTATATATACATTTTATACTAATATAATTTTAAATTTAACTAACATTTGTATTAACTCTTTAAGACACATAATAAGTTTAACATTTGTAAAAAGTTTTAAATGTTTTTATTTAATGAATGTAAAATAAATTATTAGAAGCTTTAATTTTTTATATTTTTAATAAATTTAACATGTATCGTCCTTAGAAATATAAGATAGATTAAATCCTATAATTTTTTTAATAATGCTCCACATCCATATAAAAAGTCTAACAAAGTCATCCAAGCAATTTTTTGTTAACGCGCATCCTCCTTCTCCCTCCTGTTAACGTAATGGAATTATGTAAACTTCTTTTTCAACGTAAACATTCTTCAACGTTAATGATTTGGATATGCAATTTCTACTGCTCATCGTTCTTCTTATTTTTTCTTCTCTTCTACTCATTCTTCTCTGCTGCTCGTCCTTTTTCTTCTTGTTCTTTTTCGTTTTCTTCTTCTATTTATAGATTTATCTTCTTGGTTTTCAGATTTTAATATTCTATCAAAACAATGAATGACTTCAAATCAGTTGAATGAAAGTGATTTGAATTATTCTCCTGAAACGAATTAAGCGGACGAAGTTTGGATTATTTTTTAAATCGAATTGAATAGAATACAATTGTTAAATTGAATTGAATTGAATGTACGCAGGTGTTCTGAATTGAATTGATAATCTCTAAATTGTAGACACAGGTATTTTGAATTTGATTTTATATAATGGATAATGTTTCGTTCATTTAGTACTATACAATTGTTTCACCTTAATAACATGTTCAATTCATTCTGTAGAAAGCTGTTTTGAATTTGATTTTATATAATGGATAATGTTCCGTTCATTTGGTACTATATGGTTGATTCACCTTAATAACGTGTTCGGTTCATTATGCAAAAAACTGTTTTGAATTTGATTTTATATAATGGATAATATTCCGTTCATTTAGTACTATATAATTGTTTTACCTTAATAACATGTTCGGTTCATTCTGCAGACTAGGTGAGTTGTGGATGAACAGTTTGTCCCAAAATAGTTTTATTGATAAAATAAAATAAAATAAAATAGTAAAAACCTGAGAAATGTAGTTTTATTGGTAACACAACAATAAGGCGTTAAGCAGTAAGTACAGTGAAAGTTGAATATAAATTAATTACAACAGAAATAAAATTACAAAGTAGAGACTCAAAACAAACGTACACATGTTAAAGCCAATAAAAATAAAATCCTCAAACTTATGCCGTCATTGCTAATATTAAAAATATGCAAATATTGTACAATCATTTCTGAATTTCATTAGCTTAGCAACACATCTCGCAGATTCAGCAACAGTAGAGAGCAAAAAGGTTGCATCAATCATAACAGTTGCATAAGAAATTAACTATTTTTTATTTTTTATTTTTATTTTTTACAATTTCATTACAAAATAGACTTTATTCGAATGAAAGGTGATAAATATATTTAATGTGTACATATACTTACGTTATAGTGCGGCTTCTCCTTCTTTGTCACCATTATCTTCTTTATTTTTGCTGTAAGGACAAAAAAATTTGGTCAATAATTCACTCAATATATTGACAAGCACAAGCATGCACATTTTAAGCAAGTGAATCAAAATGAGCAATTGCATTGAATCGAACAACATTCATGTGTTGAATAAAACGTGATAAATATTTAATCATTAATAAAAATATTTCTACATGCATGCACAAAGACTTGACTTAACACACTAACAATCAAGTGAATCAAAATAAGCAACTCCACTGAACTGAACAACATTCATGTGCTGAATAAAACGTAATAACATTCAATCATAAAAAAATATTTCTGCATCCAAAAGAACTCAACTGAACACACTAACAATCAAGTAAATCAAAATGAACTCCATTGAACCAAACTCCATTCATATTTTGAATAAAACGTGATAAACATTCAATCAGTAAGAAAAATATTTCTGCATCCAAAAGAACTCTACTGAACACACTAACAATCAAGTAAATCAAAATAACTAACACCAATGAACCGATCAATATATCAAAGAAAGAAAATAACAATACATTTTCTATTCGTATGCCCTATTTATTACACAATAAAAATAGATTCAGAATAAGCCGATCTACTAATAAACGAAGCAACTCAATCCACTGAACCTTAAATCGAACTATGAGAAATGCGAGTCTTGAGAGAATTTAAATGAACACAATGACGACAGTTTTTCTCATACCTTGCGGAGTCTTTGTTTTTATTTTTGTTTGTTTTTTCTTCTTCTTTTCAAAAGCTTGACGCGATTCTGGAGTAGGAGCAGTTTTCGCAGAGAACACGATGGAGATTTGAGAGATTTTGAGAGAGATTTGAACTTCTCCAGTGGTGATTTTGAGGTTGAACAAAGAATGTTGTTTCATAATGAAGGCGCGAATAAATGTTAAACGTTTCGGTGGTTTGGGCGCGTGAATACACGCTTATTTAATGGGATTGGATTTTTTTGGTGTTGGACCAGCTTGGATGGACTTAGATGAAAAATTATATGTATGTGTAGTCCAACTATAATTTTTTTAAAAAATATTTGATAATAAAAAAATTAATAAAAAAACAGTATGTTATTATTTGTCAAGTTATTATTCAGTATGTTAAAAATTGATTAGAGAGCCTTTAGCTTTGTTATCAACAGTCTTCCACTATATAAGCCTAATACTTATTGTAATCAATTAGCACTTTTTACTCATTGTCAATTTTGGTCAATTCAGTTCTTTTTTTCCATTCTTGCTATACTTTTCTATTTTCAAACTTTTTTTGCATCACTATTGCTTCTGCAATAACAGAAACTCTGTTAAGGTGCTTCTTTATGTTTTTATCTCGTGTTTTGACATAAACCTCATTATGAAACTTTATGAGTGTAAAAGCATAAAAAAAAGTCAAGTATATTTGTTACGAAGATTTTGGTGAAAATTGTGTTTTGTAGTGATTGTTTGATAATTGATACTTATGTAAATTTAATAACTTTGTTCACTAAGTTGTGATTGAATTGTGATTAATTAGTCCAAGTTATATATTGAATTTATAATTCTTGATAATTTGTATTTTTGATTGGCTAGTTTTGAACTTTGAGAATAGATTCTTAAAGAATTAGTTAATTTTAACTTGTAAGTTCTAACTTAATTTTTACTCGGATGAAGATAGTGTTATATGTTATTTTTTTTATTTTGGTTTTCATTGTTTATATTTGCAGGTGTACAAAATTGATGCCAACATGTTAGACTTTATATTGACTGAAATATGCTAGAAGAGTCAATAATATAAATTCGATATGATATAATTTTATGTTAGGAAAAAATTGTGTTTAGTTAAATTTGTAGAACTTATTTTATTGTAAAAGAATCTTAATGACATGTAAGATGTTTTAATTATCAAGATGATTATATATTATATAAATGTTGAGTTAGTGGGATTAGCAAATTAATTGATATATCAATTATTTAATTAAATATTTTAAAATAAATTTTCTTTTTTGTAACTAAAAGAATAAAAAATGTTACAAAAGCAAGTAGTATTTTGTAACAAAATATTATGATACAAAAATCTAAATTATTACGAAGAGTATTTTAAAAGTAAAAAAGTGTTACCACTTTTGTAATAAATTTTATTTTTTGTATAAAAAAATTTGTTATAAAACTATAATAATTAATAAATACTAAATAAAATAAATTCGGCCTGATTTTTTTATTTTTCTACCATTTTTTAATACATAACGTACTTTAACTATTTCCCGAGTTAGTTCTTAATTTATTATCACTACTTGATTGTTGTCAACAGGCATTAATGTTTATTTATTCATCATTTGACTAGCTACATTAATGTTCATTCATTCATTCATCATTTGACTTACATTTAATGTTTGTTCAGGTAAAATATTGCATCAATACGAAGAATTTTTTTTGAAGGAGTTATGATCTCGAATTAATTAATTTTTTTAAAAAATATCAATTTAATATTTTAAAATAATGAACATGTTATGTTTTTTATCTATTTATAATGTAAAACTTAAAATAATGTTTATATGTACTATTAATTACGGTAATGTATTGTTTATGAAATATTGTCACATAAATAATAATTTTTTAGCATAAAATTTTACTTATTTGATAGGATTCGTAAGGTAAATAAAAAATAATTGATAAAAATTATATGAAAATTCAAAAGATAATAAATACTTTCTTATAAAAAATTACATTATTTTCATGCTCATATGATAGCAACAAACTATACATTATTGTAAGTAACGAAATACATGACTCACTCTATTTCGTTTTACATGATCTATTAACGAGAGGACATATATGTTCACCATTTACTATCATGGAAGACCTCATTAGTATTTTTTTTCCTCAAGGACTAATTAGTTTATTTGAGGTCGAAATTCTTGAAGATGTAATTATCACTTTACTCTAAAAGTTTTTAAATCTTTCTTTTACCAAATATAAAATATAATTTTTTGTATTTTCAATTCAAATTTTCTTAATTTATAATCTTAATATGTGTCTTTAGAACACAAGATAATTAAGAATGTGTTTGTTTATAGATACGAGACACTAAGATAAGAATACTAAAACACAAAATTATATTTAACAGATGAGATACAAATAGAAATATTATGTCTCAAGACACTAAATTAGTGTATTTTATATTCTTCTGGACAAAAAAGACAGAGACATTACTATACAAGATACACACTTTTTTTATTTTTTTATTAATCTTATCAATTTTTTATAATTATATTTTTCTTTTTAAATATTTTGTATGAAAAAAAGAGAATAAATTAAATTTTTATAATTTATTTTAATTTATCACCAAATAAAATATAAAAATACTCATTTTTATATCTTTATTTTTTATGTCTTATTTTTGATATCTTGTCTTGTCCTGTTTTTATAATTAATTATTTTTTTATATGATAGAATAAATTATCGAACTGATACTACAAAGTTTATGTTGTTAATAAAAATAATTTTTAAAGATATATACGATAATTAAATTTATGAATAATTTAAAAATATGAAAAAATAATAAAAATATATTACATACTTTTATAATTAAGAAAAAAAATTTGTATGTAGCAAATAGTTTGTGCATAAGAATCGAATTTTTGTGATAATATTTGAATAATAATTTAAAAAGTGTATATTAATATA
>NC_029775.3:121505654-121509488 GCF_000817695.3 Arachis duranensis
CATTATTCTTTTTTAAAAAATATACTTAATATAAAATTATCAAATTTTAAATATACAAAGGTATTATTTTTTCAATAATAATATCAAAATTTGAACTCTAAATTATTTTTTAACATATAAATCTAATATATAATTTGTCACATTTTTAATTTTTTCATAGACTTATTTATTAGTAATATAAAGTTTTATGTACCATTTTAATAGTATACCCTATATAATATATACACAATCTTATTATAAAATATAAGCAATTTTCATTATACATTTCTTAGCTTGTATATAAATAATTATTTAAAACATAATTTTAATTGAATAATTATATAAAATATTTTATATCGTACATAAAAATTAAACTACCTTTTTAATTAACAACAAATATATCTTCTGCAAAATATATATATACAGATTATCATAATATTAACAAAAACTATCATGATATTAACAAGAATTGAGACATATTAAAGAACCAAGTTTTAAGAAATGTTATTTGCATATAAAATTTATTTCAATGTCATGATATTTCTTTATTTCCTAACTCTTTGATGGGATTAAAATATTTAAAAAACATTTAGTTCCGTAGAATATATATCATCAAATGCACCAAAAAAATTTATCTCTTGAAAATAATAAACAAATATAAAAATATATTTTTTTAAAAAATCATTCCCGAAATAAGTTTATAAACCTTGAAACAAATATTCCATTTGATCGATCGAAGAAAATTTTCCCCTTCTTTTGGCAAAAAATGATGAGTTTCATTAAATAAAGTACATAAAGTTATAATGTGTGATGATATTTAAATGCCTAAATAAATATATATACTTTAATACTCTAACTAACACTCATTCCTTCGTTTGTATAGTGTATACTTCTTGTATGATTTTTGGTATAATAATTGGTCAGAAGTATAATAATTTAAGATCAATATGATTGGATGCAAATAACTGTCTTAATACTACTGTATGTATTATAAGTGCAACCTGGTGCAAAATGAGACAAAAATCGAGAAAATTTGTGTCAATACTTAATTATTAGGATTAAGGAATTCAAAAAGAAAAAAAATGTAAGAAGAGTAAACTATATATAAAACTTTAAATCATTAAATTACTGAAAAAATATTTTTAAAATTTGTTAAAAACAAAAATATATATTTTAAAATTCTATAAAATCTGATAAAAATAATAAAATATATTTTTTATGAATGGTAAATGACTTTGAATTTGATAAACTACTTTAGAATTTTATCTGAAAATATATAAAAATATAGATAACTATTTAAAAGTCTACGTAAAAAATTGAATAAAAAGTCAATTTTTAGATTTTTATTTTTATTTTTAAATTATTTTTTGGCACTAAAAATATGCAAAAAAATTATTTTGCACAAAATACCAAATTTTGGAAAAAAAGTCCAATTTCTCTAATTATGTTTGTAAAAAATTACGTTAAAATGCAATATTAGAAATATATAAACGTATTGTTTATTTATAAATATTATTTGAATTTAAAATAAAAATAATACTACTTAGGAATTAATATTGATTTTATATACATACACAACATTCGAGAAAAGAGATTTTTTTTCAATTATTTTATATACATGTAATTTCTGAAGGATCAATTAGATTGAACAATTTTTTTAGAGATAAATTTAAAAAATATCTTATTTTTTAAGAATTAATTTAATTATTAATCTATATTTTTAAGTTGGACAAAAAAATATATATAAAAAAATAGTGGGTAGTAAAATGTTATACTTGACAAAGTAATTTAAAAAATTAAGAAAATCAATTTTCTAACGTACGATAATGTCATTTGATTTTTTAATAATTAATATTATTTAAATGACTGCAAAAAAAATGATACAAAATGACCAATGTTATTTATGTAGAAATAATGAATAATAGAGCGTGACTATTAACTAGGACAGAGGAAAGTCAAAAGTATTAATTATTTTTGTCAAATAATATGTGTTATTTAAAAAATGTAATACAATATATTAGTAGTTTTTATTAATCAAGAAAATTAGTTAGAAAAAATGCAAAAGCTAATTTTTTAAGTCATGGTGCATAGATTTCAAGAAATGATGCCTAAATTAATAAGCCTTAATCAGAGCGCTTTTATCAAAGGTCGACTTATATTGGATAATATTTTCATTGTCCATGAATACATGTACTATTCGAAAACTAAGCGACAGTGTGTGGCAGCAGAAATGGCTGTCAAAATTGATATGAGTAAAGTCTATAATAAAGTAGAGTGGCATTTTCTATAGTTTATGCTAAACAAGATGGGATTTGATGATGATACTTGAATTAATTGGGTCTGTAAATTAGTAACTACTGTTTTTTAATCTATCGTTGTGGAAGGCCAACCTTTTGGCTTTTTCAAGCCAAATAGAAGTATCTGCCAAGGAGATCCTCTATCTCCTATTTTTTTTTATTTTGTACAGAAGGATTCTCCCTTTTACTACACAAGGCAGAACAAAACAATAATATTCAAGAAATTCAAGTCACTAGACAATATCCTAGAGTAAACTATTTATTATTTACTGACGACTCTATTCTATTTTGTAAAGCTTCTATGGATAATTGTGATAATATTCTTAATTTACTAGCATCCTATCAGAGCTTTAGCGGACAGCAAGTTAATTTAGCCAAGTCGGCAATATTTTTTAGTAACAACACCCTGAACTTGATTCGAATTCAATTGGCAGAGGCATTGAACATTAATCACATCGGAGCTCAGGACAAGTATCTTGGTTTACCCTCTATTGTGTCTAAATCTAGAAAGGCAACATTCAGCTTCGTTAAAGAAAAAGTTCGAAACAAGGTTCAAGGATGGAAGCGCAACCTCCTCTCGGCAGGGGGAAGACAAGTCCTTCTAAAGGCGATGGGCGAAGCCATTCCAATCTATACTGTATCTTGCTTCAAACTTTCGAATAGCCTAGTCTCAGATATTCACAGCATTTTCACACAGTTTTGGTGGGGATAAAAAGGGAGTCAAAGACGTATGGCTTGGATAAGTTGGGATACGATGACAAGACCGAAGAGGAAAGGAGGAATAGGTTTTAAAGATCTTAAAGCACAAAATCTAGCTTTACTGGGAGAGCAATTTTGGAGGATTCTAACACAACCTAATTTTCTTGTAGCCAAAATATTCAAAAAAAAGTACTACAAATATACGGATGCACTAAAGGCAGAGATAGGAAGCTCACCTTCATGGGAATGGAGAAGCCTTTTAGAGGGGCGCTCTATAGTTGAAAAAGGGATAACGTAGCAAATTGGCTCGACCTCTCAGCTGCGTATCTATGAAGACCCTTGGTTTCCTCCTCCGTATCCATTCACTATCAGGCGTAGCCCGCAACACCCAAACCTATGACAACCTCTTTTCTAGATTAAAGACCTGTTCACAGAGAACCAATAGTGGAATCAGACATTGATCTATAAAAACTTTCCAGCAGATATTGCTAACAAAATATTGATTATGAAAATTGAACCTGGAGCTGATGAATTTCAATGGGTATTAAGCAAGGGCGAAAAGTATGACACTGCATCCGGGTATTCGGTGGCATACCAATTCAAGCACGATCCAATTGAGTTTTCCCCCAATTGATGAGACAAAGGGATGTATGGGTCACCTTGTGGAAGCTGGCTCTCCCCCACAAAATCAAAATTTTTCTTTAGAAGAGCATCCACCAACATCTCTCAGTCTGTCACCTCCTTCACCATTACTTCCCATCAACATCTAGAATCTGCCCATACTGCTCAGAAGAAGATGAAATAGTGCTCTACTGCTTGATGACATGTAAATATGCTAAAGAAGTGTGGAACTAAAGTC
>NC_029775.3:121509496-121621594 GCF_000817695.3 Arachis duranensis
CCTTCGGGTACCTTTACCCAATGATAGATATCATCAATGAAAGCCCTCAAATCTAGCTCCAATTGACAGACTCATTCCCATTTTTTTGATTCTTCTCTGGTTTTTCTCTGGTTTTTGTGGAAGGAACCAAATTCATAGATTTTTTTAGCACAAACAGAAATCCACCGTTAAAATCTTCTTTTCAGTTTGCAAGTACCATGATGAACTGCTGCGACTTTCAAGCCCCTTCTTACACAACTTTAATAATATTGGTCTTTATTTCTTGTTTAAGAAACGCTATTTTTTACCTTCAGTTGCTGAAGGCTTGTTTGGGTTATGAGTTATGACCCTCTCTTCTTTTATCTGGTCTTAGTAGTAAGAAATTGCTGTACTTTTTTTCTATTAATAAAAATTTATATCTTTAAAAAAAATTATATATTTCTTAAAAAAACTTTTTATGAATAAAATCTTAATTTATATTTTTCTTTCACGTCAATTTATCACATTCAACTAACAGCTATTTTTATAATTCTTATTCTAATTTTTTAGTTTTTGTTAACAGAATACTTTTGATTTTTTTTTAAATTATCCATTTAGTAAGTTATTATAATATACTTAATTTTTTCCAGTCATATCTTTTGTTACTATACTCCAATTAACCTTAGTAATAATGTCACCCTACGAAAAGTAAGCGAGACTAATAAGTCGGTAAAGTAATATAATTCAAAGAGTAATGTTTAGTGGTTTTAGATTTTTAGTAAATTTAATATGATCAATTTATTATTTGTTTAGTATTGAATTTATGTGGTTTTTTTTATCTATATACGTAGAGAAAAATCATTTATTCTCAAAATACGCATGCATAAAAAGAGATTTTAAATTGTACAGTTCCATTTCAATTGAGATACTCACGAAATAGTTTAACCCACCATTTCTATTCTGTTCCACGCGAAATGGGGAGAAGCAGACCTGTGTATGTCAGAGACTGCATATCAAGCCAGCCAATCACGAAATGGAACACCTCAGATGGAACACCCATGAAGTGGCCCAATTCGTCCCTGACACCCGCGAAATACAGATCTCCGAGGAGCCAGCCACAAAATGGACTAACAAATGACTAGCGCACGTGAATTGTTGCATGAAGGAAGCAATATCAGCTTCTCTAGTTCACAACACATTTCGTTGGAGGTATCTCTGGTTGCTTCTCTTGTTCTTCTTTTATCTTAACAACAAGTTCCGTTGGAGGTATCTCTTCCAATTCGGGAATCATAGTCACTAACTCAGGAATCAGTTCTTTATTCATCGAATTCACATCTTGCAAAGCAGAATCATCCTTCTTCTCGTCTTTTTCGCCTGATGGAACCTCGTGGTGTTTCGCATCAGCTGGAGAATCATTAGACTTCTCTTCCTCAAGATTAATACTCTTGTCAATTGCTTCAGCTTCAACTTCTATCTTGGATGGAGGGCTTGCTTCTTCACCTTGTGCATCATCAGTCTTGTCAGTTTTGTCATCGCCGTCTTTGTTTGCTAAACTAGCTATCATTTCTGCAATGGCTTCGTTCTTTTCCTTCTTCACAATTTGCTATACAAGATGGCAAAATTTTTTTTATCATTAAACAAGAGTGCTCAAGTGCTCAATGAGACAAGTTATGAAATATAGAAGAAGGATAAACAAAAGGTTAATTACCAATATAGTTCTAAGTTCTAAGTTCTAACATAGGAGAAAATATTCTTGGTGAATCTTTGCATAACTTTAGTGGATGTACGGTTTATCAATACTTTTTCTTTGCATATTCTAACTGATTTGGTCTGTCCATTTTGCGTCTGTTGTTCCTGATTTGGTCTGTCTATTTCGCTGCTGCCACGCATGAAATGAGATCTTCGTTTCGTACCTGCTGTACCTGACATAGTGCTTCCATTTCGCGGCCGCCATAGATGAAATGGAGCTGCGTATTTTGAGAACAGTTTCCACCTATGCGCATTTTGGGAATAAATGAATTTTCCATGCGTATATAGGTAAAAAAGCCAATTTATGGAGTTATATACTAATGATGAGTATTTTAATTTTTATTAAAGAGTTATTTAGTTATTATTTTAATTTAATTAAATAAATAATTATATTAATTCAAATTGAATATTATTATATTTTTTGCTAGCACCAAAAATATAATAATAGTATGATAATTGAGAATATTAAATGAGATCTGAGAATAATTAGTTATTTTATTTCTGAATTTGAATTATAAATTTAGATGAGATCCTAATTGATTCTATTTCAAATTGAGTTATGATATGATTTATAAATTTGAAAGATTCAAATTTAAAATCAATAACAAATCTCATACTATATATATGTATGCCAAGAGTAGAGAAAAAAAGACAAAAATCAAAGCAAGAGTTTTATTCCTTTATTTCTACTATGGGTGTTCATGGTTTGGTTAATCCAAAAACCAAACCAGTTTTATGGTTAACCAAAAATATAGTATTGGTTAATTAACCAAATTGGTTTTATATGATGAAACTGATTATTAACCGGTTATTGAAATTCAAAATCGGTTATTAAAACAAAAACCGATTTTTACTCAAAAAAATCAATTTTACACCAAAAAACCGATTTTATGCCATAAAATTGGTTTTTACATGTAAAAATAGATTTTTACACAAAAATTAATATTTTTACATACAAAACTCAAATTTTTAAACTTTTTTAGTTTAAATTTTTTAATTTAATTTTTTTTCTTTTTAAATGATACAAGTAACCTTTGTAAATAATGAAATTCCTTCCATTGTTAACAACAATAAGTACTTGTTTTGATGCCATTAAATCGATAATTTTTTTTCAATAAAAAATATATTTTTTTAATGTATTTGGTAAATTTCTAATAATAAAAATAAAAATACTAAAAAAATTAAAAAATATTAAAAAACTACCATTTACATTTTTTTAAAGATTTTTTTCCTTAAAAAAATATTTTTTTGAAAGATTACTATGTATCAATAATATTATGTAAATAATATTATTTACATAATACAATATCATATAGAATATGACATAATAAATACCTTATTTATAATATTTTGAACAGGTTTTATACAGTACAATTGTATTTTATCAAGCCTATCAAATGCGTCAAACGGACCATTAATTCGTGATGAATATAAACCCTATTTTGTACACTATTCATGAACCTGAAGCTAATAATACGGAAATAAATGTGCAAATGTCCAAATGACCTAATAAAAAACTTAAAAGAATAAGATTCAATTTACTTATATATTCAACCAAAAAAAAAGGATGCATTAAATTTTAAGAACATAGAAAATGCAGCATAAATTTTCATCACACAAAAAGGAAATATATCTTTTGCAAAATCTTGAATAATAAATAAAAAAGACTAAAATAAATTAAAAAGAAAACAGTAGGAAATAAAATATTGTAAATAATTGGTGCATGTACAAAGTGTTGTTACTATAAATAAGGGTTCCAAGTTTCTCTGGTGAAAGAATAGTAAACCACACTACAAGCATACTCAAAAGAAGTTCAATTCAGTGCTCAGTTTCTTGAAGCTCATAACATAACTGGTGAGTTCAGCGTTCAGTTTCTCATAAGCAACAAGTTTAATATATCAAAAATGTTATTTATTTACCAAAATTCATTATATATATATATATTTAATTTTGCAGCAAAAAATTACACATCTCCTTAGTGTATCTAAATTAAAAATGTTGTCCGCCTTTTTACTTCTTTTCACTTTTTTATTCCAATTGCAAATCTTCAATTACAAATCTATCAGCTATCATCTATCATTTATCTATCATATATTATATCTCTAATTTTACAATTAAAATATGTCACATATTATTTTTTATTGCAATTGAAATTAAACATTTTTCTTCAAAATTAAAGAATTTTCTTCCCCTTTACTAATTTTACAACCAAAATATACCACATATCACTCTCTCATTATAATTAAAATTAAATCTTTTCCTCCAAAATTAAAGAATTCTTTCCTCTTCCTGACTAATTTTACAACCAAAATGTGTCACATATCACTCTCTCGTTGTAATTGAAATCAAATATTTTCCTCCAAAATTAAAGAGTTTCCCCCTCCTCCCTCTTCTTTTCTCTATTTCTCTCATTCCTTCAACCACTCTATTTATTTTATATATCATTATCAATATCAAAAACTAATTACTAATTTGACAATCAAAATGTGCAGCATGACATTCTTTAATTGCATTAAAATTAAAATTAAAATATTAAAATTGAAACTGAAATATACCTATATTATGTATCATATATTTCTATCAAATTTAATAATCAAATGTGTCACATGACACTCTCTTATTCAAATTGAAAGAAAATATTTTTTCTAAAATTAATAAACTCCTTTCCTAAATTCTCTCATCTACCTCTCTCAATTTTTCTATTTCTCTCTACTATTTTTGTCATCCGATATTTTTTTACAATTAAAACAAATATTTTTCTTCTAAAATTAACAAACTCTCACTTTCACTCTTATTCTTCATCTTTATCTTTCTCTCTCTTTTCTCTCATTCTCTATTTTTTTATCTTTCTCTTTTACAGAAAACAAAATTAATAAAATAATATAATTTAAATAAAAAATAATATTATTATTGTTATTATATACATAGTTTTTAGTTTTTTATTTAATTTTAAATTTTTACCGCTTATCTTTCTAATCTATATTTTTATTTCTCTTTTTTCAAATATTTATTACATATAATTTGGAGAGAATACTAATGTTATAATTAAAAGTTAGAATCAATATTCAATTGTTTTAAAAAAATTAATTTTGAGTTAATTTTATAACTATCAGTATAATTTTTCATACTAATATCTAATTATATTTTTATATACACAAGAAAAAATATTATTTTTAAATAACAAGTATAAAAATTAATTATTTTTATTTGTATAATAGACCTAACAGTTAACATCTAATTAAATGTAAAAGTATACACGTTAAATTATTTTAAATTTTAGATAATGAATGTTAAAATTAATTATTAATAAAAAATTAGGCTTTTTCATATAAAAATAATAACTAAAAATCTTATTATTTAATTTTTTATGTACAGATACCTTGGTTTTCTTATCGAGAGACTTTTGTCAATTTACGACTTTTTTTTGTAAAACTAGTTTGATTTTATAAATATTGTGTGCCATACATAATCTATACTGTCAGAACAAAGTTGACCGTAGTTTCAAAAAATTTATATTCCCCTAATGTTATCAAGGGTAAAAATACTAGTAAACCACTAAAATCAGTCACTAATGTATTTGTGTATAAATACATGTGTGATTTAATTTATTTTCAATATATATTTGTATTTTAACATGTATTTTATACTGGTGGTTGACTTTGGTGGCTAATTTTGGTTTAATATATATATCTCCACCTTTTTTTTTTTAAATATGACTCTCCTTTTTTGTGTTTAATTTCTAGGTTTTGAAAATGGCTCCAAGTTGGAGTGTTTCGAGCTTGGGTAAGAAGAAAGTGTTGTTCATTATGGGAACAACAGGATCTGGAAAATCGAAACTTTCCATCAACTTGGGGACCCAATTCCCCTGTGAAATAATTAATTCAGATAAGATCCAAGTATACAGAGGGCTGGACATTGTGACGAACAAGATGGCACCTTCCCAACAAGGTGACATACCCCATCACTTGCTAAGCATAATTGATGATCCTGACTATGATTTCACGGCTAATGAATTTTGCAAACATGTTCATGATGCCCTTGAACTCATAACCGAAAAAGGGAACATACCCATCATTGTTGGAGGCTCAAACTCTTACATTGAGGCATTAGTGAATGATCCCAGGGGTGAGTTTCAATCCAAATATGATTGCTGCTTCATTTGGCTTGATGTGTCTCTCCCTGTTCTGTATGATTACTTAGACATTAGAGTTGATGAGATGGTTGATGCTGGTGTTGTTGATGAGATTCGTCGTGAGGCTTTTGATCCCAAGAATGCTGATTATTCTCGTGGGGTTAGAAGAGCCATTGGAGTCCCTGAACTTCATTACTATTTTCACATCCTTCAGAATGATTCAAGTGATGTTGATGAGGCTTATAAGACTCGGGTGTTTCTTCATGCAATTGATACCATGAAGATCAACACTCATAAGTTGGCTAAAAATCAAGTCACCAAGATCAAAAGGATGGTCAATGAACTTGGTTGGAAGATGACCAGAATTGATTCTACACAAGTTTTTGAGGCTGTTTTGAGAGGAGAAGATTACAACCATCTTTATCAAGAGATTGTGCTCAAACCAAGTGTGGAGGTAGTTCGGAGGTTCCTAGAACATTGATGATTGAGACAAAAATTGTTCCTTCTTAGAGGTGCTCTTTGAATAATAAAATCTTTTTATTCTACTTCATATATTATTTGTCACATTTGATACAGTTTCTTTATTCTTTTGATGAGAAACCTGTATTTTTTATTGTGACGAATACTATATAGAATGGAGTAAAATATTTTGCTTATTCTTAGAGCACACTTGAAAAACAATGATCATGATAAAAAAAAAAAACAATTTCTCTATATAATTAAGAAAACAAAGGACTATTTACTCTTAACGAGTTTGTAGTTCCTATATATTATTAAAGAGTGTATTATGTCAATAATTATAATAATAAAAAAATAAAGGGGTTAGTAGTACCCTATTTATATATATTTACATACATTTTTTTTGTTATTAATTTATAATTTTATATATTTGTTAATCTGCATTAATAGTGGTTAGAATTTGATGGGTTATATTTTTTTTTCTTTCTACAACATTTTTTAATATTTATTTGAACATGTAATGTAAACAATATTTAGAAAATGTTTTTTTTTTTACAGTATTATCCAATTCAACAATTTAAGTCTAATTTGTTGTAGATATAAATTTTATTTAAGAATTATTGACTAATAAATTATTAGATACACAAACGAAATTTAAACTCTCAACATTTAATTAAATAAACTAACAATGCTTAAATTTTTATTAAACTTTTCATTATAAATATAGCCTAAAATAGGTAAAAAAATTTACACTTAAAATTTGTTTCTTCCAAATATTTTAACAAAACTTACTTTTTTCCTCTTTTAACTTAATACAAAATACATCTTTCTAGTTCACATCTTTACTAACTCAACATTATTCATTCACATTTTTACTAACGTAGAAACAAACTTCAACCCTGATACACTAACGAGCTATAGCTCAAATGGCATAATCTCTCCGTACTCACTTAAAAAATTTTAGGTTCGAGTCTCTTTATTTTCGATAAAAAAAAACTCCAACCCTTATTTTCAAAAGGCTTGAAATTCAATTATATATTGTTGGTGAAATCTAAATTTGAAGGATTTAACATTGAATTTATCTTAATAGTGAAATTTAATTATAGAGTTGAAACACAAATAGAAAAGAATTAACAGGGAATTGTCGAAGTTTCAAATTAAATTGGAAACGCATCTTGTAAAAATAGCTAAAATAAAAAAGAATTCAATATCTTAAGAAATATTCTAAATAAGAACACTCAAATTTAGTAGGTTTCCAAATACATGGTTTGATTTTGACCTTTTATATTTTTGTGATTTTGTAGTTTTTCTTATATTAGTCAAACATGCTCCATTAATTCTTGACTTATTGCTTCCTCTAATAGAAGCTGGTACTTTTGTTTCCGGAAAGAAAATTTATTGAAACTGTGTTTAATTCTGAGAACAGGATAATACAAAACATTGAGAATAAGATATAAAGAATAGAAATATAAAATTTTGTGTTTTTCTATTTTATTTTGTGATAAATTAGAATAAATTATGAAAATTCAATTTGTTCTCATTTTTTTTTTCATTTAAAAAATTTGAAAAAAATATAATAATAAAAAATATTATTATGAAAAATTAACAAGAATAATGAAAGAAAAAATAAAAAATAAGTTGTGTTTTTTGTTAATGTATCTGTATTCTTTGATGGACACAAAATATGCTAATTCAATGTCTTTTGACACAATGTCTTTGTCTATGTCTCATCTGTCAAATACGATTTTATGTCTCTGTATCTCTGTCTCAATGTCGCTTTCCTATAAACAAATGCAGCTGAGTTCTCAAATAACATGTTTAATTTTCAGAATAACCAAGATGTTAAACTTAGACTTGGCTATAAAGTTTTTGAATAGGTTTCTCTTGTCTAATGCCAAACATGCATACTGCTATACCCTTGGTGGTTTGGTAGTATAGCAATTTCGATGAAAACTCAGATATAATCGACTTCACGTAAAATTGATAGCTGAGAGTCGTCAAATAAGTCAAATCATATAACGATTCTCAGGTATCAACTTCACGTGAAGTCGACTGCACCTGAATTTCTACCAATTCCAAATCTACCTCTCCATACTTATTGTAAAAGTTCGCTGAGTTACATAATGTTGCACCTCCAAATTTTTTTGTTAACTAATTTTTTATAATAAAAAATTATCAAATAATGTTACACATCCAAACTTTTTTGTTAATCAAATTTAACTAAATTAGTCTAACATTACAAAAATCAATTATGACTAACATTATTCAAAGTTTTATTATTTAATTTAGTTGAACTTGATCCATAAAAAAAAAACTTAAATTTATAGCATTATTCAAATTTATCAGAAATGTGACTAACAACCTAACTACCAGCTGTGACATCAGTTAACTTATGTTAACTAACTATTCTTCTCCACATCAGCCTCCTTAACTTAGTCTATTTGTTTACAATTAACAAATACATGAGAGCATAGCAGTGAATAGCAACAAGCTTCAGTCTCAAGTAACACTTATATCCTTTTATTCTCACTTTCTTTTTATCATTATTCATACCCTCATTGCCAGAGATTTCAGACTTTCATTGCATTGATTAACTTCTGAAATCAATTTTATCAAAACAATATCCTTAAGAATAAAATAATTCTGTGAATATTTATTCCTAATATAATCTCTGGGGTAATGCTCTGCAACTCAAGAAACATTGTTAATTAGGTTTATGCTAATTTTTTAGTTTACTATTTGAGTATCTGAATTTATGTGTTTTCAAATTTAAAGTTTTTGCTTTATGTAGTATGTGAATTATTAATGTTAGGTTGCTGATGTGAAGAAAAACTTAGAAGGAGCACAAGGTGCTGATGTTTATTCAGCTTTACAACAATGCTTATTCATCAGGGGAAAGTGCTTAAAGATGACACAACCCTGGAAGAGAATGAAGATGCTGAGAATAGCTTTGTGGTGATCATGTTATTTAAGGTGATTACTGATTACTGATGATTAGTGTTATACTGGCATTTTTGGATTGAATTGTTTCCTGTGTTTGTTTAGAATGATGGAGGAAGGAGAATATCCCTTATTTGAAATAAAAAATGGTTTGATATGTTGCTTCTTTTGTTGATGAGGATGGAAAAAAGAAATATTGTTCATGTTGTTGGCTTGCTGTTAAAATGTCTCAATGCAGAGTAAGGTATCATCAAGTGGAGCCTCAATGCATGTCTTGTCTCTGAAGTGTATATGTTAATAATAATCTGTTTAATCCAACAGAGATTGGATATTTAGGCATCTTTTGTTAAAAATCTAAACTACATAATAACATTCCATAGTTTGATTCCTCTCTTATTTAGTATATCATTATAATTATTGCACTATTATTTATTGTGTTGTTTCCAATCTCTTGTGACATAATTGTTTAGGCAATAACTCAACCTGCAAGTTCTTTGCCTGCCACTTCAGTGCTATCCTCTACTTCGTCCGTGGGACAGTGAGTTCATGTTTGTCTTTTCTTTCTCTCCAAGTTTCAGTGCAATTTAAAGTCTTTTTTTTTTTAATCATCTTGTATAATTGTCTATTTCTTATACTTTTGGTTTTCAGAGGAGTATCCAATCCTGAGAAAATTCCTGTTATGACTCCTGCTAGGTGAGTATTTGGCATTTATCTATTATGGTTTAATTTAACAACTATTTTTTTGGTTTGCACCAGGGTATCCATTAGGCCGGAAGCCCAATGACTAATCCCTCGGATACTGAGGCATACAAAGTGGGCGACCCAAATTGGTTATCTATCATGGCTCAGGCCCAAGTTGCTCCTTCTGGTGGGCCCAACACCAACACGAAGATATGGGATTTGATAGAGATATTGTATTGGAGGTGTTCTTTGCATGCAACAAAAACGAGGACCTGGCAGCCAACTATCTTTTAGATCACCAGAATGAATTTGAGGACTAATCAAAGATTCTATTTCATTTGATTCTGAACTCTGGACAAGTGCCAATGTTAATATTTATTTACCTTGTTATTGTCCTTAGGAACCATAATGTCAGGTAGATTAGATTAATTACTTCACACCATTGACTGGAAAATATATTCATCTTTACCTAGAAATCAATCAATATGTTCCTTTGTTACTATATGAATTGATTTAAATCGAAATTATATATGGTAGACAATATAAAAAGAAAATATTATACCCATGCTATCAATAGTGATTCTCATCATTTATGGTTAATGATTTATGTACCTCTTCAAAATGATCAAGTAATAATCAATGACAAGTGTGACAACCGTCTCCTTCTAAAGAAAGTACAGAAGATTTATACGATTACATATGAAGATTATTGTTTCATATTTATTTAACCAATAATTCTAGACAATCAAAAATAATAATTTCTGATAAATTTTGTATAATTCAAAATTCTTTTTTTTTTCCTTTGTTATCGTCATCATATTTTTCTCTTTCTTCTTCATCTTCTCCTTTTTGTTTTATCTTCTCATAATTTTTATTTCATTCTCTTAAAAAGAATAAAAAAATAAATAAAAAAAGAAATTAAAAATATTGCAATAACATCAAAAAAGCAGGAGAAGAAATAAAAAAATGCAACAACAACAATAAAAAAATAAGAAAGAAGAAACACGAAAATAAGAAAGATCACAAACAAAAAGAAGTGCATAATTTACGCACATTAGTCAAGCAATAATGCATGATAATTATGTTAGATTTACTTATGTTGAAGGTTATTCTTACGAAATTATTGTTGGAATAAATTATTATCATCCGTATTGAATCACTAAAAATATCTCATAATGCGGAATGATTTGGATGTTATGATTCTTTCGATCTTCCTCAACCAAATCCTTCTGTATCCCTATGGCTGGATTGTAACTCTTTTAAGCTTTTAATAGAAAAAGAGCACAAAGGCGGTTTTCGTATGTTAGGACCAAAAACTGAAGGCAATATTTATATTTGAACATAATATCCATTAAACCCTAAAACCCAAATAAAATAGTATTTAAAATCCAAAAGATAATATATCTAAAATCCAAAAGATAATTATTTAAAAAACAAAAGATAATATTTGATTTTATTCTCATTTAATTTTGAATTAAAAGTAATTATGACTTATTCAATGTAGCATCTATAACAAATTAATAATAAATGAGATTACCACATCATTATATAAGTCATTTAATTTGAAATAGCATAATTTGTGATTATAATTAATATACGTATTGTCCACAAATAAATTAAAAAATTAAAATAATTTTCTAACAATTATTACTTAATTAAATTTTTTAAAAAATGAACCGCTAAAAGTATATTTGTTATAAATAAAAAATTTTAAGAATAAAATTTAAGAATATTTTGAAAATTTTAACACACTTCAACCAAAATTCTAATAATTTTTTGCATAATTTCATAGTGTACCCTTAGTTTTTTTAGTAAACGGCATAACTTTATATTAACACACTTGCTCCAAGTTGTGAGGACAGGTATATTCTTTGCTGGTTTGCCTTGCTTTCCTTGTTGCGTGTTTTAAAGCTCTATTTCAATTCTATCCAAAAGGTGAGAAGAATTTAGAAATTTCTTTTATTGATTTGTTTTCAACATTTCTTTTAACAATGAAATGGTTCGTTAGTGGCATTCTTTTTCAATTTTCATAATTCATGGCCATACAACACTTTTAATTAATCCCATTTTCAACTATTTTTCTTGGAGATTAAGCAGCTTACCACCTATTTAACAGCCTATTAGTGTCTCAACATCTTCAACCATCAAAATTTAAAGTGATAAAGGCATCGAATAGCCAAATTTCAACCAATCTAAGCAAATAATTTTTTTTTCTTTTTTAATAAAGGCTTCATATTCTGTGATATCAAAATTATCTCTATGAGGGTTTTGTGACAAATTCCACAAACACATAGTGTAAAAGCTACTGAAAATAAAAAATGTTATATATATAAAAAAATAATTATTAAATTATTAATCTAATTTTTTAATTTAATAATATATTAATATATTTTTAGTTTATATTTTAAATATTATTAATTAATTGTTGATAAAAATAATAAATTTTATTAATTTTTTAATATTTTTTATATATTTTATATAGATGGTTGATTTGGTAATTTAATTTTCAGACGTAACACTTAAGAATGAAGCCAAAAATATTTAACGGATGTGAAAAGAAAAAAAAAAGACTATCTTAGAGCTGCAAAACATGGTTGCCACGTGGCATGAGTTTAAGTGTGATAGAGTTACTTTATGGTGTGGTGAGGTTCACACCGGATAACTCCCCAGTTGACATGGCTATCCCGATAAATATAAGTGCAACAGAGCTTTCCACACAAAGTTCCAAACTTGTTTTCCCCAAAAAGAAGCAAAGCACACAAAAACTAACCTCTCTCTCTCTCTCAGCCCTGCGGTGGTTACCGGTGCTCCGAGAAGCTCACCGGAAATATACTGCAACATGAAGATTAACGTGAAGACCCTTAAAGGAACTCACTTTGAAATCCAAGTGCAACCCCAAGACACGGTAATGCTCTTCTACGCCAAAAACATTGTTAATTAGGTTTATGCTTTTCCCTATTTTGATTATTATTATTTTTATGTCACTGTTGGAGGATTTGATTTTCATGAACATATTTTTTGTGTATTTAGGGTAATTGACTACTTGAATATTGGAATTGATATATTACATATATATATTGAATTAATGGATATTTGGATTGTTAATGTTAGGTTGCTGATGTGAAGAGAAATATAGAGAGAGAACAAGGTGCTGAAGTTTATCCAGCTGCACAACAAATGCTTATTCATCAGGGGAAAGTGCTTAAGGATGACACAACCCTTGAAGACAATAAAGTTGCTGAGAATAGTTTTGTGGTGATCATGCTATCTAAGGTGATTACTGATGATTGGTGTTTTTCTACTTTTGGATTGAATTGTTGATTTGTTTCCTTTATGTGTTGGACGAAAGAGTACCCCTTCTTGGAAATCCTGGTTTTAATTATTTGAATTTATTGGGGAGAAAGAATATTAATAGGAAAACAATGAATTTGTTGCAGTGATGTGTGATAGCAAACTTGATGCTTTTGCTTGTGGTTGAGGAAAGGGAACAAGAGAAACCTTTCATGCTTTATTAGTATTTATTTACCTCTAGCTTATAGCTTAAATATTTGTAATGATGTCATTGTAGAGCAAGGTATCATCAGGTGAAGCCTCAACTGCATCATCTGCATCTGCAAAACAGGTGAATACGGCTATTACATTTTCAGCTTATGATTTGTCTTTGCAACTACTTTCAGTTTTCTCTAACGCACCTTTTTTACCTACTTATATAAGTGGACTCGTCAAACGTATTGACTCTTGTTAACTATAACACATGGTGAGTTGATGTATATATGTTCATTCATGTTTTGTCTAGTCCTCTCAATGCACGTAGGCGACATGTATAAATGCTTTTGTCGTGCTCTCTGGAAGAGTTTATGCTGATATGTTTGGTCAAACAGAAATGCCACTTTTGACGACATGTATAAATGCTTTTGTCGTGCTGTGCGTGGAAGACTTTATGCTGATATGTTTGGTCAAACAGATATGCCGCCTTTGGCAACACGTATAAATGCTTTTGTCATGCTCTCTGTGGAAGAGTTTATGCTGATATGTTTGGTCAAACAGATATGCCGCCTTTGGCGACACGTATAAAATGCTTTTGTCGTGTTCTCTGTGGAAGAGTTTATGCTGATATGTTTGGTCAAACAGATATTGGACGTCGATGCCATTTTTTTAATATCACCAGACGTAATAATAATATTCTGCAGTTTGGTTTCTCGTTTATATATTATATTTTATAGTTTCAAAATTTCCATTGTTCTTAGCTTCTTGTGTTGTTTCATTTGGATGTGACTTGCACGTTTAGGCAGCTGAACCGGCGAGTTCTTTGCCTCCCACTTCATTGCCATCCACAACATCTCAACCTCCTGCTTCAACTGTAGGACAGTGAGTTCATATCTGCTCGTCTCCAAGTTTCAATGCAGTTGAATATTCTTTTTTCAAGTCTTTATGTAAAATTCTCTATCTCTTGTTCTTCTCTTTTCAGGGGAGTATCCAATTCTGAGCAAAATCCTGTTACAACTCCTGCCAGGTGAGTACCTACCATTTTCTCTACCATGAACAGCTTTTTTGTACTTAAAGATAGTTGACCATTTGTGCCAACCTTAGCAATGGCCCCCCTAATTTTAATTTTTTACGTGTAAATTATATGTAAATTATATGTAAATTTCCACCTCTGGTCTTCTGTTTCTTTGACACTGCATAAGATGAATATTTAGCTTAGTCATCATCAAATGTGGGTACTTAAATAAAGATTTTGTATATTCTGGTTGTTGCAGTGATGTGGCCGGCATTTATGGCCAAGCAGCATCAAACCTCATTTCAGGAAGCAATTTAGAATCGACTATTCAACAGATTCTAGACATGGGGGGAGGTAGTTGGGATCGAGATACTGTTATCCGTGCTCTTCGTGCAGCGTTTAACAATCCTGAAAGAGCTGTTGAGTACAAGCTGAAGTACCAGCAGTTGCCAGAACCCCCGCTATTGGGCAGGCAGCAAACCCTTCAGGTGAGGCTCAGGGTCAAGCTCAGGTTGCACCTACTGGTGGGCCCAACACCAACCCACTCAACCTCTTTCCCCAGGTATATAGTAGCCATTGAGTATAACTTAAACAATATGAATATTGGGTGGTAAATTGGCAATATTTTGAATTGGCAATATTTTGAACAGGGTATTCCCGATATGGGTGCAAATGAAAATGCGGGCGACTTGGATTTCCTGCGGAACAGTCAACAGGTATTTTTACTTTCATGGTTCAGATATGGGTGTTATGTCACATCTTAAATTTATGTATTTATTATTTGTTGTTGTTGATGTTGTTCTGACTTCTGAGATTGTTTGGCATTTCAGTTCCAAGCCCTGAGAGCGATGGTGCAAGCAAATCCCCAGATTTTGCAGGTAATATTAGTGTTTGTTGATCCACTTGCAATATTATTGTTTAGGGTCTCCTCTAGTTAAAGGACGTTGTTAATTATTTTCTACTTCCATTGCAGCCCATGCTTCAGGAATTGGGTAGACAAAATCCACACCTAATGCAGCTTATCCAAGAGCATCAGGCTGATTTCTTACGCTTGATAAATGAACCTGATGGAGAAGAGTAAGATGATGAATTTCTAAAGTCTGCAGCTTTGCTTTTTTTTTTTTTTTTAAGTTTTCCATTCATATTTATATTGTATGAGTAAACACATTCTATAATCCCCGCGTGTATAAATGCAGAGTCCCCAATGTATCTGGGATTTTATTGACTTCATAAGACATGGGTATGCTAAAGCTGTTGTTTTGAATTGTTTGATCAGGAATCTACCAAGTGAGTTGGCTTCTGCAGTGCCCCAGACCATCACTGTCACCCCAGAAGAGAATGAGGCTATTCAAAGGGTAAGCCATTGAGAATGCTCTCCGTTGAAATTTGTTTATGATGTACTACTTGCTAGTGTTAGTATCTTATTCTTGTCCCTATGTTGTTCTTTTGCAGCTTCAAGATATGGGATTTGATAGAGATCTTGTGTTGGAGGTGTTCTTTGCATGCAACAAAAACGAGGACCTGGCAGCCAACTATCTTTTGGATCACCTGAATGAATTTGAAGACTAAGAAGATGGTTCTGTTTCATCTTCACCAGCTATGCTCCTTTGATGTCGTTGCTTATCATCTGAACTCTTTGGAGAAGTGGCAATGTCAATACTTATTTGCTTAGCTTTATTATTGATCCTCGTGAACCATACTGCCTGTAGATTATTAATTTCAGACCATTGACTGGAAAATATAGATGCCAAGAAATCGATAGGTGCTTTTATTCTTCTGCAGCCGTAATTTTTTCCAGATTTGTTTTCTCTAACTTCATTTAACTTATTTTATTAAGTGAAGGATATGGAAACTTGAAAATGATGGAACAAATAGTTATGTTATTAAAATCTTAGAACGTGATTGTTGAGGGTGATGGATTGCGTCTGTCTTTCTCCATCAAATAAATTATCGTCAGATGAAAATATCTACCAATAATCATATAATCATAGAATGTGATTTAGTGATTATCTAACTAGGTCTTTTAACAAAGCGGTGTGAATGAATTCAATTCATATCTGGGCTCAGTCGCTGTGTAACACTAAAGCAAAGGTCTTTGTTGTGGCAGTGGATAGCCGAGAAACAAAAAAGCTATGAATTGACAAAGAAAAAATAATAACAAAAATCATTGACGGAGAATATTTGCATAATAATTCACTGAAGTTTAACGTGAAATGTAAATCTATGTTGAATGATTTATGTGCTTCGTTTGGACATAACCCAAATACCTTGCAATGACCAACATTTAGTTATTAGAATCCGTGGGTATTGTTGATACCTGATTGCTTAGGGAAAATGTAACCGAGCTTTATGCTAAATAATTATCTCGCTTTCATCATTTACTGGCGTTGCTCGTCGTTTGATTGATTCTACACGCTAAGAAACCGTGAGCCAAACAACATTTGAGTTAAAGAAAATCTAAATTGCGTAAGCTTGAAGAAAAATACTAGTTTTTGCAATGGTTCTAAATTAGGGTATACCATATATGCATCAAGTGCAATCACTAGCAAGTCACGTCTATTGGAAAAAAAGAAAAATCATTGTACACTCAAGCATGCAAACTTGGTACGTTAGTACTTGCTCTATAATCCCAGACTAACCCAAAAGATCCAGACTTATTTCCATGTGTATTATGCATCTTGAATGTAGCAGTGGTTAACCATACTCCGAATGCATAAGTTATTTGCATGATGATGCAACCTTGATTGAACATAGGACAAAAATATAACTTCTATGTAACAAATAACACAACACTGATCCCAACCATAACAAGTGTGGAAGTATAAGGGACTCAGCGAAAGGAAACGATGGATTCCAATATTTGTGCCTCAAGATTAGCTTCATCGATCCACATTGAGCTTTGTCGACGCAATAACTCTTTCTTTTCTGCCATCTTCTCACCATGCTTTTTGACCTTCATCCTCCAATTTTCAAGTTTCTCAGCTCTTTCTTTTAACTGGATTCATAAGAATGACACATCAGTAAGCGCATCAAAAGACTGCAAGAGGTTTAACTTAAATACATGAAATTAAGGCTGTGTGCAATAATAGGTCGAAGTATCTCTCTAGCACACCTGAAAGATTCGAAAACTAGACTTCCAAAATATAAAAACTATACCTCCAAACTCCATGTCAGCTGATTATTGATTTATTTGTATTGTTTCTACATGTTCCATAATCAAATAGGAAACTAGTTCCTATTTTATAACTGGATTTTTTGACAGATTAGCAATTCAAAGTATAAACCAGAATGAACCAACTGACAGATAAATACAAAACAAAGACCATAAAGGCAATAATATTAGAAATGTTGATTACGTAGCAAAATAATGAACAATGACAATGAACAAGGGTCAATCAATAGTGTGGTATACACATACAAAAGATAAAATCTAACCCTTTACATTTGGCCCAAGCAAAAGAATATCACAGAAAGGAAAATCAAAGCCAGATTTAGGCCTAGTCAATTTTCAGAAAAAAGAAAACAACAAGCCATTATAGCTCCAAAGAAAGAAAACAACACTTATTTCAAAAGTAGTTCAGTCATTAGATCAAACACCTCGTCTGCACGAACACAACATTGAGCACATATATCTACCTAATTATCCACCGAGACTAATTAACAAACATTTGACGTGCATATTAGCTCAAACTACCAAATAAGCAAACCATCGAACACTTGGTGTTCACAGCGAAATTCATAGAGGGGAGGGAAGAAGGAAAAGAAAAACGCACGAGTGTTTCTCTGAATTCTTGTTGTGCGATCTTGCGCTCCTGAGCCCTGATTTGCGCAGCTTCGGCCTTGAGCTTCTTGCGCTCCTCATTGGCAACTCTAAGGGCTTCTCTGCGAGCTTCGTCCTTGCGCTGCTTCTCGATCTGAAGCAGCTCCATTTCGTGGATGTACTGCTTCCGAACCTCCTTCATCTGCTTCGCGTAGTCCCTTCGGAGCATCGCCAGCTTCGCCTCAGCCTCCTTCGGGTTCTTCGGAGGCTGCCAGCTTCCGAGGAAGGTATTGGAATCCAGGAACTTGTGGTTCTGGCGGTGGTTGTTGTGGTGCGAGGTAGTGGCGAACGACCGAACAATGGCAGCGGAGGCGGCGGAGGAGGAGGAGGAACGGATCCAAAACCTAATTACTATAAAAAAAAAAGAGAAACTGTATAAGGTGGTGTAAATATTATTTTATTATTTATTTCTTTCTATTTATTTAATTTTTTTTTGTTGCTTTTTATGTTAACGTAGCGAAATATAGGATTTTTAAGTTTTAACTTGGTTTTAAGAAAGGCTTGAATCCATTATTCATACAAAGAATGCATGCAAGCTTAGCATAAAAAATGTGGAAGAATAAAAAAGGTGAGTTATGTACGTCTACGTGCTGAAATATAAATATACATTAAAAATAAATTAACTCATATATATTTATACACAAATATATTGATAGTTAATTTTAATGACTAATTCTAGTGTATAAATAATATTTTAAAAAAAAAGGTAAATGATATGTTTAATTTTCTCTGTTTTCGGCTTCTGCCATTTACCAAACACGTAGGCTGCTACTCTTGACCACAGCCACCGCCACCACCATTCACCACACCTCATTACAGCTGTGATAATCTATTTTAATTTTTTTTATAACTGTTAAATTAGATTAGATATCATATATAAATGTGGGTACATAGGTACATTGTGTCCTAATTTTTAATCTCCTTTTAATTTCTTTTTCTTAGTTATATTTCATTATAAAGACTTAAAAAGACACTTATATAGATGAGTACTATGCATTTTTTTGTTTGTGATTGCCTAAGAATTATACTCTAGCATGCAAGAATTATTATTGATCTATTTTACTTTAGTAGCAGCCAAAATGGCAAATAAAAAAGAATACTTAATGACATGGTAATGTAGCTTACCGAAGCTAATACTTCTTCAACCAAATTGGACTAAATAATAAATTATTATTATTACTACCTCAAAAACGCGAACTATTAAGAGATAAAGAGAATGATGCTTTTGAGGTTTTGACCTTTCAAACAAGTTTCAACTTTCAAGAGAAATTGAGAAAAGGTCGTATCCATAATGAGTCATGAAAGCTCTAAGAAACAAGTAAACAACTTCCTTAAAAAGAACCTATCAAAGTGATAGCAGGTTTTGGCATTAACATATTCAACTTGAACTCTTGTCACAGCATCATAGTCATTTTTGTCTCACCAAACAACAAAGAAATTGAAGAGGAAACATCAAAGATGGGTCTGCTTGGAAAAAACTTCACTTCAAAAATAAGAAATATGGCAACACTTGCTGTATCTAGGATTTCAATCTTGAAGAACCACCACAAAGCTCGAGCTTCTTATGCCTACTCTGATGTTGCTCAACTCCTTCGCCTTGGTTACCATGACCGTGCTCTACTTCGAGTAAGCATCAACCTCATTATCCTTTACATGAAAACCATGGTTTCTGAACTAATCTTGAGATCTAATGTAAAATTCAACGCATGAAACGTTCATGTGAAATTTTCGTATCAGATATTCTATTATCGTTTGGAACTTTATAATAGGAAACTCAACAAAAACATGCATATCTCTGCATATATGCTTCTATTAATTTGTGTTATTCTTGCAAATAGGTGGAGCATTGGATAAGAGAACAGAACATACTGGATGTGTTTGATATGATAGAAATTTACTGTAACTACCTAAGAGAAAGTGCAGAACTACTTGAGAAGAACAGGTTCATTTTTTTTGTCTTGTCAATTCTATGGTGGTTGAGTAAATATTTGGCATCAAACTAACTTGTTATTAATGTTTACATTAGGGATTTTCATAATGAGCTCAAGGAAGCAACATCTAGCCTTATCTTTGCATCTTCAAGGTGTGGAGAATTTCCAGAACTGCACAAGATTCAAGAGATTTTGACATCAAAGCTTGGGAAGGAGTTTGCGGATGAAGCTATTGAGTTGCATAGAAATAATGGAGTGAATGCTAAGGTGCTGGCTCTATAATGATATTGCTAGAGCATGCTTTTAAGAGAATGATTGCAGCATGCTGATGACTTTTAAATTTGCTTGCCTTACACAGATGATAGAAAAGCTTTCAACAAGAGGGCCTAACATGGAAATCAGAATGAAAGCGCTGAGGCAGATTGCTGCAGAAATTGGTGTTACTTTGCATTTTGAGCAGGAACCTATATTGACAAATGTGGTAAGAAAACCTTTTCCATGAGAAATAACATGTACTGATTGAATAGCTTCATTTCAAAGTGAAATGAAATTTAATTTCTCTTGTAAAATTGCAGAACAAATGGCAAGGTGAAGTGAAAACCAAACAAGGGAGCAGTGCTAATGATCCTAAGCATAAGAATGTAACCATGGAAGAGGGTTCATATGATAGGAACAAGGATAGAACCAAAGAAGCCTTGGAAGAATTTCATTCAATTCAAAATCCAAATTCAAGAGATAGCATGAAAACATCATCAAGGAACTCTAAGTTAATTCCCAATGAAAAGGTCAAGGGAGATTCAAATCATGAAGACTCTGTTGAAGAAAGAACAAACCCTTCTATAGTAACAACTCATTTTCCAAAGCAGAATCGAACGCAGCATGATCATGTAGATTGGAAGATCATGTCAGTTAGGACAAGATGAACACAGAGATGAACAATTGTTGTATTTATTTTTGAAAAACATTTGTTGTTTCATTTGTATAACATTTGGAATTAAGATGCAAAAGTTTTTGGATATGGTCCTATGAATGAATAGAGAGAACGAAATTAGAACTATACATATATGATAGTTAAAAGGTCTTGTCACCCTAAATGCACACACAATATACCATCTACAGCAGGGTCGGTTTTTCATTTGTATAACTCAAAAAATTTTTTTTTTAGAAACTCACCCAAACAAATCCATCGTCATGTTGTTCCTAAGTTATTTGAATTTTTAAATTAAATGTAAATTTTTTAAAAAAGAATATAATTTTAAAAGGTAAAAAACTCAATAGAATTGATAGCTGAAAAAGTTAAATAATTTGTAAGATTTGATTAAATTTTAATTTAACGATTGTTAGATATAACTGAGTTTCCACCTTTTTAAAAAGTAGCCTTCTCCGTTTTCCGTTTCCGTTTCCGTTTCCGTTTTTGTTTTCCTATCCCTCTCGACAGTAGTTCCAAAAAACCCTTCTGAGTTCTAAGAGCCTTCTCCGTTTCCACTCCGTCGCAATTTCCATGGTCACATACCTCCACATAACGCGCCGAATACCAAAGCTTCTAAAGCCCTACACAACCCTTCAACTTCCCCAAGCCCAACAACAACCCCTCACAACTCACCAACTCAAATCCCTCGTCCTCTCCCACTTCTCCCATGGCAAGTTCAATAACATCCTCCAAAACGTCGTCGCTTTACCGGCTGTACTCCTCACCGCCTGCCACAACCTTTCCGCCTCCGCTCGACTGCCCGGTTCGCGCCCTCTCCTGGACTCGGTCTCGGCCCGGTTCAGCCTCGAGTCAATGTGCCGAGAGATCCGGGAGAACCGGTTCGACGTGGCGGCCTCCTGCGTCGTTCTAACCGGAACCGGTTCGCCATTAGGACAGTTGGTTCTCCCCAATTTGAAGCTGAAGGTGTTGGTTGAGGCTGTTAGGATGGTTCTTGAAGTAGTATACGATGAACGGTTTGTGACGTTTTGCTACGGTGGACGCGTCGGAATGGGAAGGCACACTGCTGTGAGGTATTTGAAAAACTCAGTTGAGAATCCTTCTTGGTGGTTTAGGGTTAGGTTTAACCGTCATAGATTTGGGAATGAACATGTGGAGAGGCTGTGTTCTGTTATTCAGCGGAAATTGAACGATGTCGTTTTGATTGGATTGATAAAGAGGTTGTTTGAGTGTGAGGTTTTGGTGATTGAGCTTGGTGGGAATTGGATTGGGAGAGGGTTCCCTCAGGAATGTGGATTGTGTTCTGTTTTGATGAATGTGTACTTTGATGAGTTTGACAGAGAGATTCAAGAGATACGGCTCAGGGAGAATCGAGAGAGTCGCGAAATGGAGCCAAAGCTGGTTGGTTCTAGCGATGGTGGCGTGTATTACAAGCCTGTGAAGGTTTATGCTGTGAGGTATTTCGATGAGATACTTCTTGTGACTTCTGGGAAGAGGATGATGGCAATGGAGCTGAAGAATAGTTTGTTGAGGAGTTTGGAAGTTGATTTGTGTTTGGATGTTGATAAAGTGAATACGGCGATACATAGCGCAACGGAGGAGAAGATTGAGTTTGTTGGGATGGAGCTGCAGGCTGTTCCGCCTTCGGTGTTGCGCCCGCCTATGACGGAGAAAGCAATTAGGGCGAGGAAAAAGTACCTTAGGCAGAAGGAAGTTAGAGCCATGGAATTGAGAAATGCTAGACAGAGGAACAGAAGGATACTGGGGTTGAAGATATTTAAACATGTTTATAAGAAGACAAAGCAAAGTGATGGGTTCAAATTTGACTTTAGCATTGAAAATGAGGTCCGAGAAATTTTTAAATCTTGGGCTGATGAAGTGGTGCAAGAGTTTCTGGATAACATAGATGAGTGTCAAGAATGGCATCGAAGGCTATCGGGTGGTGATTTCCTTTCTTTAGCACACATTAGGAATCAGTTACCGCCTGAGCTTATTGATGCTTATGATAATTTCCAAGAGCAGGTGGATAAATATTTAAATCCGGTAAAAGCTAGGAAGGCAATAGAGGAGGAAGCGGAAAGAATAAGGGAAGAAGAGGAAGAAAGATATGCAAAGGGAACACTTGAAGATTTGACTAGGCTTTGTATGAAAGTTGAGGCGCCAATAATGCTCATAAGAAAGGCTGTGAAGTTGGTTGGTTTTACTAATCATATGGGTCGTCCGAGGCCGATTGAATTCCTGTTTGCACTCGAGGATACAGATATTATCAAGTGGTATGCTGGCATTGCCAGAAGGTGGTTGGATTTCTATTGTTGTTGCCACAACTTCAAGGCAGTCAAAACTATTGTGAGTTATCATTTGAGGTTCTCTTGTATCTTGACATTAGCAGAGAAGCACGAATCGACTAAGCACGAAGCGATAAAGAATTTTAGCAAAGATTTAAAAGTCTATGACTTGGATGGAAATGATGAAGTGTATTTTCCAACAGAAAGAGAGGTTAAAATGATGGGAGACAGAAATCTCTCCGATCCAAAGCCTGTAGATGGGGCTTTAACTTTGGCTGTAATAAGATTGGCATCGGATGAGCCTCCGACGCCTTGTATTGCCCACTTTTGTGACAACACAACTACAGTCTTCTATAGGGTTCGGTTGCTGCAAAAATGTTTGAATATAAATCCACTAGATAAAGAGAAATGGGTGCAAGGGATGGGTACAATTCATGAAAGCCTAGACCAAAAGTGTCTTCCACTATGTGCTGATCATATACACGATTTGTACATGGGGAGAATCAATCTTCAAGACATTGACTGTGCCTCGTTTGCAGATGTGGATTGATTGATGCTCATCTCATTTTTACCTTGATTGGCATTGCAATCAATGAAATGAGCACTTTATACTTTTCTAAAATTCAACTCATCATTTTCTTGTTAACTGCTCCTAGAAGATTAGGGAATTGATTACTTTTAAAAATGAGCAATTTAATGGGATAGAAATAGAACCAAAGCCTTGGAAGAATTTCATTCAATTCAAAATCCAAATTCAAGAGATAACATCAAGACATCATCAAGGAACTCTAGTTAATTCCCAATGAACAGGTCAAGGGAGATTCAAATACTTAAGACTCTGTTGAAGAAAGATCAAATCCTTACCAAGATAGACGGTGGAAACAACATGGGCCTCAACCTGATCCCAACCTAACTCCAATAGTAACAACCTATGTTCCAAAGCAGAGTTAATCGCAGCATGATCATGTAGATTGGAAGATCATGTCAGTTAGGACAAGATGAGCACAGAGATGAACAATTCTTTTATTTATTTTTGAAAAACATCTGTTGTTTCATCTGTATAACATTTGGAATTAAGATGCAACAGTTTTTGGACATGGTCCTATGAATGAATAGAGAGAGAACGAAATTAGAACTATATATATATATAATTATAATAGTTAAAGGTCTTGCCAGAGTTACAACATCCTAAACCGAAATTAGCACCCTAAATACACACAAAATATACCATCTACAATGGTTTGAACAAAGTTGATTGATTTTGGAATTTCAAATGAAAATCCAACACACATGTTCCAATTTCAAAAAACAGCATGCACTAGTTAAATATCCTTTCTTTATGTTACCCTCCTCTTCTTTCCTGAAAGGATTTCAAACAAGCGAGCAGTATCAACACCAGCATCAGTAGCAGAAGCCAAAGCTTTCTGTGCTTTCTGTGCTTTCTCTGCTTCTGCTAGAGTCCTCAACACATCGAAAACAAGAGAGCTCTTCTTCTTCTTTACATTGTCTGCTTTCCCCGATGGTGGCTCCAAAAGTTTCGGTTTTTCCACCTGCAACTCATCAGAACGCAGTTCCCTTTCATCAACAGCATTTCGTTTGATTCCACCAAGTTCCACCTTCGGAAACCCTAAAGCAGAACCCGAACCCAAATTGACGCAATCCAATTCTTCGGAATCATAATCATCGAGATCCACAACCTCCACTTCTCGAGGCTGGTGGTCGGAGCTGGAAACCAAGGAGTTCTCCGGCGGAGTATGGTAAACGTCGTGTTGCTCCTGAGTGCTTCCACCACCGTCGGCGACGGTAACAGCGGCCTGACCACAAAATGGAATGCTTTGCAAGAGTTGTTTCTGTGAAGAAGAGTTTTCATAGAAGTTGAAAAGGAAGTGAAATGGGTCGCTTTCTTCCTCCATTTCTCGACACCAAAGCTTCAACCTTTCTGTGTGGTAACACGCACGCACACACACGCGCCAAAAGTTTCACTAGTGTTCTCTATTTACAAGTTACAACATTGACGCTTCACTTTTACAGTGGTATTGGGCTTATTTTCCAGTCTTTGAGACCCAATGTAAATAGCCCAACTTGAGAATTATTTAATTTTTTTCTAATTATTATTTCAAGATCGAATTATGTCTTGTACAAATAACAACTTATTGACTAATAGCAAACTCTTTTTTTTTTTGGACTTGACTAATAGCAAAAATATATATATAAAATAATTTAATAGTTTATTTTATCATATACACATAAGTATTAACATCTTAATTACTAATTACCAACTTCATGTAAATAACTATCAACTTTTGCTATGAAATTATTCATTTCCAAACTAAGAAAAAAGAAAAAATATAAAAAATTAGCATCTTTATTAAAATTTGGTCAGTATTTAATCAGCAAAAAAGTGAGTAATTTTACACCATTAAATATAATCTCGTACCATTAAAAAAAATACTAATAATAGCTACAAATCACAAAACCTACTTGCCATTAGCACTCCTCAAAAAAATCCTTCAATAAGATGTTAGAGAAACTATCTTACCTCATGTAAAATTTTTTTTCCGGTTAGATAGATTGGTTAGATAGATTAGACAACCTCTAATCCTAAACATTAGCATATCATAAATTCACCTACACTGCACTTAAAAGTGGTTTCTATCCATTCTACTTAATCCCGAGGCAAATGAATTGTCACTATGCCAAGGTCTCCACAACTTACCTGCATAATTTGTATTTAGTTTTTTTTTTTGTTTTCTACACAACTACACATGCATAAGTATATTTTCTCATAACTTAGAGTAAAACGAGAATGGATCCTCTCCAATGAAAAAAAAAATTCAAAAGTGTCAATTGTGATCTCTTACTCTTTATTACTCTCTCTCTCATTTAATTTTAGTCCCACTTGTAAAATTAATAGTAAGACTAAGATCACACTTTATTTTCTCAAGTGTTAAAAAATCTGAAGAGGAGCCTTTTCCAAGTAAAACCATAAGAAAAAGATCAAGGCAGAGCCTTTTACCGCTAAAACAATATTGGAAATGGGGGTTACAAAATTCAGATATAAAGTAAAGATTCATCTAAAAGAATTGGTGACTTGTGTGGGATAACATAGCAACAAAGCAGAAAGAGAGAGAGATGTAGAGTGCAATGCAATACAACAGAATAACCATAATTTTAAGAGGGGAACATTCTATTGACACTAAAAACATTAAACAAGAAGAATGAAAAATAAGAAAAAGGTTTGGTTTGCATCCACAAATATTGTACAGTGAAGCTTATGCGAGGTTGCCACCACTCTGCTGCCATAAATTGATGATATCAGTGGCTTGATTGAGGAGAATGATCATCTGCTTCTGAGATATCCAAGGCTTGCTCTCAAGCAATTCCTTGAGCTCTTCCCAAGCATCTTTCCTTGGCCAAAAGTAATAAGGGCTCAGAGGGATAGTTCCATGCCCTGGTATCATTTGATCAAGTGCAATGCCAATGTTCTTCTCCATCCATATGAACTTCAACACAAGTCTTGGCTTCTCCGTTGGCTTTACTACCACTCCAAGCTTCTGAATCACACCAACAACATCAAAATGCAAACTGTCAGAATAATATTATTATGAAAAGGTAAATTCAGGTAATGAGCAGTTGAGCACTATTTCCATTACTTAAAATGCTACATTTTATCGTGAGATTCCTGCACCCCTTTTAAAGTACTGAATATTGTACTATTTCAAATGGAGCGTAAGTCTCAAATGAACACAGAACTTGAGATTTAAAAAAATAAAATATATTAGAGAATAAAAGTGATATTCATGACTCTCCACATATATATTATCCTGAAATTTCTGCACCCCTTTTGAAAGTACTAACAGGAACTACAAGAACGTCCTACATAAATATAATCAATTATGCTTATCTACAAATAAGTTAATCATAACACAAAAAAAAACTTTTAAATTAATCAGAAAAAATGTCCCTTTTGAAAGGGGTGGATGAACCTGAGGCTGAGGCTGAGGCTGAGGAGGGGAATCTGAAGAAGTGGCATCATCTTCGGCAACAATTTGTTGAGCAGTTTCAGATTGTGCCGCAAAAACAGAGAGCTTTGAAGGGTTTGGTGTTAAAGAAGAGAAGAAGGGCTTTGGATTGGGAAAGGATGAGGCTTTGAGGGGTCTAAGGGGGAGGCTTTGAGATTGCGATGGAAAAGTTGAAGGCTTTAGAGAGAGAGTGGGAACCACGTTTGGCTGAAGAAGTGCCATGGACAACATGTCTGCCTTCTGAGTTCTAAATGCTGGTTTGAAGTTCGAAGAGAGTGACAGACAGAGAGATAAGCAAACAGATTGAGTAAGAAATAAGAAACTTTTCTATTCTTATTTATTTATTTATTTATTTTAAAGAACTAGTATTTTTTTATATGTTGTTAATGTAAATACAATTTTTTTTATATATTATTATTGTTTTGAAAATTATTTGAAACTGATGTAATTTAGAGTTCAACATGAAGTCCAAATTTCTTCTGACGAGGATTTCGACGTCCTTCCTAACGAGACAAATTCGTGCTTAATTTAGCAAATATTTGAGGTAGGTTTTTATATGTTAGGGTTGAAAAATATGTGTGTGATGGTTTATATAGCTAGATAAAAAAATCTACTTTTTTCACTGATCAAACACTAAAAAAAATATATTTAAATCTTTGTAAAATAAATTTATTCTTTTAGACTTAACTTTAATTTTGGATCATTATTTGAAAAATTATACATATAATAGCAAATAATCGAATTGCAATATAAAAAATTCTCCACATAAACCATATATCAAAATTAAGAATTTTAATCTAAGTCAATCTCTTCCTTTTTTTTTTTACCCTTTTCTTTTTTCCTCCTTGCAAACATTTATCAAACGCATACAATAGCTTCTTTAAATAATACAAACAACATAACCACCAAAAATAATACAAACAACATTATCTACATCACTTCTAGGGTAGATAATGTCACTTCTAATTTAATAAAATTATATTATAATTGCTTTGAATGGAGGATAATATCTCCTAAATTGGAAATAACATGAACACCCAATTTCTCTATGTAGCCTAAAACTGTAAAAGACCATAAAACGAAAGTTCAAATTTTAATTATGAATCAATAAGTCAATATCAACTAAACCAGCAAGTGAGCCCCTCATGAACAGAAACTTGGTATATTCTTGATATCCCTTAAACTTCGTCTAAGACTAAGGCTTTTTTTAAGACCATGCCTCAACGTGAAATCTACCATACTTTTCTAGTGACCTAATCCACCTAGCTGCATCTTCCCTTGAAACCTCATTTTCTTTAGATACAATGTCCTCAAAAGCTGACGTTACATCTGCAGGCATTTTGGTAGAAGAACCGGCTATGTAAATAGCCGCACCCTGGGCTAACAGGTTCCATATCCTCTGGCTTTGTTCCCTCATCTTGTGCTGAACATAAACCTTTTGCGGCTGGTCTCTTGAGAAAGCAACATAGAATCCTCCACCCTTTGCTTCCGAAAGTACCCCATTGTTCTGTGAATGAGATAACCAAAAGTCTCGGTACAAAAAGTCAATGTCTTCATTTCGACAGCCAAAGAAGAAAATAATTGGAGCAACTGAGTTAGTTTCACTTTGCAAGGCTCTCTCCTCGACAAACCCGCGAAAAGGTGCACATCCTGTCCCAGGTCCAACTAGTACGAGGGGAAGTGATGGTGGCGGTGTAGGAAGACCACCTTTATGAATCCAGCATGGAATATATGTGACTGCTTATAACAGAAATAATTAGGCACACCAACAGGTGAAGAGATGGTTATTTCACTAAAATAAATAGAGAGAAGTGGCATATACCATCTTGAGGATCTAATGCAGCTAGCCATGAGGAGCATAGCCCTTTTTTCTTCCTCTTGTAAGGTGTTGTCCATGATACCACATCCACAGTCAAGTGTACTTGATTCGGGTGTGCTAAGTGAGAAGAAGATATGGAGAATGCTCTTCTTTTCAATGGAGGAACCAATTGCACTAGCCACTCAAATGGCATTTGTACAGAAGAAAAATCCTCTAATACCTAGGTGCAGAGAAAAAGAACAGGCATATATGTTAAGTTAGACTCAGGAAATGCATATAATCAACGAGTAAACAAATCATAACTGAAAGCCAAATAAGAAAGCTATCATTTGTTTAAAGAGGCTATCTTATCCTCCTCCTTTCCACTTTTGTTCAATTTATTCTTCAATTCATAATCATTCGCTACTTAATTGCACAGCACATACCATACTGCTAAAGCACATCAGGAAGAAGAAAAATAAGTGCATATTAAGCTGTATGTAGAATTCAATGCATAGAAAAACTATGTGACACATGGAAAAATAATGTCTGACGCACCACTCATTGACCTTACCTCAAGAACTGTTCTCCTTTCCTTCTGGTTGTATTGATACAGGTCATCTCTTCCTTCAGGTGAAGCAAAATACTGGAGTCTTTCCCTCTCATGTTCAGCTGTTGCAAAAAAACTCATAACCTGCAATATCAAATTATTCAAGTTAGATTTTAATCAAGGAAATTACAGGCACATAAGAAGACGTTTACATAAGACTCTCAATCCATTATGAATGACAGAGTAATTGAAATTTTAAACAACACTAAGATTAAACACCAGAGTGTTCATCACCAAGATCATTTTATTAACTTATTCAATTGCTTCATCCAAGGTGAAAACTTCAAAATCTGAAGAACATAAAAGAAATACAGGGGAACATTTGATTCAATTAGGTAATATTTCTCCGTGAAGTTACATAATAAAAGAACAGGCAAAACATAATGCATCTTGCCTCAAAGAAATACCGTCGAGGGGAAGCTGAAGCTATATCCATTGTGAACTCAACAAAAGTTCTTAATTTTACAGGGACTCTAGAGTTACTATCGGTACAACCATCCATTTGTCTTGGATTAACCTGAAATTTAGGGGATTGGTAGCAAAGTTTAGGCACAGTGCGCCACACATATATGGGAAGGTAGGAAGCATAGTATAAACTCAATCCATGCCGAGAAAGGTAGAAGAACCTCATCCTACAGAATACAACATAATTCATATTAAAAAGACTCACTGTGATTAATGAATCAGGATCCAAGTTACAACGTCGTATGAAAGCATCAACTGAAGCTGACTCCTGACCAGGGAGAATTTCAAGGACATCCCCAGTATCATATTCAATGGCCTGAAGAAATCAAGACGCATCTTTTAATTCAAATGAGGAAGATGAATAACCTAGAAGCTATTTTACCACATCAGGTGAAAAAAAGTTTGAAACATCATAATCTATTCTTAATATGTTGTAATATCATACCAAAAGTAATTAGATAAGTAATAAAGTTATAGTCTATATATTAAAAAGACACAGCTTGACCTACATTTGAAACAAATTCAAATTCAAAATGGCGGACATCTTTTCCACCATTTGGCCTGGTCAAAGGGAGATTCCTTACCTGCACAAACAGAATCAAAGAACTTGAAGCAAGCAACATATATTGAATACATATATAGTTTTGTGTCTGGGTTTATAGAAGTCCCCATCTTAATGGATGTAAACCTCTACACAACTATGCAATAATAAAGTGTCTTAACAAATACCATCTTGAGAAAGCAGTCGGGCCTACATTTGTCAGAAGATAATTTTCCAGGATGCATTGAACGTGCACTCCCAATTTGAATATCAAGATTAGTTAAATCTGAAAGTCACATGTTAATCTAATCAATATAACACATCATCATAATAGTAGTATTTAAGATGATGCCCAAGTATGACAAGAACCAAGATGCTCTTTACAGATTAAAGACCAATTAACTGGGATCACATAACAATTGCTAAGGGAACATTGCAGGTCAACCAAGATCTTAATCAGTTTGGGATACCTGATGCAGTAGAAAAACTTGAGTCAACATTTTCAATATTGTGATATGTGATTTGGACTTTGGGTTGATCAATCAATACTTTGTCCTGAATCACAACATCAGGACCATTTGGGAAGAATTCTGGTTTAATGATATTCAACATTCCCCACAGAGAAGACATCCAAGGATCCAGAGAACCCTCATAGCTACAAACAGTTATGCAATTTAGTCATTCAAAACAGAAAAATTATGTAACAATATCTGAAGAATGAAAAATTATTTTTTGATTTAAGAATAGATGAATTCAATTAAAAATAAAATCAATTTCAAAACATGAGACTGAGTACATTAAATTATCCATAGCTGGTAGTTGATATTACAAGTCTCATGTCTCTCAAGGATAAGTCTCTAGACTATTTATAAGTGAGGGGCATCCACAGTTAACAAACTTTAATGAAGAAATTTTAAAAGGTAGAGTTCAAATAATGCCTTCAATTAAAAAAACCCTGTTTCTGGCATGAAAAGAATATATTAGTCCTTGGTGAACTTTGGTGTGTTGTACTGTAGAATAATTTCTTGAAATTGAGTTTTCACTATAGAAAATTTTGGGGCAACCCGCTGTTTCTAAATTTTCTAATCAAAGAAGCATTTACAATACAGGAGCAGAACAGAACCATTTTCTATAATCAATTATCCAATCAAATCAAACTTTTTAATACTCCTTTTAACCAAATCAAGCAGAATCCACAATCATACCCTGAAGGGTGCTGATCATCCCCCAAGCCTCTTTCTATGATAGCTGTTCCTCCAAGGTCCATTAATCTTTTGTCCAGCTTCTTTGCAACAAACTGCAATGATTCTCACTTAAGTCTTTGTTCAAAACATCGAACTAAAGAACATATTCCCAATATCACAATTGTCACAACCACATCTTTTTATTTTCCCTCCATGATTTAGCAGAAGGTAATGAACTTGATAAGTAAGTAGGCAACAAGTGATGCAGCATTTAAGTTCCAGTAAACACAGAACCATGAAAAAATAATTATTTCCTTTGGATAAGCAAATAAAAATGATTACGTTGTACTTCTGATAACTAGAATCACCCAAACCGAAAACAGCATAAAGAGTCCCTTTCAGCCAATGCTGGCTTAGGCTTCTCTGAAGAAGATACTTCCAAAAGACCTAAATATGCAAAAGAAGAATCAGAAAAAGAATGAAGGAAAAAGAGAGAACGAAGAATATACTAAAAAAAGAGCCTCTGAAGTCACCTTCATGGAGTCAGGAGTATCACCCTGGCCTGTGGTAGAAACCACAAAAATCACAACCTCCTCATGCGGCAACATACTCTGTATACAACAGAAAACAACATTGCACTCAATTCAAACCATAAGAAAAGACAACACAACAGCACACGATGGCAGAGGATTAGAATTCACCAAATAAAGTTCAATTTTGTTTGTTATTGGGGAAAATATAAAAAAAGATGGGAAGTGAAGAGGAAGATAAGTAGATACAGGTTGATATTGATCAAGAGAGAGGAGAGTAAGGGGGCATGATCTTCGTTCAGCTTCGCGAGCAATGCGTTCAGCTGCGTCCAAAGCGTTGCCAGTCTGTGAGGCATAGAGAACCAGCAGCTTCTTGCGGTGCTGCTCTTCCATTGGATTGGACTGTCTACGCTCTCCAAAACAGAAGCAGCACCACCCAACCACGACTTGCTCTGCTCAGCTCGGATGCACCCGGTTATGCTAACTTACTAAGTTATCAGCCGTCAGCCGCAGCATTCACCTCTCTCGAGTCCCAAGTCCCAACTCTCAACACACACTAAACTCCAAGGCTAATTTTTTTCATAACATTTTTGGTATTTTTAAGTTATACTCTCAGAATTCGATTTTTGTATTCCTTTCCATTTCTATACTCCTAAAAATCGGAGTACCCAAAAATAAAAAAGTGAAACTCGAATGCTTCCCTCTTTATTCACACTTTTCTTTTAAATAAAAAAAAGTATTAATGATTTTTTTTAGTAAATTATAATTTACAAACCTATTCTCATCATAAATCATTTTAAATATCTGTGTTTATTCTTTCACACATAAATTATCCATTTACGCATAAATCATCCTACCGAGACATATTTTCAGATCAAAAAACACTACTCTCTTACTCTGAAATGATTTATGTTAGCCAACGAATTATATCTCAAATATCGTCATTTCTCCATATTCATCTAAGAGGTCGCAAATTCGAGTCTCTCTTTGATAATTTTTTTTTATGTTATTTTGTGAAAAAAATTCCAAGCGTACTTAATAGACTGGGACAATTTATATAACAACTATATTGTATACATATTAAAATCAGCTACTAAAATCAACCACTAGTATAAATACATATTAAAATATATTAATAGTTAATTTTAGTGACTAATTTTGGTGTACGAATAACATTTTTATTTATATAAATATAAAAATAAGAGATTCATGTGTTAAATTTTCATATAGGAAATTCATAGTTTAAGTAAAAAAACCAAAAGAACATATATAACTAAATAAATAAAAGTTCCAAAAGTAAAAACTAAAATACATTTACATGGATGTTTCTGAAGTTACACCTAACCCTCAACCCATATTTTAAGAAAATCTGTGTGTCTAAATATTCTCACTAAAAAATATTAAACTTCATAGAAAAACTAAATGAATAAAAGCTTCTCAAATAATAACAGAATAATAATACAGATTAACAAAAGAGCTAGAGAATAAAATATGTGCAACAAAAATACAATTAGTTGGAGCGCAAAAAATGGTACAAGTAAATTATACATGCATCTTTTTAATCGCGATTTTCATGCAGATGTGGGATCGTGGGGTTCATAAATATTATAATCTCGTGCGGTCGTGTCATGGCCTTCAATTGACAACGCCTCACACATCACGGTGGTCTCCAGCGGGTTCTAACTTATCACTATTTTTTTCACTTTCTATTGCACTTTGAGACATTCCTGGCTGCGGATCTGAGTTCTGTTCATTTACACCGTCTTTAGCATCTTCTGATTCGCAATAACCCTGTCCAAGTGGCGGAGAGTGTGAGACAAATGGTTCAGGTGAAGGCTTTCTTTGCAAATTATCTGATGATAAGTCCCCTTTGGTCGATCCTTCAGCTTCTGCCTCAGGCCTATGATAAAAAGAACCTTGCTCATTTCCTGGGGTTGATGTTGCCTCTTCCTGAAGCTCAGAACTATGCAGTTCTTCTTTCATCTGTTGATGCTCGTCACTATGCAGTTCTTCTTCCATCTCTTGATGCTCGTTACTATCTACCTTGTTAGTGTCAAGACTTGTTTGAGTATGTTGCAGTTCTTTCTCCATCTCTGGATGCACATCATTACGTGACTTCTCAGCATCGGAATTAGTTTGATCACGTGTCTGTTCATCAGTCTTTAGACAATCAACGCCATTGAGGTCATTTTCACCATTGATGGAACGTTCTTGAAACTCATCAACTCTGGTGGAACGTTCCATATCTGATGAGCTTTCAACCAGGCTGAGATCTTTGCCTTCAGCAGCATCCTCTGTTTTCGGTTCTGATGAGCTTTCAACCAGGCTAGGATCTTTGCCTTCAGCAGCATCCTCTGTTTTCGGTTCTGATGAGCTTTCAACCAGGCAAGGATCTTTTCCTTCAGCAGCGTCCTCTGTTTCTGGTTCATCTCCATCCTCATTTTTAGACACAGGAAAAGACTGAAAAGCATCCCAATCATCTTCACCAAATTCATCATCTTCCTCATCATTTTCATCTACGTGTGCCGCGATAGCAGCCGGTGGTGCAGAATGCTTATCTTCACTTTCTGTTGATGGCTTTGGTATTTTAATGTCCAAAACTGGTACTTTTAGTTCCATTGGATTTTTATCATGCGTTACTACAGAAGCTCGGATTACCCCCTGCAGGTAGTGAAATAACAGCAGTAAGCAACAGGAGATTACGTCAGAAATTAAAAAAAAAAAGCTTATTATTTCTGTTGACAGGAAAATGGAATTTGCCATTTGCAAAAATATAATTTCTATCTTGGTTGAGGTGATCAACCAGTGATTGTAGAAAAATATTAAAGGATTGCTAAATAAATTCACAAAACATGCACGTTGGTAGCATAAAGTACCTGGAGTTGTTCGCGATGCAGAGGAGGCATTGATAGCAAAACATCCTTGAAATGAATTGCTGATGAAGGAATTTGAGCAAGGCGAGAAACAAGCTTAATGGCCGTGTTTCTTAAATCACTGACTTCCTGTCGTTTATTTGCACGATCAAAAGAACAATTTTTTTTAAGATATTAATAATAAGAAAAAGAGTGCTAAGCTGGCAATAATCTAAGTTTATATTACCTTAGAGGATCCATCTTCCGTAGACAAGAAAATTATGACAATGGCCTCCAAAAGAATGTTCATAAAACTTCGCTGGCAATCATCACCTTTTGACAGGGTTTGTAATAGCACCATTAGACTCAAGCATTCGCTAACTATGGTTACGGATTCTCTTGTTATGGGATTCTGCCAATGAAATCATAAAATCTTTTACCTAGATTGAATAGAAACAATCTGCTAAGAAACTAACATAATATTAGGTGTTACCAATGGCACCACAGATGCAAATGCTTCTTATACCTTGAATGTTTTGTGGATCAAAGTGAATATATCGGTTATTAGCTCCCCAACAAGAAACATTATGAAAGACTTATCTTCTGTATTAGCATCTCTTTGAACCCTGGCTTTGAGAAATTGCAAACCTAATACTTGAACCTGTCGAGAACAAACTTTTGTCATTTGGGTTTCTTTCCAGGTAACAGCCATGCTGCACAATTTTTTACATAAGACTTACCTGTAAATTTGAATCATTAAGTACGGTTTGGATACATCGTATGCAATATCTGAGGGCATTAGCACATAAAGAGTTACTTGTTTCACCATCAGCAACACACTTTAGTTCAAGAGCCAATTTGGCAATCGATATACTTTGTTCAAGAGAAAACACAAGCTTCATTTGTATTAATTTGCGCAAGTTGGAACCCTTAATCTCCTGCAAATGGAATCCCTCAATGCAATCCTTAGTCATAGCAGCAACCACACTCAGACAAGTTCCAAACAGTTCTCTTAGTTGCAGAGCACCATCATCAAGGTGAGCCTCATCTATAAACAAATTGAGGGAAAAAGCATAAGTTGTACTGTTGAATGAATTATAGTTGATTCACTACTATGGGAGCTTGGTATTGAGCGACAATTAAAGAATCTCAAATCTGCATAAGTAAAATGGTTCATATACCCACAAAAATACCTATTATACCAAAACTACAAGAACACAAACAAGCAGAAACAAGAAAGAAATAAATAAAGGTCAATATAAATATTCAAAGTAGCTATTTACAAGGGACCATAGATTACCATGGATTAGCTACTTTCAACTATAAAGGCTTACCATTAATGATTTTCTTTAATAAAGAACTTGAACAGTTAACCATGTCAATTGCTTCTGATAAGCAAACTTCAGTTGAAGCCTCCCTAATGCACTCGTAGCCCATTAACACTAATGCCAGAACCACAGATTTTGCGTGTTTGTGTGTCTGAAGTAGTCAACGTATTAGATCAGCAATGAAGCTCACTTTTCAGAATCAGTTCACAAAAAAATGAATTTAAGATAAAGCAAATTGCACAAAGCCTTCAATGAAGAATAATTTAAAAAAAAAAAAAATAATACTGATATAAGATATTGGCTCATAATTTCAGATAATAATAAGAGAACCAGTTCGTACACAGCAGACACACCTTTGTCTCAATGCGTTTAATAACTTCCCTTGTTGTGCTACATAGTGTATGTATCACATTTACATCACATTTGGGACGCGGCACTGAAATTCTCTCACTGCTGGACAACAAAGCACAGAAACCATTTAACAGATTATATATATTCGATGCATGTCATCTATCTGGGAGTTGAAACTTCATATTAAATTACCAATCACAGAAAGATAATTACCTCCGGAACACTTTAAAAAGGTAATCTAAACAAAGTTCTGTTATTATCAAATCCAAATTTTCACTATTGAAGATTTCTTGTGGGCAATTCTGTGCAACCTGTAGAGAAAACAAAAGAAACGAAATTCATTAGTCACAATTCACAAATACTGGCCAAAGCACCAAACGGCAGACTAGATGAAAATGTCATACAGGCACAAGCTAAGCTTCATCAGGAATAAAGTGCTTTTAAGTGTTGTCATAAATTTAACCGAAAAACATAAAATATAATACACACACAAAATCAGTCCAGATAGCAATTTATCTAATGCCTACCTGTGATAAAATGGATATTGCAAGACTATTCCAAGAGTTATCCATGTACGTGGAATATGAAAGAATCTGCATCCACCAAATATAAGAATTCCATGAGTATTACTCATGACCATTCAGCATAAGAATTATTAAGAATTCCATGAGTATTGCTCATGATCATTCAGCATAAGAATTATTTGGTCTTGTGAATGTCAAAGAATCTCATAAGAAACAAACCCACCTGTAGCAGTTCTTTGCAAATACCCATGCTAAGTAGTCCCGCGCCAAAAAATCTTTCACTAGAAAGAAGTTGAAACATAGGTAGTACAATTTCATATAATTTCAAGCCCGAGGTGTTGACTTCATTATTTGGTGAGTTTCCTCCATGCTTAGCATCACTGAACGCCAGCTGTAAAATTGGCCTGCAAAAGATAGGATGTTGTGACTGAAACAGACCAAGGAGGGAAAAGCCCCACAGGAATTTGAAGTCTTCACTCTTCAACTCAACCATGCTATGTTGACTTGTAGAGACACTATTTTTTTGGGTGTTTTGGACTGAGGCTTTGGTGGAATCATTTCTGCCTTCAGGATTGACAGGAACCGCATCAAATGCAAGTGCTTGCAAAATTACAGGCCAAGATTCATCTAAGCACGGGCGCAACTTTGAAGAAACAATACGTGATTGGATCCCATCAAGGAACAAATTCCACTGCAAGATAGTGCAAGTAGAATGAGAAGACAACCATGAACATATAACTAGTTTCATATTGATCCACGTTTATCTTTCAATAAAGAAGTACCCTCTGAGGCACTGAAGTATAAAGAGAGTTCAAGTCCCGGCTTACCTCCTTCTTTGGGATCAGGTACAAGCATATATAACTATAATCCTTCAATGTACGGATCCAATACTTTCCCAGAATACTTGAGCTCTTTTGGAACAACGGTAATAATGCCAGGTAATCATCTGGAGCTCCATTTTGGTGCTTTCTCATGGATGCATAAATATAACATTTAAGAGAAGCATGAGCAGCCAGAAGTCTTATCTTGATCTACAATAAAATTAATACGACAACAAATGAGCTGATATAAACATATTTGAGACATTGATAACACACAAAAATAAAGTAAGCATGCCTTGCTTGTGACCCATTCTGCAAACGAAGGATAATAAATGTCCTGAAAATCATTCAATGGACGTGAGATTAATGAGAATATACGCTTGACCACCGCTTGATCCCCACTGATAATTCCACTTGTGAGTATCTGAAATTTTCACATAGTATTGTGTTAAATTGCATATTGTGGCAAACCTTGCAAATATATTTCTAACTTCCAAAGAAATATTAGATACATGTTTAGGGAGCCCAAGGCCCACAATTGGCTATGCAGAAACAAGTTTGAGGGATTTCCGAATTTGCAAATAAACCAAACCTTGGTTGCCAAATGCAAGCCTGCCTCAAGTAAACTAGGACTAGCAGATGTGTCCAAGGTTGTACGAACTGCAGATACTAGTTGGGCCTGTATTTAGAACAGTTTTGGTTATTCCAAGCAATTCAACAAACTCAAACTTGACATAACCATATAAATGAAGCATTAGTTTTATGGGACCTTTCAGCAATCATAAGTAGGCAGAAAGAATTATGATTGTGATTTGCCACATATCTTGCTAAATACCTGAAACTGTTCCAATAGAAAATGCCCAGGAAGCTCGGGGTCTGCTACTTTTTCAAACTGTTGGTCCAAATTCACATAAAATAAAATTCATCAAGAAGAAATTCCGTCAACCATAGAGAAAGCATGAGATTAAGCAAACATCAAAGACTGATTAGGATTTCCCAACATGAAAACCAGATAATTGATACAATAAAACGGTTTAGCTCTTGACACTAGATCAAAAATAGCATTTGCTTACAAAGATGTATTAGTGTTAAAAGGAGAAATACTATTCCATTAATACAGTGAAGAAATTAAGATTGAGAAGAGAATAAAAAGCATTTGGCTCAAGCCATAAAGTCGAGTATGACAAAGAGAAGTATAGCCAACAGACCACCATAATCCCGCTCCTTCAATTATGCCATAGCCCCAGGGATTAATAACAAGATGCTCTAATATGAGGGGAAAAATATGGAGAAGGAAAAACTTCTGATGAGCGTAAAAGACTTATCTCAAAGAAATAAAATTTTCAGCATTTGAGCAACCTCACAAAGGAAGAGAACAAAAGGTGAGAAAAGCCACAACATTCGCACAACCATCGTGTTTCATAGAGAACAAATTACCTTGTCCACAATGGTGCCAAGAAGACTAACGCCAACCGGCTGCATGTTCTCAAACTGAATTGTGCTTATCTGGTAAGAGAAAATATGAGAGGCGACCAGTTAATAAATTATTGTTGTCTTCAATACCAATCAAAGTGCAATAGGTAAAACATTTATGCTAGTATATTCTAGTATGTAAGCAGCACCTGATAAGCAAGTGATATCAACTCTTGCAAATGAAGTACTAGCCAATCACCAGTGTCCGGCCCTTTTCCATGTTCTTGCCTTGCCAAAATCAGGTCAAAATGTGCAGGATTTCTTCCTACAGCTTCTGGAAGATGGCTCAAGCATCTGCAAGAAAATTAATTACTCAAATAACAACAAATAATATAACCATCAACAGCTACGCCTTGCTAGGCTACATGAATCAAACAGGAAAGCCCAACCATAAATGATGCTTACATCCATTTTTACATTCAACTTTTAAAGGGTATATATTTTTTAAATTTTATTAGTTTCACCTATAGTTTTTCTAGGTCTCCTGGCTAAGTCTCTCTCTCTCTAGTGATGGAGTTACTCCCTATCTGACCAACTTGCCATGTGGAGCTTCTATTAACCCTCTCCACTCATGCCCACCTACGACAAGACTTCATCATCTTTTGACCAATAGGTGCGACCCCAACATATAAATCATCCTCATGCTAATTCTTCACCAAAGGATGAAGGTATATTTTGCATTAGATGCATTAAAATCACATGAAAGAAGCCAAGAAAACATAGGGTTTGAATCTAGGATAGGTTGGCATTTTTGAAACATACATCTAAAAACTAAAATTACACAGCTAAAACAAACATACTCTGCAGCAAAAAGTCTGGTCCGGTATCTGAGGTACTTCTCTCTATTAGGATCAACATTGGAAGCTTGAAAATTGTAACTCTGCTTGCTGTTGGAGCTAGAAACCATATCTTCATCATCCCCTTGGTTCAACTGTGTATCACCATCTATGTTATCACTTGCTGAAGTACTACTATTTTCAATGCTCCTCATTGAAGTAGCAAGGACCTGAGTAATCCCACAAAAACCATTGTCAAGTATCATTAAATAATAATAATAATAACAAGGGTTAATTTCACTTGTCCCTCCGTTAAATGTTACACCATGTGCACCGTACCATGAACTATAAAGATGTCCAAACCAATCCCAAAACTTCCCTAATGTGCATTTTAAACCAAAACATCGTTTACTAGAAGTGAAAGGGCCTGACTCAACTCCAAAAGCTCACTCAAGAGATGAGGGTTTAATTTTTTCAAACTATATATATATCATGCTTGTTATATTTTATATATTTTTTAATATAACTGGGTCAAAAGGTTCGACCAATGACCTACTGGTTGAACCACTGGCTCAGTACCCCAACCTAGCTGATTGTCGTGCCAAATTTCATAACCATGAGGAGAAAGAGCATTAGAGCATCAGGTCAAGAGGGTTGATCAAATGCAATAGACCAATAGTTAGGGATAGAGAAAGACCTAAGCAGACTCTAAATGAAATGATAAAAGAGATGCATCTCTACCAAATAAATCCTTCGATAGCATGACCATAAAAAGTAAAAACCTTAGGTGTGTGTGCCTATACGTCAAAGACAAATGACAAGGCAACTATTTTATTACATTTGAACCTTTTTACAACATCTGCCATTGCAGGTCTGCACTTCAAAGAATTTTCAGAAAAAAACTTCAAATATCTGTGTCTTCCACATGGGTTTAACACAATCTCTTGTAAACATTGTATTAGTTTCCAGACACTGAGAAGCATATAGACAATCCAGCATTTTGAAATAGAAACCTTACCACTTTGCGACATACTGCTATCCAATGTGAAGGACATGAAGGAGATGATGCATGGAGTAGTCTCATAATTGTGGTCCGCACTAACTTACCGATTCTGCACAGGTAAAAGGAGTAAGAAATAAGCAGTCAAAAAGCCAAATGCCAATAGCTATAGATGGCACTGACCAATTTTTATATTAATATAATAATATGGTTGGCCATGCCAATCTTCTCATCCTCGTTTACCGTCTTATCGAATTTTTCTTTAAAACCACCCACACCCAAAAATATATTTAAAAAATTGTAAAACCTGAAACAAAGCCAGGTAGAATATCTTATCCCAAAACAAGGATTACCAAGATTTTCTTCAAAGAATAAATCTTTTAGTCCCAAGAAAAGAAATCAATGGAAAATAAACAAACTAAAAACGAAAGAATGATTAAAACTTTTCCGTCTCAGATACAAAAGATACAGAGCTGGAGGAATGTTTGATGTTATGACACTAAGTATATGGGAATTTTAAGGGTTGATCCATCAAAGATGCAGAGCAATGCTGAAGTAATTAAATGATTTTAAGAGACACTGTCTTGTAATGAATAGTCTAGGAAAATATATCATGCCATTGTATTACTTCTTACATCATTCTGGCTCTCTGGAAAAACCATATTTATTAAAATAATGAGACAAGACAACCACATAAAAATAATAAAAGAAAAAGGTGCCTCAACCCAAATGATTGGTAGTAAAGAGAAAGAAAGTTACATACTCAGAATCAGTTTCCTCGTCCAGCATAAAGAACAACTTATCTTCAATCTGCTCAACAATAATGGAAACCTGCATGATTAAAATTAGCTGTCAGTACAAAAATATGATATGCCAATGCTTTATATTGAGAACACCACTAAGAAGAGGGAACCAACCGGGTCTTTCTCCACTAAATGCCTTAGTGTTGACACAGCAAGATGCCGTAAATTTGGCTGCATCAAAGAAAAGATTAAACAGAAAACAATAGTGTATAATACATTATCAATGGAAACTGTACAGGAAACAAACCTGTCTTGAGGACAGAGTGGAGAGAAGAGTCTGCACATGTGAGTGCACAGAAACAGCTTGGGGTGCAAAAAGAACAAGTTGTTGTGTAAAGCGTGCACTCCTGTAGTTGAGCAAGCAAAACTTCAGATGACCATCAAAGAAGGGATTGCTAAAACTTAAAACATAACTACCCTAGTCAAAGACTAGATAACCACAAAAAAAATGTGTGGAATAAAGAAACATACTCAAGCATAGTTGCAGTTTCTTGCCAACAGCTTATCTCTGCCATGGCAGACTGGACAAAGAAAAACACTGTGAACAACAATAACAATAACAATAACAATAACAATAATAATAATAATAATAACAATAATAATTGGCTGAAAACCTGAAAATGAGAATAAGAGTATAATTGGTCAAAATCTCCTGTATAGACACCTTAGGCAACTTGAACAACTTTCTGTGATTAGGTAATGAATTTGGCCAAAGTAAAGAGGCTAAAAATTTTGTTGGAAATAGGGAAACTGTGCCAAACTTGGGTGCATATTTTTTCCAGCGGCAGGCAGGGGTTGGGTTTGAAACTCTAGCATCTTCATTTACACATCAGTTGTTTAGCTTCTGCTTGGTGCAAAGCTTATCAGTCATTTAAACATGTTTCCCAAACAAAAGTACTGAGGTTTCTTTTTTCATATTGTTATTTATGTTTTCCTTTATGTTAAGCAAGACATCATATGTTCCAAATTATTTCTTTTATTATCTTCTCTTTCCTCTTAATGAATTTCTTCTTCTTGAAACAGGGACAAAACTGAAAAAACATCTACCTTGGAGCGAGAGAAAAATATGCTTCCAGGGACAAGCTCAGGACCAAGAACAGCAACTATAGCATTGATAAGGCGGCCAACACCTTGCTGAATGTCCACTAAACCATTCTCATCAGATAAAAGAATGTCCATAGCAAGAGAAAGGGTTGCCTGGCATGAAAATTAAAGAGAACCATGTCACCATTAATAAATAGAATATTACACACAAAAATGTCACCCTAGTTAAAGGGATCCCTATGTTTTGAAACCAAATGGCTATTGCATTAAGGGACGAGTTAGAGATGAAGTCATTTGTGACACATCACCAAAAATGTCTTACCTCATATGTCTTATTCTCTTATTGTATAAGTGAGTTTGGGCTCGTACTAGTAATACCTAACTAATAGAGTAAAGACAGTAGTGCTTTGCATTTTACTCACACCAAAATACTTCAGATTATTTTACACACACCAAAATTCTCTCTCACCAAGGCACCTCCTATGTTAATGTATCATGAAATAGCTTCAAAATGTGAGGGGAATGGAAGACATGATTATTACAAATTTACATTATCAAAAGCAGGCCATATTACCAGGAGGAGACCCAAAAAAAATTCATTAGCTGAGTGACAGCGATATTATTTTGATAAGTAAACAAAATAATGTGGAATGGCTCAAATGAACCAATTAGTGACATTTCCAATGGCTTAAAGTTATTCCTTAACAAATGTTATCTCAATACAACAAGGGAAAAGCTCTTCATGCTGTAATTACCCTGACAGATAGATATTACTTAATAGTTATATGTATGGAATAAAATAAAAATATATTCAGGTCACAATGAGCTGTCATTTGAAATTGGAATACCTGGACGTGAGAAACAAAGGATAAACCAGCAGCTTCAATAGTTAAAAGCAGCCCATGCATAGCCCATATCTGAAGGTTAGCTACTGAACTTTTAGCCAGTGATGATAGAGAGCTCACTGTTGCAGGAACTAAAGTTGACAATGCAATCCCTCCAGCACTGCAACCAAGAAATACAAAATAAAGAATGTCGCAAAATATATGGAGAAAAAGATGGGTTGTCTACTTGCCACAGTTCAAACAAATTCATACCCATCAGTGATTAAGAAAGAAATATATCCTGGGAGATTAAGAACAAAGTGAAAAAGCACAGGAAAATTATTAACTGGCATATTAATAAATGACCTGCGATGAATGCAGCCAAGTGCCAAAGCAATAGATCCAGTATAGTGGGTATCGGTTGCTCCATTTAGGTCACCCAGTAGTGATCTTGCCTGATTATCACCATTATGGGAGAAAAAAGAATAATCAGAAATGAACACAGTACATAGCATCACAAAGTACAGAAGCAAAGAAGAACAACCCCACACAAAAGAGGGAAAACTTTTCGTAATAAGCCACAAATGCAGCAGAAAAATGAGTCATAAAATTCAGATTAAACTGAAGAAACTTGCCATTCTTGCAGTAAAAATATCATTTCCAAATCGAGCTAAGTATCCAAGACCTTCTGATGATGCTCTACGCTGTGATGCACAAATGTCTCCCTCTGCCAAAATACTCTTCCATGCAAATTCAAACCGGAAAAAGAAAATTAGGACATCACATATATAGAGCAAATAACACAGAATAATAACATTTAATGCAGATAATATGAAATTAAAATTACCTACCTGAAAAATAGATTGCGCCGAACTCAAAATCTCTTGTCCTATTGTTTGTGGTCGAAAAGAATGTAAAGCCTACAAAGATAACAAAACCATTATATCTGGAGAGATTCACACAAGAGAAGGGTACTGACAAAAGAAAGAAGAGAACCTTAAAGCCTGCTAGTAAGCCCACACAAATATTGGTGATACTAGCTGCACGCCAGTGTTGCTTTTTCCCAGCTTTCAGACACTGCTCAATGATGCCAAGAAGGGAGAGCATGCCACCACTATCCTGAAACATAACAATTCAAATGACTCACTAAACAGCACCCTCTTGATTCTGCATCCACACAATGAGATTCATACCATTACCGACATAATACCTGACAAGCAAACGTGATCCCAAAAAAAAGAAGCATCTGGTTCACCAAAGTCTTGCTTATTGTCTCCGGCTTCATAGGTCACATTAAGTTGTTAGTGAAGTAAAACCCGATCCAAAAATATCACACACAAAAGAATAAAATAAAGCAAGTGGTACATTAAAGACATTAAGAAATAAGCTGGATTAATAAAATGAAATATATTTTTAAAACTAAAGACAAATATAAAACTGTTAAATGTTTATTCTCACTGCACATCTCAATACTTGACTTAAACAACACCACTGTGCCCTATCAAAAACCAAGTTGATTTGATTGAGGTCTTCTTAAATGTTTTCTTTTGGAATTACACTATGCAATAGTACAGTAGCATTTAAATAACCAACTGTGCTGACTTAAAGTTATACACAGTAGCATTTAAATTAACCAACTCAGGGCAGTCCTCATGATGGATGAACAATCAAAACATAGTTTCAAACATACAAACACTTGTAACAATGTTTTTCTTTAGATTTTCACACACAAAAAGAAAGTAACACAAGGACTACTTTCTGCTTTCATTGTGATATCAAAACCTTCCAAAAGCTTATCAGGCAATAACAAGGTATGTTCCACTAATTAGCTAATAGAACCAATTTGGATTTATGCCAGGAAGATCTACCACTGAAGCGATATACCTATTAAGAAGGATGATGGAGAGGTATCGTAGTAATAAAAGGGATCTACATATGGTGTTTATTGATTTGGAAAAAGCGTATGATAGGGTACCAAGGGAGGTCTTATGAAAGGTTTTAGAAAAGAGGAGAGTAAGGATCGCATATATTCGGGCAATTAAAGACATGTATGATGGGGCCACAACTAGTGTAAAGACTCAAGGTAGTGTGACGGAGGAATTTCCTATTGGTATAGGATTACACCAGGGATCATCCATAAATCCATACCTTCTCACATTAGTCTTGGAAGTACTCACAGAGCACATCCAAGAGCCTGTGCCATGGTGCATGTTTTTTGCCGATGATATCGTCCTTATGGGAGAGTCAAGGGAAGACCTAAATAAGAAGTTGGAGTTATGGAGAGAAGCTTTAGAAGTGTATGGTCTGCGCATAAGCCGTAGCAAGACGGAATATATGGAATGTAAGTTCAGTCTGAGAAGAGAAAACTCTAATATAGAGGTGAAGATTGGAGAAAACATCCTACGAAAGTTAAAAGTTTTAAGTATTTTGGGTGCATCATACAGGATAATGGAGAGATTGAATAGGATGTAAATCATAGGATCCAAGCAGGTTAGTCAAAATGGCGGAGTGCATCTGGTTTTATATGCGATAAAAAAGTACCTTTAAAACTTAAAGGTAAATTCTATCGCACCGCTATAAGACCGGCTATGCTGTATGGTACGGAGTGTTGGGCGGCTAAAGGGGAGCACGAACATAAGTTGAGTGTGGCAGAGATGAAGATGTTGAGATGGATGAGTGGTTATACGCGATTGGATAAAATAAGGAATGAAGATATAAGAGAAAGAGTTGGAGTAGCACCAATTGTGAAAAAGATGGTTGAATCGCGTCTCATGTGATTTGGACATGTGAGAAGAAGACCGATAGAACATCCAGTCAGGAGGGTGGATGAGATAGAAGATGGACAAAAGGCGAAAGACAGAGGAAAACCTAAGAAGACCATCCGTGAGGTGGTTAAACGAGATCTACATGTAAACGGTCTCTCTGTAGACATGATACATGACAGAGCACAATGACGTCGTTTGATTTATGTAGCCAACCCCACTTAGTGGGACAAGGCTTTGTTGTTGTTGTTGTTGTTGTTTTAGGAGGGCACATGCAGTAATCACCATAAAAAATAATAATAAGAAGAAAGCAAAAGAAGAAACAACGTTTACCAATAAAAGGAAACAAGATTCAGTTGAGAAGAGAAATGTGAGAAATACATTAGAGGAATTCCACAGTAAAAAAGAAATCCAGTCTTGTATAAATTGAACAGATAAATGATTAGCTAGGCCAATATATAGTTCACACACTAAATACTAGTTGGATATTGTTAATCACAGATGTAGTCTATTGTTCATAATAAATAAGTAAATTATTTTCTTGGCGTTAACTAAACTACAATTATCCAAAGAAATAATACCTGAGGAAAGCTAGAAATTTCATTCTCCCATACACACGGCATAAGGCCATCTTTTCCGCCTTGAAAAGCTCGAAGCTCATCTTCAAACCAGTCCCTTTTTCAAATAAATAAATAGGTAATGCAAGTAAGTTGGAAAACAAAGAAGGGAACCGAAAGGGGCTTGAGAGAAAGAGGGACCACCAAAGTTAAGAGAAATCAGAAGGAGCTCCACTTGTTTACAAAATATGCAGACATGCACAAATAACAGAAGAGTTGCTGTAATTGCTGACATCAATTAGTTTTGTTCCCACAAATACAATTCACGACATCGCTAGATTTTGTTCCCATAATTCAGGACTCTGTCAAATTTATGTCTATTCATGTGACATCTTGCTGGGTGCACTTGAAACATGATATTGCATGTTAGTCTAAGGATATATCTCTTTGGTACATGGTTTTATTATTTTAACATGAAAGGGGATCTGAATATTATTTAACGTTCCCACATTTGCGACATTTGCGAATGACACCAAATCACTAGACTAGATTTAACACCAGTATTCCATAATACATATCAAGCCAACCTCCTCAGTAAGCTAAATATGATGATAGAATGAACAGAGAAATATTATAGATTAAAAAAAAAGGAAAAGGAGAGAGAAATATATTGGAGACGGGGAGAGAAAACCCAACCAAATTGATCTATCTTAAAAAGATTGAGAATAATCCAAAAGACCATACCACTAAGTCAAAATCATATACAGCAGATCATGTTATTCACTTGATAAAAATGGACTTTATAACTTAGCAAATAAGAAATCTTTGTAATTTCATCTGACATCAATGACAGCACAGCATGTAATTAATAAAACAAATACTCTGCCGCATAATAAGATAACAGAAACAGACCTTCCGGGAACCCATGGACCCAACCAAGAATCTCTCTTGTCTAACAGAAACCTCAAGCATGAACTTTCTTCACATTCTGAGGCATATCTTATACAAACAAGCAACAAAAGAATTACTCAGATCAATCAGTGATTATTAATTAGTTTTTCACAATAGAAATGATGAATCACTAAATTTATGAGGAAATTCCATCTTCTTTACCCCCCCCCCCCCCCCAAAAAAAAAAAAAAAGAAAAGAAAAGAAAGAAAGAACAAAAGAACTCTTTAGAATCATTCCAAACATATCAGCAGAATCATTTCTACTTCAGAGGCATTTCATAAATCATCAAAATTATATCCATCTTTTCATATTTCTAGCTTCCTTCTGCATCAAATCTTCCAAGAGAATATTTTCTTTAAATATTAGTTTAAAGCCTCTTTATCCAGGATAAGGTTGGTCATTGGTATCTATTTGGTGTGAATGAAGCATTTAACCAGGAGCTCTAGCATATATGAAGAAGGATTGAGAAGCTTAGTTTGCACGATTTTCTCATTTTCCATGGATATTCGTTTTGTTCTTTCTTTAGGGTGATCCTTTATCCTTCTTTTTATTTGTAGTTTTTATTCTTTCTTGTCAAGAACCATGACTAGAAAGAGAAAGGCATAGCAATGGCATTTTACAAATTCTCTCTCAAAAAACAGAAACATCATTTATACAACAACTTGAATGAGAATTAAATCAAGACAAAAGAAAAGTGTAACATCTTTTTTTATGTTTCAGCAGTGGCTGATCAATACAAAGTCAAAATAGTAAATAACAGACAAATGCAATTTACACACTACCTGAATGGAAATGTACATTGTTGAATAATCTGAGGATGGTCATTTTTAAATGAAACTGGATCAGGAAGAGCTTGGTAAGCAATCAAAGTTTTGATGATGAAGATGTCCACTGCAGGCTTTACATGTGCCAATCCCTTGGCTCTTAATGCTGAGATGTATGATAACGCACTGCTTCCGACATAAATTAGGAATTACAATCAAATTTCAAACGACATTACAGCCATAAATAAAAAGACACAAAGATGGACTTGTAGCATCGAAGAAATCAAATCTTGAGGTTATCATACCTACTGAGGTATACAAGAACTGGCTGAAGTAATACTCCATCATTCACCACATCGGGAGCTATAAAGCACTTTATAAATGCTGTGAGTGCATGAATAGCAGAAGACCATACACTACAAAATACAAGAGAAAAGTGGCGGACAATAATAAAGAATGCTGTAAAACTTCAACTTTAAAAGTCCATATGGTAAGAAAGGTCTTGGTCAAGATACTTAAAAATAATAGTAAATACTTCTGAAAATAATAATTCCCTCAAATTTTTCTTGGTGATAATAAGAATAAATTTTTGGTCAGGACATATCATAGGGGCGAGGGAGGAGTACTTTATGTTATGAACAGTCTCTTGCGAACACTGCATAGGGCTAGTTTACCTTGTGGTGAAATTAAATTTTCACGACCAATGACATAAGTCATTTCTCATAAAGCTTAAGTTGCTAGATAGATGTATTCAAATGCTTGTCATATCTGACATTCTAAAACAATTTGACCACAAAAACCATATACATATTTTCATAGGTGCTTACTATATTGTTGACACTAAATCTTCAGTTTCCTTGAGCTCATTTTCTGGATTGCCAGTAAAGAGGGTAGCCCATAAGGCAAGAATATCAAAGACCTCCTGTTCAAGCTCCTGCGGGCAAGCACAAATACCATGATGTGAATTTCGCTTAGAACAAATCACATGGAAACTAAGATCACAATCCTGCCTATAATTTTCAATTTCATATTAACACATCACATGAAATATACATAGAAGTTCCCTATTATAATTTTCAAGAGGATATACAGCTACAGTAAATGGACAAGGGAAGGAAAACCATGGTCTACAGCTTAGCGTCCTAATTTCAATTCTATGGTAATGGATAATGAAATAACAGGTGAATACACACCTCTTTTGTTTTCAATAGAAAAAGAAATTAGTACAAAAGATGATAAAACATCGTCACAAAGAAATTGACAATAGCAAACCAAATCCTAAGTGCATAAAACATGCACGCGTATTGATAACTTTGTATTGTCTCATTTAGATAGGATTCATCCCTACCTAAATGGGTGGGATGTGAATACACCAAAAGTTTCATAAATATTTATAGCATAACATCATGTTGATCCCAAGATGCATTATGTGTGAAGCATGCATACAGTAGGTAATGTGACAGTCTTGGAGCACTAGTTCCTTGCAATTTTAACAAAAATACTAACTTTATACCTCCTTTGGTAAAGAACCCAACAGAGATGATAAAAGCAACCACCCCGCTTCCTTTTCAACTATGGCTGCCACAGGATTGTGACTGTGTTGGGTTAGCATTTCCTTTGAAACTCCAAGCACTAATTTAGGAAGTCTGTTTATGCAACATAATGACTTATTAGCGCAGCAAATAAAGCAAGCATAACACTTCAAGTATGACAATCTACTATTGTTATCCAGCTTGATGAAACAGAATTTTTCTTTTTAATTTTATTGATAACAGAAAAAACTTGAGAGGAATAGGGGGGAAAAAAAGAAAGAAAAAAGAGTGCATGCACACACATAATACCTATTACTACGAATGCATGGAATAACTAAAATGACGTAACCGATAGCAATGTGTTGACTAACATTTATATTGAGCATACCAAATCGCCAAAACCAAAAAGTACAAAGTATGCTGTGACACCTATTTATTCATATGCACACTAGAAAGTGTATCTTTCAAATCTTTGGACAAAAATTAAACAAAGCAAAAGGACAGATCCATATCCATGTCCTCACAACATGATAATATAAAAACAGTGGAGGGGATAGGGGGAGGAGATCATGTTACCTAGCTGGGTAACCAAGAGGGAGTTTTGGTGAAATAGACACTAAAGCTGCCAACACAGTAGCCTGCCCATGCAACGAATCTAGATCAAACTGTAAACTGCTTCCCTGGACACAATGCATCATTGTCAATTCATAAAATGTACTTTTATTGAACAACAAAATAAGGAACTGAAAATGGAAATACAACCTTATCCTTGTTTAAATATAATGAACAAAAAAATAAGAAACTGAAAATGGAAATACAACAAAACACACTAAAAGGGAAACATAACAAACTACTCCATCTTGATTCAAGGAAATAAACAGCTGCTACATTCATCTTATTTACACAACCGTGTACACTGCCAACATGAGGTAGAAGCAGATAGCTAAGCAATCTGCATTTACCGTGACTCTCTTACATTGCCACACACCAACTACAGTAATGGGCAAATAACATTCTATCCTTTGGATAAAATATCAGATTTGAATGCTGTAGCTTATAATAACCTGCCTTCATTTTTACCTTTATCAACATTTCTCTTATCAACAGTAATAATACAACTACCAAACCTTTTTTTTTCTCACTAAATGGGGTTAGCTACATAGAACAAATATCCTTATTGTATTTTATTGTGAACCATGTCTACAAAGTACAAAAAACAACACCACAACATTTTCCAACTAGAGTAGGTTAATGTAAACCATTTGTACAAACAATTCATGTAAATCAAATAATAATAATTGATGCTATATACTAATTATCACAAACAATGAATTATAATGTAGATTATCATCAAATTCATGAATCTAACCTTTTCAAAGGATATATTCTCCCTTAAAGCAGTAAGAGCAGTCACCCCATATGAAGTTAAGCCACCCACACAAGTTGGATCAACTTCAGCCAAGGTACGCAAGGCCAAAGCAGCCTCTATCCGAACCTAACAATACATATATTTCAGAAATCCCAAATGCTTTTACACAATTTTTTATTTTCATTTTTTTTATTTTATTTTTTATTTTTTTGATAAAATAAGAATATCATTAAGAGAAGAGAAAATAGTACAAGGAAGTGGAAGATAAGGGATCTTCTATTACAACAAGCAAAAAGCAACCAAAAGAATGGCTATCTATGGAGCATAGGTTTCAAATCTCTCAACATGTTTGATAGGGAAATTCTGTTAAAAAGATTCTGATTTGCACATCAAATGGAGGTCAAATGTCTAATTGTGTGAGATGATTTAAAGTGATTGTTGAAACCACTAATTGTGAAATTATTTACCATCAGCCTTTCAATCACATCTACATTAAGAAATTATTCATAAGGTCATATCAGTTTCTTCCTCTTTCAACCTACTCCATGGTTATGAAGATGATGTGTTTAACCAAAACAAGTAAAGAATAAAAAATATAAAACTAAAAAAAAGGCATAGAGATATATGCTGAAAATATTTTGGCTCTTGAAAAATAGGAAGATCATGAGCTCACTAGTTTCGAAGAATGAGACACAGCTGAAACTACAGATTCGTCAAGAACTGCCTTGAATTCAAGTGGAACCTGCAAATTGAAAAATCCCAGTAATACTTCTTCCCTTTCTAACAGTACTTGACTTTCTTTTCTGTACAGAAAGATAAGCAGTTAAGCCTTACCTCTCCCAGTGTTTTTAGAGTATATGATAGTGTACGTAAAGCTGCCACTTTCATGTAAGGACCGGCTTCAGATGACTGGAGCTATAACAAGCAAACAGGGTGGAAAGAGGGGGAGGGGGGGGGATTGGAAACAATTCAATAAACATCTTACGATGATATCAAGGGTGGAATAGACATCTTGAAAATTTTATGGCAAATAAATTATAGATTTAATTAAATGCATTGCACCTCCTTTCCCAAAAAAACCAAGAAGTTCCTCTGTGTAGGTTCAGTCATTTGATCAGTTATACCAACATGAAGGATATAAAGAACACATGCCTGCAGCAAGAAATAAGAAACTCTTGTTAACAGTCAAGAAGATAAAGAATTCCTGTAACTGGATTGTAACAATGTAGAGGCAAATGGATAGTTCAGAAATTAGTTGTGCTATTGACAAGCCAAATTTGAATGATTACCACCACAGGTCAGTTCAAGATGCTGAGCCTGTGCTGGTTCAACGGACAAACCATATCCTGCTCAATCCAATTGTCAATCTACCGAAGGATCTAGTAGACCTATTCATTTTAGTGTAAGCAATAAAACTCCATTAGCTTCACAATATTGTTTAATATTATCTATGACACTGAAACCAGTTATTCAATTCTTTCACTCAAAAAAATAAGAAACTTTATCAAAAAAGGATGAGGCTAAATTATCTTCTATTTTCTTTCGAATAATTTTTTTTCTTTTTTTGACGAGGGAGAAGGACAATAGAAGATTGTTGATAAGAGTTCCCCTATAGAAAAGCAAAGCAAAAAAAATATTTATTTATAATGCATAGCTTTTCAATCTCTCGACATGTCTGAAAGGGAAAGTCCTCTATAAAGATCATGAGTTTTACACCAGATAGATTCTAGGCATCTCATCCTATCCTATAAACTTGCTTGTCAATCTGTCATTGAAGGTACGTGCAGTATGTTCCAACCAGATAGAAGAAGAAATATTACTAACAAGGGGAGAAGGATATTACAAAATCCATGGAGGAAACTAACTGAAAGAAATAATTCAAACTATGATTGATTGTGAAAATACCAATGCATGGGCATCTGCAGAAGCATCAGCACGGAGCATTTCCATAACCTGCAATGCAAAATTTTGAAGCTCGCTATCTGGATGCTGATATTTTATGTGCATGGCCTGCGAGAAAGAAATTGATAATAGAATCACTACTTGAACAACCCCACAAACACATATATTTTATTTCCGTTGTGTTTAATAATTACCTTAAAAGCTATGAAACCAACAAAGGAATCTACCAGCAAACATATAAAAGAATAAATAAATCAAAGATCTCTAAAGACTTCTTCACTGCTAGAGACAACCCCATCCAAAAATATATGAACATTAATTTAAAAAAAGTGGGCGGGGGAGGGGGGGAGGGGGAGATCAATGTTAAGGGATCAAGATTTCCATTTTTGGTTATGGATTTCAAGAAGCACCAACCACTAGCAAATTAATAAGACTCCCATAAAGCTTACAGTCCACAAAAGGATGAATCATACATAGTCTGTGTTTCGAAAACTAAAATAACTGGGTAACAAACAAAACTAAAAGATAAAAACAAGATAGCAAGTCAAGAATCAATCAATGCCTAAATACAATACAGAAGAGTAAAACTGAATATTCCTAAAACTTAAAAAAAAAAAAATACTCCTAATATAATTATTAGAACTCCCACATCACTTGGGAATATGACCATGATAACCTTTACAAAGTGCTAGGCAACTCTCACTATTTGCTAGCTTTTAGGACTGAATTCTAATAATGAAACAAAAATGCCATCCAATCTCCAACTATTCACAAGAATGCCTATTAGCTAACTGAAAGCTTAAAAAATCAGTCTCAAGCTTCACCTGTAAAAAGAATACCCAAGATAGAGTTAGGCCAACCCGAACATCCCTAGACCATCATAAAAAACACATGAAAATAAATTTGAGACAAAATGAAATTTTTCTACCGGTGTAAAAAAAATATTGAAAAGCCTCTAAGCCAATTTTGTCAGTCTTGACTTGTCATTTTTGCTTTTAGCTTTGTGCATTTTAATTGGTTAATTTATAGATACAGAAGATGAGAGTATTCATACTCTTTAGGTTACATGAGATTGAGATTATGATAGGTGTTTACGAATATGAATGACATTTTATAATGTTAGAAACTCTTTAAAGGAGGACAGAACTTGCTGCATGAGTAGTTGGGAGAGTACAAATTTGGGACTTTAAGCAAGCCAGGTTGGGAAAGCACGTTATTCACAAGTTTATTGTAATGGTAGTATGTCATCATATTGGAAAAATGAAAATAGGTGATATAGAAAAACACAAACCTTTTGTGAAAGCCAAAGTCAAATGCTTCTGCAATCCACCTTCAAGTTTTTTGGCTTGAGGTAAAGGAACTTTTCCCCTAGGTTGAACCTGGTAAGATATAGAAACAATTATAAAAGATGCAAGAAGAAGGGGAGCCTCGGAGCAGCGGATGAGTTGTCTCCACGTGACCTCAAGGTCACGGGTTCAAGCCGTGGAAACAGCCACTGATATAATTATCAGGTTAGGCTGCGTACATTACAACCTTGGTTGCGGCCCTTTCCCGGACCCTGCGTTAAACGCGGGACGCTTGTGCACCGGGTTGCCCTTTTTATAAAAGATGCAAGAATTAACGAAAAAACAGAGAAAGCCAAAATATGAAAAACCTGTGCCTCAGGATTCATTCCAAGAGCAAGCAAGGAGCCCAAAGTCTCAGCAAAGGCATCTCGAACAGATGAAACAGGATCTTCAAGAGCCTATCAAAAGCAGCAGTGACAGAGACATGTAACCAATAATATAATTTTGCATGTGAAAGAGATGAAATTGAAATAAAAATACCTGCCTTGACACAATAGGAAGCTGAATTGTCAAGTTCTGCCACCCCCAATCCTGGACCTCCAATGGTAGCAAACGCCTTCAAACACCTTGCAGCAGCTATTCTAACGGCAAAGGACTTGTCCCCAGTGGCAGATCTCATTATGATACGGAATGCCTCAGAATATGCTGTTGAAGCAGCACTTCCACCACAGCCTTCCAAAGCATTCTGAAGCATATGCAATGCCTGACGCCTTACAAACTCCTGAAGTTTGAGTGACATCAAAATTTTATTAAAAGAGACTAGAGGGCATGGCATAACAAATTATCAGCGAGATAACTGCCTCCATTATGCGATAAAAGTATGCAGAAAGACAAAATCAATCGATAATACAATGAAACAAAGGCACATTACTAATTCATGTATCCTACCAAAAACAAATAGAATATTGAGGAATGATAAATCTAGGAAAGTGGGAGAGGAATGAATAAGTCAGTTAGACTTTCCTTTCGTTGGTGAATACAATTAATCTTAACCAAATTGGCTTTGATTTCCTCTAATTTCACTTTTTCAATGAAACAACTAAGCTATTGGAGCAAAAAGAAGTTTAATCATAGATTGCGACATGCTGGAAATACTAAAAGCATTCAGGCCCTAATTTTTCTGCCTTCATTGTTTGCTAAAGCACCTGCCACATAGTATATGTCACTCTTAGGCATTCTCTATTGCACTTTCTAAGATATGATTGCCCACTTTGATCATATCTCTCTGTGTTGTATGGAGGATGTTAAAAAGAGATTTTCCACTTGATTTTTTTTCTTCTTCCATTTTTGAAATACTAAGTAATGCTTTCCATTTCTTTTATATATCCAGATGACCCTAGTTCAAACTGGCAGAACCAAATCTTTAGTTTGCATTTCATTCCTCTTTTGTACTATTCCTTCTCTTCTAATAATATTCCTCTTTGCTACAAAGAACAATCTTTTTCCTATTTTAAATAAGGGTCTTGAGGGCACTTGTTAAGGAATCAATTAAAAGAAATTCTTCATAGAAAATTCAAGTTTTGATATTTCCAATACATTGACAATGTATTAAATGCATTAAAAACTTCAAAAGTTACTATTCTTATCTCCTTAACAAGCGCCCTTAGCTAAATCCTTTAAATAAAAAAAACCAACAGTTAAGCCTTGTCCCACTAGATAGAATCCGCTACATGGATTGAGTGAAACCATGTCCATAGTCAAACTGTTAAAATCTAAATCATTTTAAATTATTTTGTTTATATTTGTTTTTCTAAAATCTAAATAAAAATACAATAAAATCCCTAAATGAAGTGGTGTAAATACTGTTTGTAACCCAATGTCAAAATGTTGTGACCATTTTTATCCAATTAACAATTATATAATTTCATTCAACACTTCATTTGGAGACATCTAAATAATACAATGATAAAAAAAATCCAAATTAAACAGAAAACAGAAGCAAATAAAAAAAAAGAACTCATTAACTATATACGTATAGTTTGTGTGCAAGAAAAACATGTATCGTGCATGCATAAAACGATGACATAGACCAATATACATTTTTTTGGGCCTTTTCATTAGGCCCTTCAATTAAAGTCCTTACTAATTTAGAATATCTAAAAATACTCACAGAAAGAAAATACCTCACTAAATTTCAAAAGCTTTGTTGCTATGGTCGTTGTTTCAAGTAAACCTGCAGTGATTCTTCTGCCAAAATACTTATACAATTCTCCCAAGCATTGTGCAGCACCTAAAAATTGGTTGAAATAAAATAGTAAAGATAAAACACAACAAAGACTGACACATCTGAATAAATAAATGCAAACAACATTGAAAACATTATTTACAAAACGTGTGCAACATGAAAGGTAGATGTAATACCTAATCATGTTAGGAGATTTTATTCAGTCATAATTTTATTACCTCTAGATTTGTTTTTAATAGGATTTAGTCCATATAGCTTACCATGAGCATGTGCTAAACATACATAAATATATGAAACTAGACAATTTGTTCACTGGACTCGGGGAGAGGAAGAATATTTTAACCAACAATAATATTTCCAAGAATCTTCTGTATCAGTCAGCGTGCTCAAACAATAAATATTGCAGCAATTAATTAGCCATTAAACATTGTTAGAAATGTTCTATTTTAACCAACCAGCAATTTTCTGAGGTTCACTCCTCTTCCCATCAGAAAGAAATCCCTGAAGGCTGCTTGCTCTAGCATAAACTGATATTCCATCTCCCTTGGATATGATCTTTGCCATTGCAACTGATGCCAAGTGACGCACAGGCCGTCGAGCACCAAAAGTGAGCAGGGAATACAATGCATCCTCACACCGTCTTTGCCACAACAAAATATTTTCCTAGAAGATATGATAAATTTTAACATCAGAAAACACATTAAGATTTTTAATGAAAACACAAATCAACAACAACAAATAATATCAAATGAATAGCACCAAACCTTAATTAAAAGCCAATTCTCAAAAGCAACAACCTTAGCATTAGGTTACTACCTCATGTTATAAAACACACATACACTGCTATAGTTCTCCTAATTTCGTAGGTGTAGTACAATGACTCAGATCAGCTAATTAGATTTAGTTGCAACAGTTTCAGCTGTCATACGAGAATCAGAGACATAAAGATGAATTATAGCACAAGCACCAAGATTCAGTGCTATTTTCCTCTCTCTGAATTCTCCAAAACGCTCTTCTGCTTTCTCTCATTTCTTGCTCCTTGAGACCTTGCTAATATGCATATATCAAAATTGAAACTATAGTTCAGCTAATCACAGAGTGACCGCATCATACGAACAAAGCAATAACTAACGCAACAAAATGCAGCTCGTTCTCAATATCGAACACTGTCTACTACAGACAGAAGCATTCATGAATTCATATTTCATAACAAACTCATTAAACTAAAAAAGGAAATTCGATCTGCAACAACTTAGTTTCAGCTTATATATACAAAATGATCCGAATGCACACAGCTAACGATGTTCACAAGTGCAGATTAGCACAATCCACTCCCTAACTAGCCATAACTGGCAGTAACAAACTTAATAACCAGCTCCGAATTACATCATACGCGTTAACGAAATGAATCAAGATGAAGTGAGGTACGAAAGGTAGCTGATCTGAGAAACGAAATTTCATAACAGAATCGGAAAAATAAGCAAAAGAAGAAGAGAGGAAGTACCTTGGAGTCTTCGTCAATGGCGGATATGAGATCGGAGAGGAGATCGAAGCAGAGGAGTGGCTCCGGAGATTTGTGAACTGCGGAAGCGACTATGGATTCCAGCTGCGCCACGAGCACGCCGAACCGCGAGAGCGGCGCGTTGTTATTGTTACCTTTGTCTCTGACGGTGTGATTGTTCTTCGCCATTGAAAGGAGCAAATGCTGCTTTTAAGTTTGCGGTTAATCCAAGTTTATGTTCGTCGCATTGAGCTATGTTGCAGAAAATGCAGCCAAGCCTCTCAGCTGGGAATGGGGAATGTTTTTTATGTTTCGCGGTGAAGGAGAAAGAGGGTCTAATACATTATTAAATTGCAAATTACACCTCCAAGTTGGAGCTAATATTTATTTTGAGCATATACCATTTGGGTCTTCAAAATAATTAAGACAAGACATTTTACCCTTTAACTAAAATTAATTATTCGATTAATTTCTAATAATTAATTCTATCAAACACTTAGATTTTTTTGTTTTGTCAACTCTAACAGAGAACAAAATGATTCCTAAAAATTCTAACAGAAGATAAAATAGTCCCTAATAACCTCTATACAAAAATAACATTATTTTTTCCCAATAATTTTCATCATATCTCGCATAACCCTAACAGTCTAACATTGCAACTTCAAGCTACATATGTACACTCTGCAACTTCAATGTTCACAAAAAGAAAAATTCTCAACTTGTTTTCAAGCAATTCATACTCAAGAAACTAATGACTATATCTCTCAAGTACTTATCGTCTTCGATGGATCCCATGAATCTAGACAGCAAGTCCGATTTGTTAAGACCCGTTGTTGTTGTCATCATCTCCCTCCTCCTCTAACCTATTATTTCCATGGCCACATTGTCTATCACTCTGATCACTTCTTTAATCTTCTTCTCCGAATTAATGTTCAGTAGTTGCTTCAGTTTCCATATGAGCGGTGACGGTAACATTGCTTGCTATACTAATAGCTTGGATGCAAGGTTGAACCTGTCTACTAGTTTGGACCCGAAAAGAGAAGGAATGAAGCACTTGGACTCCATTCTAAATAATAATTTACATATGATGTCGAAGAAGAATCTTTTCGTGATGTCCTAGTTATTGAAGATGTGGAGGTGTATGTTTTTTGTGGGCGAAGTGGGGAGGAGGTGGGTATACTAATCATAGATATTTAGAAAATGTGTGGTCCATGACATGTTGAGGTAGGTGCGACATGCGTAACATTTACACCATGGCTTGATCTTTGAGCTGAAGAGGAGGAAGGAGAAGACGGAGAAGAAGACTGTGAAGGTGAAGAATGAGAATAAGAATGTTAAGGTTATACGAGGTATGATGAAAATTAGGGAAGAACAGTTGTGAGGGACTATTTTGTCACTATTTTGTCTTCTGTTAGAGTTATAAAGGACCATTTTGTCTTCCGTTAGAGTTGACGGAGCAAAAGACCTAAGTGTCTGACGGAGTTAATTATTAGGGACCAATCGAATAATTAATTTTAGTTAGAAATTAAAGTATCTAGTTCAAAACAGTAGTTAGCAAAGAAATAATATTTCTTAATTTTATGCAAAATCTTTATTTTTTTTGTTTGCACCAGGGTATCCATCAGGCCGGAAGCCCAATGACTAATCCATCGGGTACTGCAGAGGCCCACCTCCAGTGAGTATCGAACCCGGGATAGATGGTTAAGGGACACAGACCCTCATCCATCTGTGCCAACTTGCGTTGATAAATCTTTATTTTATTTAACCCAATAAAATTGTATCCAAACCAATGAGTTATACCTCAAATGACATTGTGTCTCTATACTCACTTAAAGGTTGAGTCACTCTTTGATAAAAAAAATTTATCCACGAGGAAAAATGAAGGCAATAAACCACATCTACATGATATAGAGCTTAATAAGTGATAATATAAGAGAAATATTTTTATTTAATATAGTTTAAGATTTACATTATATTATGCTAAAATATTAAATATTAAAATGAAAAAAACAATTTAATGGTTTACAGAAGAAAATTGAATTTAACTTTTTTTCATTTTTAAATTGTGTCATCAAACCTCTTTTGAAATAATGAGACGATAGCGTTTGATTTATCAATTATACATAATATAATTTATTTTTGTCTCATAACGAATACAATAAAATAGAATGAAAAAAATTGACATCATTATGTGTCCTCGTTTAATCACTTAATACAATAACATATATTTAGTTTTCACTATAATAATGATAAAATTTTCACTATATTTTTAAAAATTATAAACACCAATTATTTAAAATTCACCTAATCCTACCAAAAAACTCACAAGTTTTTAATCAAATTTATTTCGGTTAAACTCTCTAGAATAAATTCTCGATACTATGTACTTATCTAACTTTTAACAAAGAAAATCTCTCTAATTCATGATACAAAATAAAAAAATGATGCCAAAAAAGTTTGACATAATCTAAAGTTTTTTCTCCGAGTTTAATTCTTTTTATTTTTTTTAATGACTTTTACTAATACTTCATTAATATTTTTTTTTATTGAAACAACAAAAAAAAGAGCAATATTTTTTATTTGATTAGTGGTGGTTAAATTGGATTCTTTATAGCAGCATTTTCTTTCTTGGCCCAAAACTTGAAAATTGAGAGGGAGCTGACAAATAATAAAATGATTGTGAACTGTGAAGTGACGAGTGGTGAGTTCCAGAGAGTTGAAACTTGAAACCCCTAAAAAACCCTCTTCCACCTCCTCCATTTGTATATTGCTTCTACTTCAAATCGCTGCACTCACTCACTCGCCCTATACATCAAATCACGGTCGAAAAAGGAAAACACAGAAGCGAAAACGATGTCGCTGCGAGTGCTGAACCCTAACGCCGAAGTGCTGAACAAATCTGCGGCACTTCACATGAACATCAATGCCGCTAAGGGTTTGCAAGATGTCCTCAAGACCAACCTCGGCCCGAAAGGAACCATTAAAATGTATACACTTCTTCTTCTCTATTTCTTCTGTTCCTTTTTCTTCTCTCGCTTTCATTCTGTTCCGTCATTCGTTCGTTTTCAGGCTCGTTGGTGGCGCCGGAGATATTAAACTCACCAAAGATGGCAACACTCTCCTCAAAGAGATGGTTACCTTCTTTTTTCTTTTCATTTCTTTTGTTTCGTTAACTGTTTTAGTGTTCTGATCTGTCTATACATGTTTGAGTACCTTAGCTTATTTAAGTTCAGATTAGCTCACAATAGAAAGCTTTTCGGTGCAACTTTTATAGATTCCATTTATGTTTCCTTATATTTTTATTTGCCAGAACACTGATGATGTTTGATTTGCTGTTGTGGGTGCAGCAAATCCAGAACCCAACTGCTATAATGATTGCTAGGACGGCGGTTGCTCAGGATGATATTAGTGGAGATGGCACCACTTCCACTGTCATCTTCATTGGTGAACTTATGAAGCAATCCGAGCGTTACATTGATGAAGGTTAATCAGTTTCTGATACTCTGATGCTTGTAATTTTTCTCCCAAATGGCAATGAAGTTTTGGTTGCACACCTGGTAACTTATTGTGTGTTTGTAATGAAGCACAGTGGATTTAGCTCTTCTAACTATTGTGGTGAATTTTAAAGGGAAAGATATTAGATCTCAATAGTTTAATTGAAAATGAAAAATCAATGTTTAGATTTTTTCAAACGATTTGTGGTGCTGACATCTATACCTTGCATAATTTCAAACTATTAGTTTGCTTGTCAACCGTTGAGATTGTTCACTTTTTAACTTATATTTTGAAGTGCACTTCGAACATTTGAGGAAATCAAATCCACTACAGTTTTTGAAGTACTTTAGCTTCTTGTACTGCACCTGAACAATGTGGTTTAACAATTATTCAAGGCCTTCTCTTTCAATAAGAAAAAGATAGTTCACTACGGGAAAGGTGATATTAAATGTAATCATATACAGTATTCCAATAAATAAATGTAATCATATACTATAAAAGGTTTAGTGACAAAGAGATGTCCTTTAAAATGTGTGTGGAAGTACCTAATTATTTCATTTCCCCCATCTATTCCTTACAGCATAATTAAGATGACTATTTGCATCTTCTAGGTATGCATCCACGTGTGTTGGTTGATGGTTTTGAGATTGCTAAAAAAGCAACCCTGCAGTTCCTTGAGAAGTTTAAGACTCCTGTTGTGATGGGTGATGAGCCTGACAAAGAGATTCTCAAGATGGTAGCAAGAACAACAGTAAGGACAAAGGTAAACCATAATTTGTCTTATCTTTGTTTTAGATGACATTTGGTCATATTACAGACCAAATAAACAAATAAATACTTTTCATTCTCAACATAACAGTTGTATATTTTTTTTAATTCATTTCTGTCATGTTTGCAGCTTTATGAGTCACTTGCAGATAAATTGACTGATATAATTGTGAATGCGGTGAGTACACATTGAGTTGTTAACATTTTCAATCCTTGTTTACAAATTAAATATGATGCATTTTAGTTTATTTATTTTGCTTGGTCATTTGAATAAGCAGATTTTGAGACTCACTGGGCCTCCTACAATTGAGTGTTTAGTGAATTTTGGTTTTACAATGATAGGTTCTGTGCATTAGGAAGCCTGAGGAAGCAATTGATCTTTTTATGGTGGAGATCATGCACATGCGGCACAAATTTGATGTTGACACACGCTTGGTATGCATGCATGCTAACTATCATTGATTATATTTGTTATGCTTCATTAGTAACATTGCCCTTTAGGTGCTAATTTTACCTTTGCAGTTCATCAGATCAATATTTCTTGCAATCAATCAGTTGATTAAATGGTTTTCATTTTTTATAGGTCGAGGGTCTTGTCCTTGATCATGGTTCTAGGCATCCTGATATGAAGCGACGTGCAGAGAATTGCTACATATTGACTTGCAACGTGTCTTTGGAGTATGAAAAAAGGTAATCAAGTGAAACTGATATTAGTGATTATGATTTATCAAATTGTGTTTCACCAAACTTACATGCTTATGCCCACCTTCATATATGATGTCAGGCCATTGTCTGTTAGACTGATCAAATGAGTTTTTCCTCTACAGCGAGATAAATGCAGGCTTTTTCTACTCAAATGCGGAACAGAGGGAAGCTATGGTTGCAGCTGAAAGGCGTTCTGTTGATGAGAGAGTTAAAAAAATCATTGAACTGAAAAATAAGGTAGATATGTAGAAGGGACTTTCTCATATATGTTGGTACCTATAGTTTACTTTGTAGCCACAAATTTTTGTCTCTGCTGTAATGGCATTAACTTTAATTCCATGATTCTGCTCTTCTCAAATTGACCCCATACTTATGTATGCAGGTTTGTTCCGGTAATGATAGCAATTTTGTTGTGATCAATCAAAAAGGAATTGATCCCCCATCACTTGATATGCTTGCAAGGGAAGGAGTAAGTAAAATTATTATCTCCAAATTTTTTCTCCATTTATTTTAAATTTTACCAATATTGTGAACATAGCTCTTTTCCCTCTTCTTTTAATTCTTTACTGTTTTTTTAAAAACCTTGTGTATTCTGTCTGCTGATTGGTTTTTCTTTTACTCTAGATAATTGCCCTTCGGAGAGCAAAGAGGAGAAACATGGAAAGATTGGTTTTGGCATGTGGAGGAGAAGCTGTAAACTCTGTAGATGATTTGACTCCAGAATGTTTGGGTTGGGCAGGGTTGGTATATGAACACGTTCTTGGTGAAGAGAAATATACATTTGTGGAAAATGTGAAGAATCCTTCTTCCTGCACAATCTTGATTAAGGGTACACTATCTATGGCTCCTTGATTTTAAACGAGTTTGTTTTGCATCTTTTTCATTCATCTTTCTAGCATTTTGTTGATTTGTTTCTGCTGGTGGATTTAAGATGAGATAATATGGAATAATGTTGTACTGGTACAGGTCCTAATGACCATACAATAGCTCAAATTAAAGATGCTGTTCGTGATGGTTTGAGGGCAGTCAAGAACACCATTGAAGATGAATCTGTTGTTTTGGTAAGATTCATTCCCCGCTTAAATCTTTGTTATTTTGATTCCTGCTCTTGTATATTATAATATTATAACCCCCTCATGTATGCTTGAGTTGGATCTAAGGGAAAATGAATATGATTTTAAGATTTCTTGGGCAAAAGTGTTTTTTATTTGCCAGTCATTGAATAGTTCTGAGAGTTTTATTGTTGCTTTTAAATATTTGTGATTGAATCCAATTGTTTGGAGTAGTTAATGAATGGAATGAAAGATTTATAGCTAAATTCATGTTGAATAAAAGGAATTATGCTTCTACCGTTTTATAATAGTATTTCATAGAATTCATACCTCCTACAACGCACAACTATGATTTGCCAGTTCGTGGTTATGATGTTTATGATAGGCTTGACATGTATTTACTTGTCATCTTCAGGGTGCTGGTGCATTTGAAGTTGCTGCTAGGCAATATCTGATTAATGAAGTTAAGAAAACAGTCCAAGGGGTAATACAAATATCTCATGTCTTCCAATTATGTAATGTTCTTCAATTATCATTTGCATATTCTGATGGTGATGCTTATCAACTCAAAACAGCGAGCCCAACTTGGTGTCGAGGCTTTTGCTGATGCACTTCTTGTTGTGCCAAAGACGCTCGCAGAGAACTCTGGACTTGATACTCAAGATGTGATTATTGCCCTCACGGTATGCCTTCCGCTGCTTTTTCGCGCTCGTCTTCACCTGAATGTTATTTTTTTTATATTTATTCTGTAGGAGCGAGATTTGTATTATTGTTTGTACATGTTGACTTCTGTTTCAGGGAGAGCACGACAGAGGGAATGTTGTGGGATTGAGCCAGAACACTGGAGAACCTATTGATCCTCAAATGGAGGGTATTTTTGACAACTACTCTGTGAAGCGCCAAATCATAAACTCAGGGTATGTTTGAACTTTGCTATTGCTCATTCTTTGGATTAAGATATAATGCATCTATTATATCGTATTTTATATTTTCAGAATGGGCAACCATCTAAAATGTTCTTTATGTTTGTATCAGTTTGTTTACAATTGAATTTGATCAAGTAAATGTCTTTTGCAGGCCTGTAATAGCATCGCAGTTGCTATTGGTGGATGAAGTAATTCGTGCTGGACGGAACATGCGGAAGCCAACTTAGATTTCTTTCTCACCTGAAGCTTCTCTTTCGAATTTGGTTGTTATTTTCCTGAGGTGACAACAGCTATCGCTCGGATTGTTTTGACTCCTTCCGCCCCAATTTTAACTTGAACCTATATTTTGTTTTGATTTGGTTGTCTTTTTTTTTCCTAAGATTTTGTAAAATATAAGATTCTATTGTGACTAAATCTAAATGTTGGATCTCTTAAAATCTGTAAGCATAGTTTTTTACTTTATTTAGTGGAAGTGAATTTCACTTACGAAAGTAGCTTTAGTTTCTGGGGTTTTTGTCATTTTCATTTTGGTCTTACAGTTCACATTGCTCAAGGTACGACATTTTGTTCCAAAATGGCAATCATCTCGTGTTTCTATAATACAAAGCATTCCAATCCAACTATCCAAGTACTAGAAAATCCCAATCGGCTTACAATACAGAGAAACTAGTTTAATATGTGTTTAATGTAAAAACATAAAAAACAAGAAAGCCAATTTGTTTGGCTAAACGATGAGTCATGAGACAACAGCTCTGTCTGGATTATTCAAGCCACGGAGTGCAATAAATGCATTGGAAAGCTTTAAACAAAGGAATCAAGACTAAAACTCAATATATCTATTTCCCCTCAAATAACCTCTCAAGTCCTGACTTCAATTCCTTCGACTACTAGAATATTTCATGCGCAAGAATCATCAAACATTTTGGAAGTTCTTTCATTCTTGTTCTAACTGAATCCAAATTTCTGGAAAGTTTACAAACACAAAGATGGTTCGAATGCACCATGCACCAGCTTAATTGAGCATATGACAATCTTTGGCATTCACATCGGCATTTAACTAGGCTAGACTCTAGCAGTGCCCTCCACACCATGTTGTAGCATGTAGTCTTTCTTCATTTCCTCCAGAACTGTATCATTAGTGCTGTGAAAAATAGAACACAAAGAAAAGGGTCCATCATTACATTTACAACACTAGAATCTAAATTGAGTGTGTATGTAAAAGCAAGTTGATGATAGTGCCACAGGAAAGAGCCAATGACAAATCAAATATGCAGGAGGAATAAGTATTGCTTGTGTTTAGAACTAAACAAAAAATAATGCTTATATCTATGCGTGTGATGTATTTCAAAGAAACACATAATTCTCAGGTCCAAAGAAAAAAAAAAAGAAACATATAATTCTAAACCATAAAAGTAATAGTTCCAAAACACCTAACCAATGAGTTGCTAAGAACTCTGAACTTTGGGCCACTAATGCAAATCAGAGTGTGCGATTCAGGCAGTAGGGAACATGATTACATATACTTCTAAACCACAAAAGGTGTTCAATATTAATGGAAAGGTAAGCTTGAAAAATAACCTTTTTAACCTTAATGTTAATAGTTAGTTTTCCTTCATGAGCCTTGAGGTGAAAAGTAAGTCCACTTAACTCAGTTACAAACATTCTTAAACTTACTAGATGGAAGATGCAAAACAAGTTAAGAAATATCCAGAATCCGAATCATATAAGTAAAATGGCTTTCCTTGACATTAGAATTAGATATGCAAATATAACAAAACAACAACATTCACACAACACTTTATCGAGAGAGAGAGAGAGAAAGTTACAATTGATGAAGACAATCATTCAATTCTTTAGCTTGCTTCCGACACTGCCAAACGACAGAGATTTTTGCTGCGCAAAGCTGCACAAAAACAAGAAGAAATTCATGAGTACAAAAAAGCGTACAACTGCAAATTGATTATGAAAAAATTAGGGCTTGGAAAAAATATGCACTAGACCTTCTTCCACTTTCTTCTTGACATGATTCTCTCGCGCCTCTTGTACGTACCCCATTCAGATTCCTCCTCTTCTTCTTCTTCGTCAAATCGCAGTAGCAATCCCTCAAACTCGAAGAAGAAAACGACCGAGCACCTAGCTAGCTGCATAGCTCTCTCCTGCTCCCAAACGGGGTGGCCCAAATAGTTTAAGTTTGAGGCCCACTATGGCCCAAAATAAAAAAGCCCAAACTGAAGAGCCCAACAACTACCTACCCTGTGCTGGCTTGCTTTTTGGTAGAGTGGTAGGTACGTAGCTTCAGTACATTGAAGTCACACGTGCTTCTATATAGGTTTGTAATGATCGAAGAAGAAACTGAAGCGAAGGGATCATGTCGGAAGAAGCTGTAGTAATGGAGAACAAGCAGGTTATATTCAAAGGCTACATAGATGGAGTTCCTCACGAAACCGACATGGAATTGAAGGTCTCCAAAATAGACCTCAGTAAGATTCAGGGATCAGGATCAGGATCAGGATCCATCCTCGTCAAGAATCTTTATCTCTCTTGCGACCCATACATGCGCGGTCGCATGCGTGATTTCCGTGAATCTTATATTCCCCCCTTTGTTCCTGGCCAGGTGAATCAGCAAGAGCAAACTATATATATGATTTGATTTGATTTTTCTTATCTGGTTCAGCGAGTATAGTATGAGTAGGAGCATACGACACGTGTAGGCAACAAAAAATAATAGGAATTATTTACAGGATTATTGTTGTTATTATTATGTAACAGCTAACAAGATAGCATGTGTTTTTTGATGATCAAGGCGCTTGAAGGATTCGGGGTATGTAAAGTTATACACTCTGATAATCCGAATTTCAAGCCTGGGGATTACATTTCTGGATTTACGGGATGGGAAGAGTATAGTTTGATCCAAAAAACTGAGCAGTTGAGAAAAGTCCAATCAGATGATCACATTCCTCTCTCCTTCCATGTCGGTCTTCTTGGTATTGTCACACTTTATGCGCTTCACATTATTTATTTCTGCAACTTTATTAAATTCTGGTCAACATGTAACCAACGAGAAAAAGTGAGCTATTGGATGAAATCTCACACCAATCTCACATCAATGGCTATTTGATGGCTACAAGTCACAAAAGTTGTTGGCCACTAGCACTCCTCTTATCTTAATTGGATGCTTTCTCTTCTCTTTTCTATAGGACAATTGTTGAGGTTCCTGTTTCAAAACTATAGTTAGGGAATAAAATTTTCCAATAGGATAAGTTAATGTAATTAATTTAGGGTGATCAACAAAACCGCTTAATTAATTTGTTGAGGAACTGGCTTCCTTTTAGTTCTGAAACCACCTTGTATATCATCTGGCTATAGTATACTGGAGTTGTATGAGGTGTGCACGCCGCAGAAAGGAGAATATGTTTTTGTATCAGCTGCATCAGGTGCTGTAGGGCAGCTAGTAGGCCAACTTGCCAAGCTTCATGGCTGCTATGTAGTTGGAAGTGCTGGCTCAAAGGAAAAGGTAAGGTATTATTTTTAGCATAATCATTGATGCATACATATATATATTATCGATTATGCTACGTGTATCCTAAAATTAGGTAACGAAGTCAGCCACCAAGTGTAAAATACATGTTGTAATACAAATACGCATTGAAAATAAATTAAACCACACATATATTTATACATAAATACATTAGTAGCTGATTTTGGTGTACAAATAGTATTTTTGATATACTATATATAGTTTAGTTGAGTTGCTCTTTGAATCTGTAATTAGGTTGACCTCCTAAAGAACAAGCTTGGGTTCGACAAAGCTTTTAATTACAAGGAAGAATCGGACCTGAATGCAGCTCTACAAAGGTATGCATGAGTCATTTGTGTTAAACACAGTGATATATGGTGGAGGTGATTCTGAAAAACTTGCATTGGTGGTGGGTGAATTGACAGGTATTTTCCGCAAGGAATTGACATATACTTTGACAATGTGGGTGGGGAAATGCTTGATGCTGCACTACTCAACATGAGGATTCATGGTAGGATTGCAGTTTGTGGGATGGTGTCTCAGCAGAGCCTTTCTAAGCCCAAAGGGATTTACAACTTAATGAATCTTATTATAAAGCGCATCAAGATGGAGGGGTTTTTGCAGAGCGATTTCTTGCACTTGTATCCGCGCTTCTTGGAAGAAGTTTCCAGATACTACAAGGAAGGAAAGATTGTTTACATTGAAGACATGAATGAAGGCTTGGAAAGTGCTCCATCCGCTTTTGTTGGACTTTTCCTTGGCAAGAATGTTGGCAAACAAGTCATTCGTGTCGCCCATGAATGAATGATCACTTTTCATGCTTACTATGTTGTAATCATATATGTATTCATTGAAAATTTGTTGGGTGAACTTGACCAGCTGAGAGAGAGAGAGATTCTACCATCCTAGCAAAATTCTTGCTCCATAGTGTTTGTGTAATGTGCTATTGCCTTTTATGCAAAGCCTTATTTTCTCAAGTCGCTACCAAAAAATAATTGTGTATTACCTTTCATTGAATGAGATTGATCTTCGCACATGAAGCTTTGAGAGTAGCAAGTTTTCACAGTTTTGTGTAATCAGAGATTCAGAGTATTTAAATATTCGTTAAGTGCTTGAATAAAGTTTTTAGGAAAAATCAATTAATTGTTCACTATTTTTTCCTAAAGAGTGAAGATTACCCAATATTCATCTATAGAAAATTAGAAATAGGTAACAAGTGATGGCTTGTTTAAACGATTTATCATAAATATCCTCTAGTATTCTTGTATATTCTTTCTTTCTGTGTTTTGGTTTCCGATAGGTCAAATATGCACGAGATTCGAACTTCCGACACTTGTTTTGATCACTCGACCAATCCAATTGGTTTTTTTTATTTGTTTTTGGGGCAGATATGTATTCTTTTTATGTTTTTGATCAGAATATATTCTTCCATTCTAATTTGGAGTTATGCCTACACTTCCAGAACTTGATCCAATGAAGATGGGCTTGGCTGATATGGTATAGGCTTCGGGTATCAAACTGAAAAAGGCTTTTTGATACTTCAAAAGTCCAATTTTCAACAGGCTAGCAACCTTTCTAGCCTAGGTTGTTTTTGGGATAGAACACCTTCGGTAGTACACCAATTTTAATCACATCAATTAGTTGAACATCAAGATCAAGTTAAGACTTAAGAATTAGCACGGATTTGAATTCTCTCAATTTTTTTTGTCACGTGATAGGATAAAGTATGATCTCTAACCATTAATTTATAACTGATATCAAAAGAAAATACAAAAAAATCATTAAAAGATAAATCACACTTTATTTTTCAATTGATAAAAAAAAGTCCTATATCACATCATACTTTTCGTGCATGGTTTTATTTGAGTCAAAAGTCCTATATTCACAATGCACATTCTCGAAGCTTGTTGTTCATACACCACCCAAATTGAAGATTTTAGCATATCACTAAATACATGAATATTGATAACTTAAATTTTGGTCTTTAGTCAATAACAAATTAATAATTCCCTTAATCTATTAGTAGGAGGAGGCAAAAAAATGGATGGACCCTATGAGAAGAGACAAGACCCAACTCACTTGCTTGGCTGGCTTTTCGGCCATTTAGGAAAATCCAACATCGCTGATTCTTTGACCCAAAAAAAATTAAGAGAGAGAAAACGGTGACCGGTGATAGAGGATTAGCGGGTCAACTCTTCAATGGAATCTCCGCTGCCCCCCTTACGTGTCTCTTTTCTAATTTCAAAATCAAACGCACGCACTCTCTTTCTTCATAGCAGTTTTTAATTTCAACTCTCTTTATTAGGGTTACGGTCGTTCTCTTTATTTCGCTCTTTACCTCTCGACTCCCTTTGTTCTTCTCTGGTTCCATTCCCCGAGATCTGCATCTCTAGGTTTTCATTTTCTCACCCAAAACCACTATTATTATTCTGTTTAAATTCTCTAAGATCGAAAGGAATTTCCGTATAAGTTTAAATTCACCTTTTTGTTGTTTCTCGTTCTGATTTCATGTACTGAGACTCCATTTTGTGGTCCTGCGTCTTGATTATTCCGTTAGTGTAATTCCGAACACGTTTGTTTCCCCTGGAAAATTTTCAAAAATAAAACCGGATAAAAAAAATTCTGAAATTCCGGAAAAAATTTTGCGATGATAAGTAGCTACTTCTTCTCACATTTCTTTTCTTGCTTTGTTTTTTTTTAAATTAATTTGTACTTTTTTAGTTGCAGGAGTAATCGTTGAGAAACTTGCGAACTGAAAAAAATGGCGGAATCATCTCGCGAGGAGAACGTGTACATGGCAAAGCTTGCGGAGCAGGCGGAGCGATACGAGGAGATGGTGGAGTTCATGGAGAAGGTGGCGAAGTCTTCTGACAACGAAGAGCTGACGGTGGAGGAGAGGAACCTGCTGTCAGTTGCTTACAAGAACGTTATCGGTGCGAGGAGGGCTTCGTGGAGGATCATCTCGTCGATTGAGCAGAAGGAGGAGAGTAGGGGAAACGAGGACCATGTTGCAACCATCAAGGAGTATAGGGGAAAGATTGAAGCTGAGCTCAGCAAGATCTGTGATGGCATTTTGAACCTCCTTGAGTCCAACCTTGTACCCTCTGCTACCACCCCTGAGTCCAAAGTGTTCTACCTCAAGATGAAGGGTGATTATCATAGGTACCTCGCTGAGTTCAAGACTGCTGCAGAGAGAAAAGAAGCTGCTGAGAGTACTTTGTTAGCTTACAAGTCTGCTCAGGTGTATTCATGTTGCTTTCATGATCTGAGGAATTATTCTTTATTAGAGCAGTAATCTTAGTTTGTCAATTATAAACCTTAATTAGTTTGCGACTTGCGACTGTGCTGTTATAGCTTTTGTGATTGTTTAGATGTTTTAATGGGATGGTAGTTGTTTCTGAACTCTAAATGTGTGATTCTTTGATGCAGGATATTGCTCTTGCAGACCTTCCTCCTACTCACCCGATAAGGCTGGGTCTGGCACTCAATTTCTCTGTGTTCTATTATGAAATTCTTAACTCACCGGATCGTGCTTGTAATCTCGCCAAGCAGGTATTGTTTACACCCACTTTATGTTCTATTGTAAATAAAGTCCATTTTCGAACATAGTTTATAGAGAAATCAGAAAACCTGCATATCAAATGTAATTGTAAGCTTTTTAGTGAGAAAATGCAGTATTCTAGTTCTCTTAGTAGATTGAATTCTGCATTTTTGTATTCATTTCATTGTTATTTAAGAATGCTGATGCAGCAAGCAATATATTTATCTTAAGTGTTTGCTAGTTGCATCAATATCCCATTATGATGATGATGTGTCTTAAAAGCTCTAAACTATACACCGTTTTTTCATGATAACTTGGCTGTTATTCCCTGCGAACTCTTATCTGTTCTCTTTAGTGATTACTTAAAACGCTTATATGTGGCAGGCATTTGATGAAGCAATTGCTGAGCTTGACACCTTGGGTGAAGAATCATACAAGGACAGTACCTTGATCATGCAACTTCTCAGAGACAATCTGACTTTGTGGACATCTGATATCACGGTCTCTCTCTCTCTCTCTCTCTCTCTCTCTCTCTCTCTCTCATGTGTGGGTTTGTTTTTACACTGAATATTTCTTGACTTGTCTGTGGTTGTTAAAGATTAACAACAAAATATATTGTCTTTTCAAATCTTTATTCAAAAGCAAACTTGTTCTATGGAAGAGCATGAAACAAATTTAAACAAGTTTAGTTGTACTATTTTGTATTTTAAATAACTTTTGTTTTGAGCATCATTTCTGTCTCAAGCTTTGTTCCTGGCTTGCTGCCTTGTAGTAGTGTCTAGGTGTTAGGCTCATTTCTTATTGACTCACAAAATTTCATCCTCGAACTTGCCTCAACAATGAAACATACCATTCCACATATTCTTACTGTAGTTATAATGGATTACTTGTGTTTGTTTTAATAATTTATGTAGATCTTTGTGTGCCCCTGCACACACGCATAGTAATAGTAATTGCAATTGACAGTATCTCAATCTTCTCTGTCAATTCTCATCAGTTTGAGATAATACTCTATGTTTGTGTTTCTCAAGTTTTTTAATTTGAATTTGCTCTTAATATTTCAGGATGAAGCTGGAGATGAGATCAAGGAAACATCTAAGCAACAGCCAGGCGAGGGGCAGCAGTAGCATGGTAGTTCATGGGATATGAAATTCTGTACTTCACTGGTTAATATAGATTCCGTCTGTGTTGCTATAGTAGGATTGTATTTACAGATTTCTATCATTTCAAGTACGGGTTGTGCTTGTGATTTCCAATGTTTCAATGAATTCATGTATGTGTTTTTTATTGATCAGAATATGTGTCTTGGTTGTTTAGTGATTTACTCATTTTCGATGTTTTTAAATAGAATGTTCGGCGTTCTTTTGATATCATCGTTCACCTATATTGCTGCAAGTTCTGGTTTCTAGATCACTTTTCGGGTGCTTCCGTTGTATGAGGGTAATATTGTTTTACCAATTCAGATTCTGAACCCACTTTATGGTTAATGTTATAAACACAGATAAATCTGTGCATGTCATGCGCCGAGTGATTTCAACTTTGCGGTGACTCGAGAAAATGTCAAATGTTTGGAAGTAAATCAGATTTTTATTTGGAGGATCAAATCGCTTACATGTAATTTTAGGGATCAGATATATTTTGGGTCAACAAGGTGCTACTCTTTAAGTGGGTTAAACGTCTCATGTATATTCGCACACTTTCTTTCCAAATCCGTCTTTCAATGGTTTGTAAAATGGATCTTCCGCGATAAGATATTTGATGAGTGATGAGTAATTATAAACAAACAATTGCTGTCATAGTTAGTGTGGGCGCCTGTAATGTTAGGTGCTAAACTCGGTCTACATTAAGAATGTAGAAAGTCATCGCATCAAAATATGAAATATACACCAGGAAAAAAAAAATGAAATGGTTTCTTTAAGGTTTAAGCTTTACTACATTTGTCCGCTACTTTAGGCTTTAGCTAGATATTGCAAACGGTGGATGGCTTTCTACATTTTGTACTGAAATGGTTAGATGAAGATGAAGATTAGACTATGATGATATTATCTTGTTATGTGGACTAGGGTTGGGAAAGAGGGTGGCTTGGATTTGGTGATAGGTGACAAAGACAGTTAAATGGTACATTCAACTGTTTCTTCATAGGATTAGGCAAAGTATGGAGCATCTGTATTAATTAAGGTTGCAATCTCTAAAGTACTAAAAACTCTATTGTGGGATTCTCTTTTGCCCGGATTCAATAACAGAAGCTCACTGTCCAACCCGGCCCGGTTTCAACCTGCTTTCCCTCTCCTAATACGCCTGAGACCTGTATGCATATCCTCCATTGATGGTGCTCTGATTAATCAGAATCGTCCCGGTAAGGGTATGCTCTGAACGATGGCCTCCGAATGGAAGCTCCCAACCCCTTCCATCTCATCAGTTTATGTTCCCTGTGACTATATTACATCTCTGCATTTATCTAACTCATGCTATCAATTCTGGCTTTCATTACGAATGATTGGCATAATTTCTAAGGGTGGTTGCATGCTCCAGTTTGACTTGGAAGATATTTTGGTAGATATTTTATTGGGTAAAACCAAAGTGGGCAACTGCCAACTACTAATACCTAGCCCATATTAATACGCGTCAAACCCAAAAGGGGCATAATCGTCAATACACACAGAAAATGGCATTACTCTAGTGAACTGAACAGTAGCTATTAGTGCTTCTTATTCTTAGCTAATGCTTCAGCGTTTGTGTGTGCTGCGAGTAAGTGGTTCAATCTCCTCAGCTGCTGCTTCATTCCATCGCACAAAACAATCACTCTTTTCTTCAGCTTCTTCTGCAATGGCCGCCACCGAAGAATCGCTCCGCAAGGCCCTCGCCGAAAAGCAATCTGCCGTCGAGGCTCAGGGAAATGCTGTCCGTGCACTCAAGGCCGCCGCAGCACCCAAGTCTGACATCGACGCCGCCATCCAGTCACTCAACGCACTCAAGCTCGAGAAGACCGACGTCGAGCGCCACCTCCAGTCAATCCTCTCCGCCGACGGTGGACTAAGCAGGGAGGCGTTCCGTCAGGCCGCTGTCAACACGCTCGAGCGCCGCCTTTTCTACATCCCGTCGTTCAAGATCTACCGCGGTGTCGCCGGCCTCTTTGACTACGGCCCTCCCGGATGCGCTATCAAGTCCAATGTTCTCGCCTTCTGGCGCCAGGTATCCACAATTTCTTCAATAACTGATTTGTTTTAATCGATAACTTAGGGCTTTCGAATTTCGGTTGTGGTTATGGAATTTGCATCTTGTGTATTGTAGGAGGAATTGAGTGAGACTTGAGTTATTTCACTTATTTGAGATTGCTGATTGGCGCATGCATGTGGTTACAAAGTTAATCATTATGGTTACGATATTATTAGCTTAGTTAGTTGAGCTTTCAGATGATTAAGTTTTTGCACGCTTAAAATAGAAATAGAAATAGAAATGGATGTGTTTATGGTTTCTTTGTTAGGCTGAGAGGTTTATGTTTTGTGTTGTGTCGTTTCACTTTGTATTTGGCAGCATTTTGTTCTTGAGGAGAACATGTTGGAAGTTGACTGCCCCAGCGTGACACCCGAGGTTGTCCTCAAGGCTTCAGGTCATGTGGATAAGTTTACTGACCTCATGGTTAAGGATGAGAAGACCGGGACGTGTTACCGTGCCGACCACTTGCTCAAGGACTTTTGCAATGACAAGCTGCAGAAGGACCTCACGATGTCATCCGAGAAGGCTGCGGAGCTTAAACATGTCTTGGCAACCTTGGATGATCTCTCTGCTGAAGCGCTTGGTGCCAAGATTAAGGAGTATGGAATTACAGCTCCTGAAACCAAGAATCCACTATCTGACCCTTATCCGTTCAATTTGATGTTCCAGACATCTATTGGTCCATCGGGCTTGATCCCTGGGTAAGTAACTTTCCGATCAAAGCATGTGCTATTTTCTACAAATTTACTGCGGTGAAGACATTTATCTCTTGTTCAAATGTGGCAGCTATATGCGTCCTGAAACTGCACAGGGCATATTTGTGAATTTCAAAGACTTGTACTATTACAATGGAAACAAGCTCCCATTTGCTGCAGCCCAAATTGGGCAGGCATTCAGAAATGAGGTTGGTAATTGTTGCCTTGTTTTTGCTCTACAGACACCTAGATGTTTCTCTTTGAACTTGTTACACTATTCTTTACTGTGGTGACAAGTTTAGATCCTTTTCTTAATTCGATTTGTTGTTTATGTGTAGATATCTCCCCGACAAGGCCTTCTTAGAGTCCGTGAATTTACATTGGCAGAAATTGAGCACTTTGTTGATCCAGAAGATAAATCTCATCCAAAGTACAAAGAGGTTGCTGAATTGGAATTTTTAATGTTCCCAAGGGAAGAACAAATGTCTGGTCAATCCGCCAAGAGAATTCGCCTCGGTGAAGCTGTGTCAAAGGTCAGTTTGAGCTATGATGAGTTCAAGCTTTCTTGTTTTCTTCTACGCTGATTTTTAGTCATCTTCTGTGGTGTGTTGTGATTCTTTTTTCCAATTCTTTTTTTTTATTATTATTATTTTGTTATCAGGGAATTGTCAACAATGAGACTCTTGGTTATTTCATCGGTAGAGTATATCTTTTCTTGACACGTCTTGGTATAGACAAAGACCGGTTACGATTTAGGCAACACCTTGCTAATGAGATGGCCCATTATGCTGCTGACTGCTGGGATGCTGAGATTGAGTGTTCCTACGGTTGGATTGAGTGTGTTGGCATTGCAGATAGGTCTGCATATGATTTGCGTGCTCACTCGGTAATGACCATTAATTAACATACTCTGGGTGATATTTTTATTAAACCAAGTTACAGTTCTAATAGATGAATAGTATGGTAACTTTGGTGGTTGGTATAATTCAAATTGTATATGTTAACTACAAGATTAAGGAAATTTGATGTGTATACTATAAATATAATTCATGTGCTTTGTTGACGTTGGCATATTGTTGAGTAAAATGCATTTTTGTCATTGAAAAAGTTATTTTCCCCCTTCATCTTAGCATTACATGATAAATCGTTTGATCTATCACTTGTTTTACTCTTGAAGTTTCGTTTTTGACTGTCTAGTGCTTACTGTGCATTTGATTAATAAAGCAGAACCGGAATTAATGAAAAAACTTGAAGGGCACTAAGTTTACAAGTAGCTATACTTAATGGGTCATACTGTACATTGTATTTTACCCTCTGTTGTAATATCATGATCACTAAATAGATCTTTTGGCATATTATTATACGCCTGTGGTTTGTTTCTTTCTAATTGCAATTTTTGTATTTGATATTCAGGATAAAAGTGGGGTTCCATTGGTGGCTCAAGAAAAATTTTCAGAGCCTAAGGAAGTGGAGGTACGTTTTAACATTAATAGTGTTTATATATATATACTGGTCCCTGAAACTTGATATACAACACTAAAAAATCTGCGGTACCCGTTAGTTGACATGGTTTGTGTATGATGCCAGAAATTGGTTATAACTCCCGTCAAGAAAGAGTTGGGTCTGGCATTCAAGGGGAGTCAAAAGAATGTGGTTGAAGCACTTGAGGTAATGGATAGTGTAATTCCTTTAATATGATGACACTTTGTAACAGCTACTGGGATTACTTTTGACACATCAAATTCTTCTGCAGGCGATGAAGGAGAAAGAAGCTTTGGATATGAAGGCTGCTCTTGAATCAAAAGGGGAGGTGGAGTTTGAAGTTTGTACACTTGGTAAAACTGTGACTATTACAAACAAAATGGTAACTATTCAGAAGGAGAAAAAGAAGGAGCACCAACGAGTTTTTACACCATCCGTGATTGAACCATCCTTTGGAATTGGACGGATTATTTATTGTCTCTTTGAGCATTCTTTCTACATGAGGCCAAGTAAAGCTGGGGATGAACAGTTAAATGTATTCCGGTTCCCTGCAGTTGTGGCTCCTATTAAGTGCACAGTTTTCCCTCTGGTTCAGAATAAACAGTATGAAGATGTTGCTAAATACATTTCTAAGTCATTGACTGTTGCGGGTATATCAAATAAGATTGACATTACAGGTTAGTCAATAAATAGAAGTTCTCATTAACACCATTTGTTGAATACAATTTTAGATTATAGAGATTCTCGTTGTTAGGAGCATAAATACTAGATGCTTGCATGAAGGCAAGTTATATCGTTGTTCACATGCTTTGCATGGTCGATTTAATTTTAGTGATGGATTAATTGGTCTGATCATACCTTAAGACTAATGTCATAACCTTTTGAAAAATATTAACAGGTACATCAATAGGAAAACGGTATGCAAGAACAGATGAACTTGGTGTGCCCTTCGCAATCACTGTAGATTCAACATCTTCAGTAACTATTCGGGAGAGGGACAGCAAGGATCAAGTGCGGGTTGATGCCGAAAAGGCTGCATCTGTTGTTCGCGAGGTAACTGAAGGCCACAAGACATGGCAAGATGTGTGGTCAACCTTCCCCCATCACTCCTCTGCTTCCACCGAAGAATGAGTTTCACTCCTTTCACTGTGTGGGTTGACCTCTTAAACCTTTTTGCTGCAGAAGTTTTGCCATGTCCTTTGTTGGAAACAGTCGAACTACAGGATATTTTTTTTTACAAACTAAATGTGTCTTCTTTTTATGATTGAGTTCCTGGCTTTCTGCTACATACGGGCTTATTGACTCGCACATTTTGTATCTGTTAAAAGATATAGATATGTTAATTTAACTAGTTTAATTTCAGTTTGCTCATTGCTTCGCGAGGGTTCAAGTGGAGTGAGTGGTGTATGTCAGATAAGAAAATGATTACATGTTCGTTAAATGTCTGAATTGACAAGGTATAGGACTCAGATAAAGCATAAATGCATAATCCAAAAACAAGTTCAAAATTCACGGGACTGCCTCCCATTAAATTTAGAGGGGTTTGGTTTCAAAAGTTTTATCTTGCAAAAATTATTAAGTACTTAATTTGTTTGTGGAAAAATCAATTTCATTTTCAACTTCGCGAGTTGCTAGTCCAGCTGGTCAACAAACCTATTTTGCCTTTCTCCAGTCCACTGCTGGGGGCAGATGTGATGAGTTTTAATGTGTTCTTTTATGCGCCAAATTTGTTTCTGAAGAGTTCACACTTTGAAATTAAGAAATTTCCTCCACGTGGAATCGATAGCCTAGTACATATTTGCTTCTGCTATTTAAAAGAAAAGCATTTTGTTGAATTCTAAGGTGGCCAGGTATGATGTCATTATTGGTGCAATTCAGCTACAGGCTACAGGTGCGAAAAACTATTTCTTTCCTATTGCTCCCATTGTGGTCCTATTGCACAATTATATCCTTGCAAAGCATCATTCGTTCAAAAGAAGGTCCTATGACCCATAGTCATATTCCTCCACGAAGAAAGAGTTCAATATGGCATTCATTCAGAGCATGGTTAGTTAAAGACGAATTCCAAAAGAAAGAATAAAGATACTCACAAATAATAAGGCCCATCTCCCTTTTACGATTCTGTTTCATTTCCGTGTTTTTATCGTGTTGCATTGAAACTAGTTCAACGTAGCTGTAGTTACTAGTTATTGTACCAAATAAGTTTATCAATATAAATAAGACTCCTATTTCACAAATCATCATAATATAATAATAACACTAGATCAATTTTGAAAATTTTCAGACTCCTATCATCTATATCAGAACTAGCATTCTAACATGTTTAACAGTATCAGTATAAATTTGTTGACATACAACTAAAACATGCAGAAGAAGCTTCATCAATTGATGCAGTGCAGAGTTATTGGTTAATCAAGAATGCTCTGATATGAGATATCATCTCTTGTGTCCGAGAATGTGAAAGCTGATAGTTATGAAGCACTTGGAATGCATGGCCTACACCTTTGTACATAACTGTTTCAACCCTTTTCCCTGCTCTTGCCAAAGTAGTTGAAAACTCCAAGTTTCTGTCTCTGAGTATATCCAATTCTGAGACACATACCATAATTGAAGGAAGCCTCAGCTCCCTCAATCTGGTTGTGCCATTTGCAAGAGGGTTGCAATATGGATGGTCACGGCTGGATCCAAGAGGAAGTGCTAGGCGCCAATAAGTGTCAGAAACCGGCAAAGTTAGCGCCGAATTCAGCGGCTGCTGATGAGAATTCTTCTCGGACAATGTTCTTTCCTCTCCTCCAAAGAAAGGTTGGATCAATATGACACCCTTTAGAGACATATTGGTGCTTGATGGTCCCATTCTTGTGGCCACATTGAAAGCTATGTTAGCTCCTGCACTATCACCACCTAGGAACATGGAATTTATGTTGCAATGGCTCAGCCACCAATTTTGCACACTAGAGGGATTGAGTGCTTCTCTTTTCACCCAATTGAGAACACTGGTTCCATCATCGTATGCGGCCGGAAGGCGATTCTCCGGTGCCAGTTTGTAGTCTATGGACACAATGACACAGTTTGCTTTGGCAGCAACATTGATCAAGAACTCATGGTAACAAGACCAAGCTGCCGAACCAACACAGAATCCTCCACCATGGAAGTAAACAAGCAAAGGAAGCTTATTGTTGCATTGGTAACTTTGTAAGGGCACGTAAATTCGTGCCCATAAATGGGTCTCTTTGTGGATCATAATGTCTCTAGCAGTGACACCGCGTTCTGGTGTCACTGCAGGGGAGACATTAGGCACAATTGGTGGCCTTTCCACTCTCCCATCTCTTCGAACTCTAATGAGTCCTTCGATTTCCTCAGTGATGACATCACGTTGGAGTTGAGCATTGTTGTTCACTTGTGTGTTGTGCCTAAGCGAAATGGCAGCCATGTTAATTATGCTAAATGCTATCTATACAACTCTTATAACTAATAAGAGAAGCTTCTATTTTGTGATGGCATGCATGGTGTTTGTGGTTTGGTCCCTTATATAGAGAAGAAATGAAGGTAGAGGAAGCTTCCTTATGCTCTTCCCTCTATGCATGCAGCAAGTGGATGAAGCTACCTATATGTCAATATCTTCTTCTGCATGTGCCGCCAAGAAAATTCTTAGTCCTTTTTATGTTTTGACTTTTCCAATTGTACTTATTATATACTAAGATTGCCTTTTCTCAAAACCACCGTCTTGTCAAACTCAAATCCATTACTACATACTCTTAAAGCACACTAGAAATTTTATCATGAAGCTAATAAACGTGGAGAATCTGATTGAACGAGAGAATGTTCATGTATAGGAGAAGCATTATTCTTATCCGGTAAAGTTCAATGCAGCATTTCACGCCTTACTTTTCTTGTAAGCATGGTATACTACCAACTTGCACTGCCATTGTTATTATCAGCTTTAACTTCATTCTGCCACATTTTGTAATATGTGTATACTGTCACTATATATATATCAAGTTAAAAACCATCTTTTTAACATCAAATTCTTATATAAAAATATATAATATTCATGTCCAACACCGTATTCTCTTAATTACTTTAGAAGTTAAAAAACCTCGAACTATTTGTTTTTTACCCCCTAAACGTATTTAGTTTTCAATGTGCAACAAGTATATATTAATGTGTCCAAAAAATGTTGGCAAAAGCATGTTGGAATTAGTTGACAAAGTAGTATACTCTACAATTTCTGTTTTCCACAATTTTGACACATTATTCTCTATTACTTTAGATTGTGAGATGGTTATATGTATAAAATGCGGCAAATATGGATTTGGCTTATTTTCAGATTTTGATGCCTAGCTAATCGATGAACTTAACTAGGACACGTTTTTTCATTCATTATATTCTACAAACAAAAATGTTATTGCTATACTAAAATCAGTTACTAAATCAGTCACTAATTTATTTGTATATAAATACATATGTGGTTTAATTTATTTTTAATGTGTATTTATATTTTAATATATATTTTATACTGGTAACTGACTTTCGTAACTAATTTTAGTGTATATGCAGCATAGTCGTTCTACAAATGGCTTGTTTGGGTGAGCTCTTAGAAAATATATTTTTTAAATTATCTTTTTTTGAAAGATTTTATAAAAAAATAAAAGTAATTTTATGTTTAGATATCTTATACAAAAAGATCTTTTTATTTATCATCATGTTTGGGTATAATCATATAAAAACTTTTTTGTTTATTTATTATGTAAAAAATATTTTTTTAAAAAATATTTTTTTAAAAAATATTTTAAAAAAATATAAAATATAAATTATAACTTCTCAAAAAAATATTTTTTATTTTTATAATAATTTATTTTACTTTTACTGTTAGAAATTTAACAAATACGATAAAAAAATAAAAAAATTATTTTTAATTAAAAAAAGATTTTTTTATCAATTTAATAATATCCAAATAAATATAAAATAATGCTGCGAGCGAGTACACCATATTTGCATGTGTAGTGTAAAGTCCTTTTGTAACATGCGTGAATATTGTGCCATGTTCCTTCCTTATTAGGAACCAAAAGTTAGATACTATTTTAGATTTTAGATATGTAAGCATTGGAGTATAGATAATCAGGAATTTCATCAGTCATATTTTTCATGAATATGGTAGACAAAGAGTAAGATAAACATAATGATTAATTTGATATTCTTTTTATATATGTGTGTATTCACCACCACCAAGATAATTTAAAATCCTTATCCGTCAATAATAGAAGATTTCGTTGTATTTTTGCACAGTAGGCCAATCCAATAGCAATATAAATAAAATTAGTGTCCAATTATTTGTATGTAAGGATAATGTACCAATCTCATATAACACAACTGTTTAAGAAATCAATCAAAAGCCTCTTGACCAAGTTGAAATGTGTATGGTTTAGTCCACAAAACGACGATAACTTTCTGCTTCCCTTTAATTTTGAGTAGGTAGTGCAAATAGAAAGTTAACTTTATTCGATAAATATACCATATCTTTTATAGAAATATGCTTTCCACATAGGTCATGCATGTTATTCTCTTTTTATTTTCTAATTATCAGTTTTAACATTTTCTTCAAAAGTGAAATTATGGGAAATGAAACAATTTGTTTTCTTAAGAAAACAGAAACAAGATTAAAATAAACTGCTTGAAAGATAAATAAATAAGGTAAAAACTCAGGTGTAGTGGACTTTACGTGAAGTTGATATCTGAGAACCGTTAAATGAAAATTTAGTCAAATCAATTAAATCATCTAACGGTTCTCAAGTATCAACTTTACGTGAAATCCACTGCATCTGAGTTTTTACCAAAAAAATAATGCTTCCATCCATATATGAGTAACGTTGAAGTCTTTGAATAAATACTTTATGTTTTTTATTATTATTAAAATAAATATATTTTGTATTGTGATTAATTTATAATAATTAATCATGAATATGTAAAATGTTCTTGTTCTCTACCTCTCAATCTCTCTAATATATTTCTAGATTCTACTGTGAAAATAGCAATATGGTTTTGCTTAGAGTATACTCTTGTTTAATTTGTAATATGGTGGGTGAACACCTTTAATTTTAACATGTGAAAATATAGAGAACTAACTTTTAATTAGCCAACATTTATTAACGTTATTGTTTAAGTTTATAATTTAAAATTCAAAATTCAAAATTTACAATTTTAGAATCTAGAATTTTAATTAGATAAATGAAATCATTTTTAAAAAATTAACTAACGAGGTTGGTTGAGAAAACTTTTGTAATTTGTAAAAAAACTTTTATTATAGTTAAATAATTTAGTTTTTAAAACTCAAGTTAAATAAATGATTAACATTAATGATAATAATATAATTAAATTTATCTAATAATTATTGAAAAAATTAGAGAGGATAACTATCCTTTATTTATAAGAGGTTGACTAGAAATTACCTTCTTTTAATATCTACAAAAATATAGTGTCTAAATAAGAATTTTGGCAAAATGTTGAATTTATTTATAAGAAATTAAAATATATATATTCATTTAAATAAATAATAAGTTCCATGAAAATATCTATCGAATATTATCAGTTATACATTCACCACCTACATTTCATAAAATTTGCAAATTTAATAAAGTGCTGGATTAACTTACCAAAATAAAGTGACATATTATATTTGCTTATGTATTTAAGATTTAAAATAAATTTTTTTCTCATTAACTACATATTATGGAAAAACAATACATTAATGCAAATCTAAAACTAAAGGATAAGGAAAAGAGAAGCTTGATAGATATCAACAACCACAAGTTGCATATAGAAAAGGAATTCACAAATTGTGTTGAAATGAAATAATGTTAATAATCATCACATACAGTTTTAATTTAGGTCATGTTGGGAATAACAATGCATGTGAATTATCACATGGCAGTTAGCACTTCTGTCTTGAATCATATGTCAATCAACGTTGCATCTATGAGATGAGATTCTTCATCTCTCCTTCAATTTAATTAATCAAGCTGTGCACATATTGTCATGGATTATTCCCTTACGGAATTGAAAGTTTGTCCCTGGATTTTACCAATAGTGCTAACAACTAACTATTGGATGATGATGCTTCTAAATCATCACTTATATTATCAAAATTTTGATTAATTTTTTTTAAGTAGGGTCTTGGATAGGTTTGAATTTTGTGAAATAAAAAAAACCCTAAACAACGAGCTCCTCGACAAAAAAATACCCAATTCGGCTCTTGAACTTTATTTTTATTGGACTGATTAGCTCCTGTGCCAAAAAAAGTCAATATTTTTTTTGCACAATGGCTAATCAGTCCCAACAAAAAAAAGATCAAGGACTGGATTGAATATTTTTTTTTTCAAGGGCTTTGTAGTCCTTTCGAGATAATTATTAGGAGTCGGGTGAGTATTCACTAAAAAAAATTCACGGTATAAAATATATATTAAAAACCAACTTGGGTTGGTCGAATTAAAAAATAGTTAAAATATATATGTATTTTTAAATAAATATTTCATAATTGATTTTAGTGGTTGATTTTGATATACAAATAATATTTTTTGTTAATTTTATTATGGCGTACGTAAATATTTTTAGTTCGAATAAAATGGTGTCATATTTAAAAAATAAGGATGACTTATGCCAAAAACTAAATATGATGCTTCATTATTCTCATGATAGTATTTTTGTAGGTTTTTGGCTTAAGTGAGGAGAGATTAGCAAAGCATATTTGATTAGATGAAGCTTAATTAGCTTGTTTGAGGAATGGTTTCAATAATACATGCACATACATTTATTTAGTAGGTCCCATAGGGAAGATTTTCTATGAAGAATCTAAATCTGCCATGCAATGACTCAACGTCGTGGAGGTCCATCGTCCATTGAAGTGAGTAGTAGGGAAATACCTATAAAGAAGAAAATTCGAATCTCTCATGAACTAGATTCTGATGAGGTGGAATGTAACAATATAATGTAATGGGTCACATTAACCTCACCCAAGAGTCATATTGTACATCGAAGTAGGGCGGAGCTAGAATAAACTTTAGGAAAGGACAAAATTTAATTTTATAATATAAGAGAGATTAAATTAATTAAATTAAAATTTTTATGTAATTTATAATGGAAAATTAAGATTTAGGAGGACCATTATCTTCCTTTCTCTGTATGAGGCTCCACCTCTAGAACGAAGCTAAGTTAGTCAATATTCTTCACAACTTCTTCAAAACCATATATATATAAATATATATACATGAATGAGCTTGTCAAGTTTTGGAATTGAAGCCCGTTGATATGTATATGAAGAACAGTTGCCATCTTCCTTTATTCCTTAGGTTAATTATTCCCATCTTTTGTTTCTTCTCCCCCTTTTGACCGTAATGGATCAAGTTGGGTGCCTTTCACCTAATAAATAAATGCGTCACTTTTTGTGCTCTAGATTTCTGTCAATTTTGTGGTTGGTTAGTTATGTATATATCAAAAAGCTTGAGAGTTTTTATTGTACAATAGTTATTTTATGTATACACTAAAATAGCTATTAAAATTATTTATTAATATAAAATACATGTTGAGATATAAATATATATTATTTATTGTATTATCTTATCTTTTTTTGTTTGAAGTAAAGAAACTCAAGACAATAAGGTAGAACAACAAAATTCCGTTTAATTTGTGTATGTATTGAGATATAGACATTAAGACATATACACTTAAGACTTAGACATAAAATATTTGTGTTTGTATATAGTGTTTAGATATAACATTAGTGTAGTGTCTAATATTATGTTTAATTGCAAAACACAAAAACACTATATAACTAAAAATGACTATTTTATCCTCATAGATTACATTAGAATTTGTAAAAAGAAAAAGAGATATTTGGAATTTTAAAAACTCAACTAGGATAAAATAATGTAAAAGAAAAAATTGAAATCCATGTCCATGACTTCATTTCCGTGTCTCCATATTTCTCTCATTTTTATGTCTCACAAGCCAAACTAAAGACATGTTCCATGGTGTCTATATCTTAGTTAGACACATACACTAAACAAACGCTGCACAACAGATCAAAAAAATTAAACAATAAATACAAAAATAAATTTATAATCATTTTTGACATTACTATCAACTCCATTTCACTCTTTGTAACTCATAAACGATCTATTAATAACTTTCGCAATTCCTGTTTATTAACTCTTGAAAATTCTACCGTACTATCTTGCCTTAATATACTTTTTGGACGTTTAACCATCTTTTTCAACTCAAAATGTATACCCAACTAATTAAGAATTTAATAATAAAATTTATTGAGAGCCATTGAATGATTGACATCAAATTTCCAACATTGATGCCCCTTTCTAAATCAAATTCCAACCCAACCATTTTTGCTTACCATCTTCCTTATTACACCTGGCAACAGAAGATGATGAATAACCTTAAGAGGGGCAAACGTTTAACTTGAAAGTGATATCATATAATGTCGTTATTTATTGAAAATTATCTTAATTATTTCTGCTGTTGAATATGAATTAAGAATAACAAAAATATTTAATTACATTATATTTAAAAAAAAAAAGTGGCAAGACATGATATGTGGGATAAAAACAAATAACGTGTGGAGCTTGAAAATAATTGTTTGGAGTGATGCATTGAGGTCCCTATAAGGCAGATACGTCCTTAACCTTCTATCCAAGTTAAGATTAGGCTTAGAGATTTATTGTCCAACCACTAAAATTTAATTTGAGCCACATGAAAGCCCAAAGGATTTCCCATCCACTCGCCACCTTATTCATTTATCAACCATAAAGATAGCCCACATCGATTTGTTACTTGGTTAAGAAAAAGATAAAGAAGATAAATAGCCCAATTCTAGACATATTGGTTGGTTCAGTAAAATGAGAGTCCTCTCTCTAACTTGTTACCACCTAAAAGGGACTTTGTATTCATCAGTCATTACAATAAATAAAAAAATATATTTAAAATTGGACGTTACAAATAAATGGGAATGACTTTCAATTGTTAAAAAAAAAAATTGAGAGTATAAAATGTAATTTCTAATCTTTTATTATTCTCTCTTTTATATTTATTTTTTGTCTCACTTATAAAATTAATAGTGAGAGATCACACTTTACTCTAAAATTGAGATGATCCATTTCTCAAACAAAGACAATGAAATACTAATCCGGTAATAATAAATAAATAAAATATACAAGAATATTTGATAACCAAAATAAATTAGTCAAAAATAGTTAGAATTTATCTTATTTAATATTTATTAATTATTATAATAATTAATAAATACTAAAATAAAGTAAGTTCTCCTGTTTTTTTTTAGTATTATTGTAAAATATATATGTAGTAGCTTTTCTTTGAGAAGGTAATGCTTTGAGAAACTTTTGCCGTTTTCATTACATGAGTTTCTAAATAAAGTTGACAAAAGCTAGTCTTCATATAGTAAATGCCATATTCTACTGACTCAAAACTCTTGTTTCTTTGTTGTCCCATGCATTCCTGAAATCTATATATTGACCTCTCTATCAAATTGCTTAGCTAAGTCTTTCATCATCAGTTGACCTTGTACTCTTACTAGATTCTGAATGCTACTTTACATGGTTGACTTCCATCTTAAATCATACACATTATTTAATTTGCTTCAAATCTTATTTTAGTAGATGTAACCAATTCATTGGCACAAAGTCTTATGAACTCTTTTTTAAATTTAGAAGAGCTTTTTAGGTTACCTGCTTTTTAGTGATTGTTGGTTCTATTATACTCATTCCACGCTAGCATTCTTATACGGCATTAAGAAATTACCCTTTGTTGACTTATGAGTAGGGACAAATAGAGAGAAATTGTTGGGCACGACTAGGCTACCGGTAATATATAAATATAGAACTAATATAAATTGTACATTAATAATAATGTGTCAAATGTCAAATGCTTACTTAGCTTATATATATATAGAAATCTAATATTTAATACAAATATATGTCGTAGTATGAACAAAAGCTGCTCCATATATAATTGGAAAATAGATGCTGCTACTCTTAATATTATATAATATATGCATCCATATCATCCATGCATGACTCATTTTATCTTTCATCAAGTGAATAGAGAAGGGCATGGTTCACGTCCTTGTGCAAAATGGCCTGCTCCAAAATTCATGTTCCTCTTGCATTGTAGCCGCTACCTTCAAAGACAGCGACACAAAAATATGTCTCGCCATCTGATTCCGTATATATATTCTTCTAAACGAAGTTTATATATGTGTGCCTTCGTATTAAGTACCAACTCCAACTAACTTCAGCTGTCATAAAAAATTGCAATGAGATCACATCATTCCATGCAAATTGCAAAACAAAGAACAACTAGAATAATGGAGTAGGACATGGGAATTACAATGTTATTCTGAGGCTTTCCCCAATAAAATCCTTGGATGAAAATGGGAAAAACATTGCAAGCAGCAAGAATATAAATCATTAATGCGTGCTTGCCCATCCATTCCATAATCATAGTCAAGCGACTATATCCACATACATCAACCTGCCAAGGAAAGAAGAAATAAGAGAATAAAATTCAATAACTATATGATGCATCACTATATGATTACAAATTAAGATAAAAGATAGATAGCATGAAATCAATCAATGAATATCTAACCATCAAATAAATTCCAACAAAGAGGACACCGGAAGCGCCAGCAGTGACACACATATAACTGAATGTGTAGAGAGCCTTGTTTATGTGCATTCCTACAAGATCAACATCAAGCAAGGTTAATATTTACAAGGAACAGAAATGTCAGTGGCACAATCATTCATCACATGAAAGGAATATGTGAAGAGATTACCAAATAAGTCCAATGCAAAGCCAAAAACTACAAGAAAAGAGGTTGGGATCATCCAGTATAGGATTCTAACTCTATGGTCCTGCATAATCCAATAAAAAAATAACTAAGATTCTGATATAAATCAAAGACAAACATAACAAAGAAAAAAGTGAGGATTACCTTGAAATGGACAATAATATGTCCATAGTGCAAGCCAACCAAGCAAGTAACTATGGCCATCACCGAGCTGTAAATCCACAAAAAGAAAAAGAAAATTAGGGCAGATAAAAAACAGTCGCGTTCCATGTATATCTTTGTTATGCACCGTTCCATGTATATCTTTGTTATGCACCGACAATGTAAAACAATTTAAGAATCATCTCAAATCTTATTAAGAAGACAGAGTACCTCACCTTAAGAGTCCTTCAGGGTCAAAGGGGGCCTGACACCAAGAAGGAGCATCAGGAGGCAATGGTCCATTTTCAGGGGAATTAATACTGCATTCCTGTTGATAATCATTACAAGAAAAGGTAACATATATGTTCAAGAAAATGCATCAAGTATTAGAAAATTAGTGTAAACAATGTCAGAATTGCGAGGAACAACATACAGGCGTCCGTGCATATATTGGTCTCCCATACAGATGTTGTATACCCAATATTGTTCGATCAATCATTCCAACAGCGTTGCAGCCTGGTCCAGTGTCACCCCTTACTCCACATTTAACCTAGGAAATGGGTATCATGTAAAAACATAAATCCACCACTAAAACAAGTTAAATTAATACTTCAAAGTTTTTTACTTTGAAACCCTATAAAAATAAGATGACATCAACACTCACTGAAAATATTTTTGGCTCTGAAGAAGACTCAGTGGCAATCCGATACTCCCAATCAGGAACATATAACCCATACAGCAAGGAAAGATAAATTCCAGATACAAGCAAAGACACAGCCCTGTTGTAATCAAACAGATCTATCAGATGTGACGCATAGATATCAAACTAAAAGAAACTAAAGCCGGGAGGAAAAATTGAACTCACCACTGGTATCGATACTTCCTTAATAGGGATGATCCTGAGTTAACAGTATCATCACTTCTGAGCCAAATTTCACACAGTGCTGTCACCAAATATGCTAATGCAATTCTCTGGCATCCACCGAGTAAAATAGTCAATGATCAGTATCATAAAAGGAAATATATTAATATAGACTATTAAGTGAAGAGAAGAAGAAGACAGAAAACAAGCTGCTAAGGGAATACCTGCAGTATTCCCATCAATCTTATGCGCTTAATATCCACCCCGAATGACAGGTCAGTCAGGCGATGAAAATAACCACCTGAGGAGCGAAGTGGGTTCAAATTTAGACATTCAAAAGAGAGATAAATTACAAAATGCAAGTTCTCAACATCAGAATACATATTAGTAAAGTCACCAATGCTAACTTGACTTCAACATTTGATATTCTTCAAAAAGTACAATGCTGACAAACAAAGCTTAGAATTCAACCACAAACAAAGCCATAGGTTCAGTTGACTACCTTGAAGAAAAAGGCCCAATACGAGAAGCTTCAGAGCTCGTAGAAATGCTTTTCTTGTCGCATCAGCTCTGCAAGATGGCTTCTGTTGAAGAGAAAGAGGTTCATCTAGTCAAATGACAAAAAACTATCCAGATAGCATACTTCATAGAGTCACTTTACTGAGTAACATTGTAACAGACTCATTGGTTTTTCTGAATCATGTTAATTAATAATTACATAACAGTTTCAAGTGTATACCTTGTACGTGAGGGCAAGTGCAACACCAACAATGAAAAGAAAGAATGGCATGACAAAATCTGCTATTGTCAAACCATTCCATGGGGAGTGATTGAGTGCCGGAACAATACCACCAGCATCATCCACCAGTATCATCAGCTGCATCAGCAAAAATAGAATGTAACGAGAAATACAACATATTATTAAAGATAACATATTTATCTGAAATATAAGGAATTAAGGACTAAGTCTTTGATGCGCACATAACACATTTCATATGTTACCTGCCCCATAAAATTCATATATCACATTTCTTAGATAATGTTAAGACTATTGAATGATTGGTTAATTGCTGAATGCAAGGTCTAAGTTATCTTCTCCATTAGATTACAATATTTGTTGTCTTGTACCTTAAAAATGAATTATGAGTTAGAGTGATTAGCTACACCATAGTGTAGAAGTTATCTAATAAGATACTTGCATTTGTATGCCTCCCACCTTCATTGTCTTCGAGGCACATGGTTGAGTCATATTTTGCAACGAAGAAACACCATGTGTACACCACCATTAAAATAAAGCTAAGTGGTAGCTTGTCTTATCCAGTTAAATTCAATAAGGCGCACTAAACAAGGTTCAGATCTGACAAAATTACATAAGGAATTTGGTGGTTGCAAAAAGAATTGACAAGTTAAAATATAGAAAGACAACGGTTGCTTATTCAATAGTCACCTTGCAATGGTGCATTTTTTGTTAACAAAAATATGATATGCATGCAGCTCCTAACATGGAAACAATGATCCAATAGACAGATAGATGCTACTTTCTAAAGCAGACAGAGTGTGTGTTATGCGTTTCATTGTCATATCCAAATAATAAAGTAATAATAAAGCAAGTGATAGTGGCGAGTCGGTTAGCCATTACATCTAAACCACCTCTCGTTTCACTATGAAGCATTAGTTAACGTATAAACTAGAAAACTAATTTATGTAAAGATTGGATTAGTGACACGTAGTTTCGTATTAACCTAGTACTTTAAACTTTTAGAATTATTATTATGGGACTATTATAAAACGTTTATGTGGCCCTTCTAAATTATTGAAAAACAAAAAATAACGAGTGTGGGAAATTTGTTCGTTGCCTAACTAACGGTTCGGAGATTAGCGAATTTACCTAACAATTATTATCATTATTATGAGCAATCGTGTTGAAGATGGTTATGATTTTTCAGTTAATTTGGGTGCTCAAAAGAAGGAGCGTTAGCGGGTATATATCCCGATTTATTGGGCTTGTAAACAATAATTATATCTTGATTTAGTAATATATTAAACTATTAATAAAATTTTTAGTTAAATATCAATATTTCAAATTTTGACTTAATAAGTAATAACGTAAGAAAATCATTTTTTCAGGAAGGAACTTAGGAAGCCAAATAGTAATGAGTTACGGCACACAAGATAGAAGTGTACGCGTATCATTGCTTTGCATTTAGAATGGGGTATATTCGTTTATATCAATAATATATTCTCACATCAATAATTGCAAAAAGAAAATTGTATGCTTTTATTTTAAAAAAAATAGCGAAAAAAAAACTATATAATTAGAAAAGCAAATAAAACGAAATAGAATAAATAAATAAATAAATAATGAAGAAAAATTGAAAAACAAACGGAGGGCGGTTATTTTTATAACAATATTTGTTATTAAAAGCAAAGATGATAGAGTATTTTAATTTTGATATATAATAATATAGGAGAGAATAACGGAAAGAGCAAGTAGAGGTAGTGCAATTTAATTGGACGGTATTCCGAGGGAGCTGAGAAAAAGAAAAAAGAAAAAAAAAGCGACTAGGAAACACCAAATGCAATTCTTTCCTTCAAAGTAAAGCATCATCAAAAAATACTTGGGATGCCAAAATCAATCAAAGCCTTTTTAGTTATGGCAATTCTGAGAATCTACCCCCCCCTCTACATTCAATTATTAACACATTAAATAACAATAGCAACTTGCGATTCAGTAAGTAGTGATTGGTGTTAGATGAGCAGCAACATAAATGCCTATCTATAAAATGGAAAGATTTTACTACTTGGCTCAACAAATTTGCTCACAAACCCGTAATGTTGCATATGACCCTTTTAGCCTTGTAGTTGTATGTACTACAATAATTTTTGGCCTGGCATGCCATGACACTTAATCCTGATCTAAAAATCTGAGCAATACGACGTCGTTTCTTCCTCCAAAAAATATCAGTAATGGTATTTTATCTTTATTAGTTGTTATTGTTATTACTACTACTACTAACTTTCTGTCACAGGCAGGCAGCAGTCACAGCACATATTAATTAATTATTAATAGCGACCAAAATTAAAATAAAAAATAAATAAAACTAGAAAATAAAAAGAGAGAGAGATTCGAGAAGGTGAAAGAGGAGGAGGGAGGTGTGGGAATGTTACCGCAACAGTGAGGCCACGAAAGACATCAAGTGAAAGAAGACGCTGAGACTGAGATGGAGGTTGGTGCTTTGAAGAAGAGACTTCCTGAACAGTCTTGGTGCTGTTAGGCCTTGTTTGGCGTTGTGGTGTAGCAATGGTGGCGGTGCTGGCAGATCTTGAATCAGAGATCTGCTGGACTGCCATCTCAACATCCTCATCGTCTTCATCAAAGTTCTTGATAGCTTCGTACTTCTCCATCTCTCTCTCTCTCTATACCTCTCTCTTGCTAGCTACCATCTATTTACGCAGGAAAATAATGATTATTTGGAATCAAATATAAAGATTGTGTGCTTTATATGCGAGAGAGAGAGAGAGAAATGTGATGCGAAGGGATGAGAGAAAGAGAGGTCTTAGCAAGAATAAGGCTAAGGTGCTTCAAACTCTGAAGAGTAGTGTGTGTTTATTGCGCTGCTTCTTTCTTTCCCTTTCCTCTTCCTCTTCCTCTCACTTTTATAGCGCACTTCCACCTGCGCCACAAACAACCCTTTTTACCCCCCTTTCTTTTTTATCTTTTATAAACTATTTTCAAATTAAAATATAAATACAAGAATAAAAAAATGTTAGTTATTAAAACGCTAATGACTTCTTTTCTAAAAAAAACACAATTTAATTTTATGGATATTAAAATTTAAATTGTAGGAGACATAAATTGAAATATCTAATCTTAACGATGATTCTTTTTTTAAATTGGTATCTAACTCTGATTCTCAAATTTTAATATCCAAATCTGACGTTTAAATTTTTTTAGATGATTAATAATTTTTATAATTTGTTTTGTTTCTGCCTTTCTGGTAAATTTTACTTGTCTTAGAAAATGGTAAGTTATAAAAAGAGTTTCTACATGCAGATTCCAACTTCTACAAATTCACGACATTTAATCTATAAGTATATACGAGGTAATACAAAATCCATGGTCCACTCGTAAATTCAAGATAAAGTAAATCCAGACAAAATTTATAAAAGACAATCCAAACTAATTAAAAGTATTTTAGTAAAATATTAAGATTTCTTTCCTTTTTTGGTTATCTGTATATTGAAAGGATAGTGTTTATATTTTAACCCAATAATATAACCAGACTTAAAATAAATAGAAATCTATTTAAGAGATTTAACCATTTTTAAAATATCTCTTATTTATTTAGAAGGAAAATTTTAACAACTTATCTAAAAAAAATAATTGTCTATTATTAAAGTATAATTATTTTAAAAGATAGATATCTTTTTTATTATAAATCTACTAATATCTTCAAGTATATTAAGAAATTGATCTAAAAAAATTTGACCTGTTAACTTAAACACCAGAATCTTTTGTAAATACTATCTCATTTTTTCATGAAAAATCCAGACGATAATATCTCGACATCAATAAAAATTAGACACAATCTTAAAAAAATCTAGACCTCACCAAAAAATAACCCAATTTTAAATAACCCTCAAAACAAGATAGTTAATTAAGTTAAGTAACTATCCTCTCCATTTTAAGTAATTTTTGCATATGCTTGCTTCTATGAAGATCTTTTTTCATCCCTATTCCGGATAATATTTTAAATTTAAAAAGATAAATTTTCATTGGATAAATTATTGTAAATTTTAAAAATGGTTTTCGAGATTTTCAAATACAGTACAAATTTGAAAAATAAAAGTATACGCCATAATTTGAATTTCGAAACACTTTTTTTCAAAAAATGAAAAAATATAAAAAAAGGATTAAATTAAAATACATACTACAATTCAAAGCAATTTTCTAGACAAATTGCACATAAAAAAATCCAGCAATAACTTTTCACGATTTCATATTCATGCTCATGCCCTATATATCTTTTAGAATGTGTAACTTCATTATACCATCCATGTTTAGATTATCTATTAAACACAGCATTATTCAATGTTAATAAAATGACATCCCTTTATAAAAAAGTGCGCATAATATTAGAGTATTTTTAAAAAGGTGAATGCTACCATGTCTTTTTTAAAATAAAAATAAATTATTTTTGTAATATATATAATATTTATAATTATAATTAAATTAAATATTAGGTATAATAATTAGGTATATATTTTTTATTTTTTTTGTGATTATTTAAATTTAGTTTAGCACCACTAGTTTATAGTGGTGGTGATGGTTGTCACCGTTGAAAAAAATTTTTGCGATAAACTCAGAGACTCATCAACAAGGTACATACGTATTTAGCTCGTTATACGTGACAACATTTGTAATAGACACAATTTTTTTTCAACCTCCGCATACACCTACTGCACCTTCTCCATCCTCTTATGTATGGTGATAAAATTCTCAAAATTTACTATCCACATAATATAATTATACAAAAATATATATAATATTTTATTACTAATTTCATTGTAAATTATATATTTATTAGTATAAAACATGACTCCGGATTAAACCAAATCTATTTGAAGAATGACCTGAATCTTAATCCGAAAATTACATTATGTAACTTAAAAGTAATAGAGGTATGCTACACATATAAGTCCTTTTGCCTTACAAATCTTACAAGTTGGGCAAAGTTTAACAAAAACTACATTTACCCACATGCGCGTCACTCAACCGTTTCCAAAGCGCGCTTTCACTCACCATTATGGAAGACACCCTTTTCACGTTCCTCCTTCGGCTCCTTCTCTTCTTTCTTCTTCTTCTTCTTCTTTTTTGCGTTTCTCCTCCTCTTTCTATTGATTTTGCAATATTATGTATTTTTTTGTTTGATTTTTTTCTTACAAAAAATTATAAGAAAACGAAATAAGAAGATGAGGAAGAAGAAGCAGTAGAAGATGAAGATGAGAAGAAGAAAGAATTTTGAATTATGCAGAACTTATCAGAATAAAAATGCACCCAAAAATTCTTAAAATACACACAAATATCTTCGAGTTACACCCAAATATTTTCGTGTTACACCCAAATTTACTGCAAAAACAGAAAAATATTTTCTCTAATACTGCATTTTTTCTTCTTCTTTTTTTCTTTATTTCTTCCCTTTTTTTAGTTAAATGAATGTAAGTTCATCATCTTCTAAGTAATTCTGCAGCATTATGTGTTTCTTCTTTTTTTTTTGCTTAATTTTTTTGTTTTATTCTTGTTAAGAGAATAAAACAAGAAGAAACTTGATAAGGTAAAATAAAAAGAAAAAGATGAATAAAAAAAAAGAAGAAGAAAATGGTGATGATGATAAAAAAAAGGAGAAACGGTAGAAGATAAGAAGGAGGAAGAGGAAGAGTTTTAAATTATGCAAAACTTATCAGAATAAAAATACACCCAAAAATTTTTAAAATACACCCAAGTATCTTCGTGTGTTACACCCAAATATTTTTGTATTATACCCAAATTTACTGCAGAAAAATCTTTCTTCTAGTGTTATATTTTTTCTTCTAAATTGAACCACACCTTAGCCACTTGATTGAATTCAAAACAATAATCAATTTTATTCTGGTTCAATTGACAATTTGAATCTAAATTATTTATTATCTTCAACAACGAGATAACTAATGAGAAAGAAGAAAGAGAAAAAGAAAAAAAGAGAAAAAAATTTAATGAAAAAAAAAAGGAGGAAGAGGAAGAGGAGAAAAAGGTGGTGTTGATGACGACGATAATGAGAAAGAAAAATTATGAAGAAGAAGAAGAAAAAGACATGAAAAAAGAAGAAGAAAAAAAAGAAGAAGAAAAATAAAAGGCATAGAGAAAGAAAAAGAAAAAACACACAAAAAAAAAATGTAAAAACGCTTAAACATAAATAACTTATATAACTTACGTAGAAAAATGCTTGTAGGTAAAGAATAACTTAAAATAATAAATGCAAATCTAATCAAATATATTTTGCATCCGGATCAAGATTTGAACACTCCTATTCTCTAGATAAAAAAAGAATTAGAATCAACAAATGACGTTAGTATTGTTTTAAGTAATGTTATACAACTCATTGAATCACAATAACATATAACAAATATCATTATATCAAATTACATTGAGATCAAACATTATTCAACATTTAATCGAAGAAATTTTTTGTTTATATATACTTTGAATAAATATATATTAGTATATTTTTAAATATATAAAAATATATAACAATTTTTGACGTGGGGTCATCGCTCGTGGCTACTAGATAGACATGTAAAGAGGAGACACAAAATAATTCGCTATCCCATAAAGATATTTTAGCATGATCACCGTAATATGGTGCTCCTCTAAGAGCAAATAATTTTTTGCAATAATTAATATATGTACAATAAATTGTATAAGAATGCATTATTATTATCTCGTGATATTGCAGTATCTTGCATATAAATGTATAGTAGCAACTAATTAAGCGCACGATATAAGTCCATCACATGTAAATAACAACCTGAAAAGTTAGGCTAACGCAACACGAGACAAGTGTTGTAGGAACTACGTTAATTAAAGGGTGAGATTCAAAAATCAATTTGGATTGGTGTAATAGTTAATTTACTAATTCGATTAAATAAGTGTTGGGAGTTTAAATTTATGCAACAATTCATTAGCGACTAACAAACTTTTAAATGAAACTCAGTATCGCAAACTTGGATTTATATATATATATATGATCGATGTCTAGATATTTTACTTGCTTACTCAAAATACAACCATATCATCATCATGTACATAAAAATCTCCATCATTAATAATGATATATTTATACAATATACATATTTGGTTGATCATTTTATTTAAAAATTATATAAAATAATATATATGTAAATATATAATTATTGATTAGTGACAGATAATTTTTAATACACACAATGTATTTTTTTTTATATACATATATGTAGTTATTTTTTAAAAAAAAAAATCAGCCAACTCACAAAAGTAAATCAAACCGAGTTGAATTAAATCAAACTTAAATTTGACTTACAAATATTATAACAAATTTAACTTACCAAAAATTCACAAAATAACTCAAATAATTAAAATCTATCCGAATAAATTATAATTTATGTATGAAATATATATTGTATATCTATCAATTATTATTTATTTTCTCTATTATATATACAAATTATATATGTTCTTATNTAATTATTTTTATATATAATTAAATTAACTCAAAAACTAATAAATTTAGTTTATTCAAATTTAAATTTAAGTTATTTAATATATAAATTTACATTAAGTTCAAATTTAACTTACAAACTCATGAACTCAGTTTATGAAATAAACTATTAACGAATTGAAGTTGTGCTACTTCATGAGCTTGCTTGAATTAATTTTAGTCTAATGTGGGATCTATATATCTAGGTACAAATTAAAGCACTCTTCGATTTGTATGGGGATTGCGAGCCACACCTCTAGCTAGCTTTATAGGGTTGGGTGCTAAACATGAAAAGAAAAATTAGAGTTAAAAAGATAAAAGACAAAAGGAATAACCACGTGTGTGATCATTTGATATGCGTGCTGTAAATTGAAGTTGTGATTCCAATTTCTAACCAGAATAAAAGAGATTACAATTCACGTATTCATGTCAAATTCAAAACTTGATTGATTCATCATATATTCATGTCTGAGAAGTCATGTTTTTAAATGGAAATGTAGAAATATAATTTGTTTATAAATATAATATTGAAGGTATGATTTGAATTTAGTTCCGTCAGAAAGAAATATTTTAAGGAATATATATATATATAAAATGCTGATGATATTTTAGGGTAAAATATATAGTTAAATCAAATCATCTTTAATATTTTCTAAATGTTCCAAACCAAAAAAGGCTACATCAAAATCCCATATACATATCTATATAAATCGAATTAATCTAATTTAAATTAGTCTTTTTAGTAATAAATCGAATTAACTTAATTTGATTTACATGGAACACAATGAATATTAGTAAATTGAATTGACCTAATTCAATTTATAAAGAAATTGAATAGATACTACTAAATTGAATTGACCTAATTCGATTTACTATTGAACAGCCCATATATAGTAAATCGAATCAGTTTAATTCGATTTACTACTTTTAAGTTAATTATTTATTTATTTTATATTAATTTTAAAATATAAATATCAATAAAAAATACCTTCCATTTGGATTCAAATAAAATATCAAAAAAATAAAAATGAGTAAGAATAGACATCCAATTTTTGTGTTTTAGTTCAAATTCTAGAAATTCTACATTTTCATAAACTTATGAATTTAAAACGGAATAATAAACGATTTCTAAAAAGTTCATTAAAAATTATTTTTTGACTTATTAGCATGTAAAAAATTATTATCGAAACTTTTGATGTTAAAAAAGTTAATAAGGTATAGCCCTCCAAGGAGACATAGGACTTAAAACTTGAATTTTTTCAGAATCAAAAGTAATATATAGTTATATATTATAAAACGACTAACTATATATATTTATACAATATGTAATTTGAAAAATAATATATTTAAAGTTTTAATTATTGAAATATATTTTTTCTCAAATAAATATAGTTGGTCATTTTAATATATATTTCAATAATTAAAATTTTAAATATATTATTTTTTAAATTACATATTGTATAAATATATAATTAATCGTTTTATAATATATAACTATCTATTATTTCTTACTCCAAAAAAGTTTAAGTTTTAAATCATATTCCATCTTAGAGGGTTATACTTTATTTGTATTAACTTTTTCAACATAAAAAATTTAAGTAATAATTCTTTACATGCTAATAAGTCAAAAAGTGATTTTAATAGAAATCATTTATTGTTCTGTTTTAAATTCATAAGTTTATAAAAATATAAATTTTTTGAAATCTTTCTAAAACATAAAAATTGGATATCTATTTTTATTCGTTTTTATTTTTTTGACATTTTATTTGAATTTAAATATATGATATTTTCTTATTAATATTTATGTTTTAAAATTAATATAAAATAAATAAATAATTAATTTTTAATTTATATCAGTACTATTAATTGAATTAGATCAATTCAATTTACTACTAAAAAGCCTAAATTAAATTTGGTTAATTCGATTTATATAAATATGTATATAAGACTTTAATATAATGATTTTTGTTTTGGAATATTCACGAAATATTAGAGATAATTTGATTTAATTATGTACTTTATCCGATATTTTATTTTTCTTTGACTAGTATGAATGTTTGTAATTAGTAGATATTCTGGTTATTGGGAATTAAGCTATTAAATTATTAATTAATAAGAATACCCAATCATTATTACTGCAACAAAACGTTAATAACATTATATGTAATTTGCACCGACGCGTTTTGCATACTGCATGCAGCACTTTTGGATGGTAAGAATATTTAAAAACAAAAAATATGGCAGGTAATGGTACCGGCGGTGGTTTATGAGTTTTTGGTATACGTGAATTTAAAAATTCACTGTGTGTCTGCAAAATAGAATGATGTAATTCATGGATATAATATGCTGTTAAGTGTTAACCACTACATCACTTGATACTTAAGTAGCATTTGTTTTGAAATACTGAGATAGAGACTGAAAAACTAAAATTTAGTATTGTATTTGTTAGTTCAGAGATTGGTACTAAAATTTCTGTTTCTGTCTCTGAAATTTCAGTATTTCAGTACCTCCAAAAAGTAGAGACACATGGGACTGAAATTTTTAGAGATGGAGACTGAAACTTTAATAACATTTTATACCTAAAATATTTTCATTTCAATTAATTAATTCCAATTTTACCCCTTGTGCAAATTAAATTAGAGTTTCATTCTTTTCAATTTCTGTTTTCCATTTTGCACCAAAAAGAATACTGAAATTTATTTCAATCCCTATCTCTTAGTCTCAGTCTTTCCGTCTCCGTCTCTCCACCAAACGCTATCTTATAGATTTGATAAGAATAATAACAGAAAATTAATATTTTTTCGGTCAAAATAAATTAATTTTTTTAGAATTATTTTATTTATCTGATATTTTAAATATCAAATCATAAATTTTTAGATTTGCACCAGAATATTCATCAGGTCGGAAGTCTAATGACTAATCTTAAATCCGAGAGAAATGATTAAAAGACACATATTTTCATTTATCTGTGTCAACTTACGTTGATAATTGTAAATATAATTTTAAAAAATTGACTAATATTAACTAATTAAAAATTAATTTTTTATATATTTGTTTCGTTTTAAAATTAGAGGATGGTGATAACCAACTATTTATCTTTCGTTTCCTGCACTTTTAGTTACGACTTAAGAGGCGCATGCACTCAGCATGCTCTAATTAAAGGGTACATATTCATTTTATTTGTCGTTTGAAGGGAAAAAAGGGGGTGAAAGTGTTATGTAAAATACTAAAAATACGTGAACAGCTATCATAACAACTATATATCTTAATGATCCGTAATAGTTTAGGTTTTATGATTGTGTTCATTGCATTTTGATATTTCGATTGATTATGACTATATATGTATAATTTTAATGTACTAATAATAGAAAATATTTTATATATACAGTCGTTTAATTATATTTATTAATAATGAAATTATATATATATTAAAAATAAAAAATTATTTATTTAAAATAAAATAAAAAATAAAACTATAAAAATTTATTATTTTTAGTTATATTTTTAGTTATCAATCTAATTTTTTTAATTTAATAATCTAATATCATATTTAGCCAGTATTTTTAAATGTTGATGACTAAAAATAATAAATTTTAATAATTCTTTAATATTTTTGACAAAAATAATTAAAAAAAATGAATGAAGAGTTAGTCATTTTTCATTGGAAATATATTATGTGAAGTGTATGGAATGGGCGGTGCAACATCGTCATACTAATGTGGAACCTAACAGAACATGCTGGGTCATCTTATATTCTTATCTTGTGATCGTGGCCCCTAAAAATTCCACTATTTTATATTCGTATAATGCACCTTCACGTAGGAGCAGAATTACTGTTTTTAGAATTCGTTTTTTTGCCTCAATAATTGTTCTTTACATAAATTTATTTAGGTTAATATCTTAATGATTAATTGGATCAGCTAAATAAAAATGGAAACTTCATATCCTTCCTTAAAAAAGTTTTAATTACATTAAAAAAAACACAACATTTTGAAGAACTAGTTTTGATATGCGTAATATTTTTGTTATTTTTTGTCTTCTTATTATCGTTTTCTTCTTTTCGTAAGTGATAACGTGATAATATATATATTCTGTTTTACCATGATGTAGTACATAAAATGAACAAATATATTTATTTTCTTCTGGTAAGGTGATATATCATCATGCATGCGATGATTTAATTTGGTACTGCCACAAAGTATAAACTAATGATGAATAATGACTGAATGAACAAATTAATTAGGCATTGCAATTTGCACCCAAAACAAAATTAGGTATTTCACCAGAAAGGTAGGAACTACACAAATATAGTGGAGTGGGAGCTTGTCCTATTAATAACTTGATTTTATTAATGCTGATGGATAATATTCTTATTTGCAATTTGATTTTAAAAACATTTTTGCATTGGATTATTTTGTCATTCACTCTTAGTTTTATGTCATAATCAAAATCTTTAACCATATAAATCATGAAACAAAATAAATATTTCTTCAAACTGAAAACGATTAGTCCACATCTTGCATTATTTTAAAAAACTGACATGTTAAATTATATATTTAGTAGTCCGAAACATTTTTGTTTGAATAAAAAAAATAACGAATAATACATTTATAAAAATGCTATTTTTACAAAACTTTTATTTGTTTAAATAGAAGGAAAATGAGTTAAGTTCTAAAGCGATTCTTGATATTAACGTTGTGTATTAAAATTATCAGTAAAATTTTAATTGGACCAATTATATTTTTGATATTGATAAAAATATAATTATTAGTCTTTGACTCATTTTTCGTCAACAACATACTGACTTGACTTGATAACGTAGATTTTTAGAGACACATATCACTTTATAGTTTGATCACGTATAATAGCATAAGGATAGATCAATCAGGAACAAGTAGTATATTGAGGTGAATGGTTGTACTTCGTGTTAAAATACTATTTGATCACATATCAGCTTATATTACGTGTTGTAACATTCTTTGTTTACGTGTAGGTACTCCCCGTTCTTCTCATATAAACCAGCTTAAACTCTAATTAATTTAAATATTGAAATTTTTTGTAGGTATTTCTAATTACTGATTTGGAATTGATATAAAAGCATTTTAAACATCTTTTAGTGTCATTTTCGACGTCTTTCACCTAGTCTATTTACACAACTGATTTTTAAGTATGTCTCGTAACAATAATTATGTTATTCAATAAAAAAATTATTTCATTGATTAAAAATATATTTTTTAAACCCAAAACACATGTATTTTATTGGAAAATGAAAAAAAAAGTAATTCTTAATTTCTTATTAAAAAATATGGTCTTTTTGGACGAAAATAGAAAAATTTGTTTAATCAATTATATAATTTTTTTAATTAATATAATTATATAAAATATTTTATAAAAATATTTGTATTTAAATGACATAAAAAAAATTAAAATTAATGCATTTAAAGATGTTAAAAATTTTGAATTAAAAAAATCGAAAAAATGGTGAATGGACTGATTTAGTACACGATTTAAGAACTAGAATGAGTTCCTTAATATAAAGTTAGGAACTGATTTGGTATATCTATACTGATGACATAACGGATGATATGTGAACGAATAATGTTACGACCTGCGGTATAAGTAGACACCTGATCAAATAATATTTTGATATGTGACACAATTGTCCACGTCAGCATGTTACGTGTCACTTATCGATTTATCATTTTATCTTTGCATGTGACCAAATTATAATGTGACACATGTTACTAATAATTCACTTTGTAAACCACATCAATTTACCGATAATAAAAAATGTGTCAAAGATTAATATAATAGACTTTTTTTTAATATCAAAAATATAATTAATATAATTAAAATTTCGATATTTAATTTTAAAGATTAAAATAAATTATTTAATACAGACTAATTTAATATATTTATAATAATAATATATCAAATAATATGTGAATAAATAATATTAATAACAAAAATAAATATATAATTAAATAGTATTGTGAGTTTATAATATATGACACAATCATTCATATCAACATATCATATGTCATTAATTAATCTGTCTTTATATTATTATAGGTGGTTAAATTATAAGATGTTATTAAACTACATCAGTATATTATTAAAAAAAACAAGTGAAAAAAAATATGGTACATGTCATTTTTACTGACATTAAATATGTAATTAGCGTAAGAGTAAATTACCAATTATGCCCCCAAAATTATAAGACGCTGACAATAATAACCCTAATATTTGTTAAAGACAATGATAATCTTAAAAATTTTAAAAACGCAACAAATTTGTCCAACCGTGAAGTGAGCTCTTCTCCGTTAAACGGAACTTAGTGATGTGGCAGACGGGATTCCATCGTGGCATCCTCATAGGTTTTGTAAGAAATTATGCCAGAGGTTAGTCACAGGTTTTGTACTATGCATATGTGGAGGAATTTCCAGAAGCGTTGGAAAGATTTGGAACTTAAACAATGTGCAAGGGCTTTGACTGATCGAAAATTTGCTGAAGGTATGGCTGCAATCAAGAGGATTAATACAACTGCCTGGGAATACTTGTCTGCATATGAGCAAGGAATATGGTCAAGGTCAAGATTCTCTACCTGGCCAAAAGTCAGTCTGCTGGAAGGAGAGCTCCTAGGACCAACCTTGGGAGGAGAGCAACCAGATCTAGCAAAAGTCCTGCATCAACCCCTAAAATTCCCTCCAATACTACTGCTGCCGCTGCTGCTTCTTCTAGCAGGGAAGGAATCCGGGTAAAGATGCCTATTTTGAGGCCCCCAGCAGTTTCAAGTCCAGCAGCCACTCTAAGGCCCACAGCTCCAAGTCCAACAGCCACAACAAGGCCCACAGCTCCAAGTCCAACAGCCACTCCAAGGCCCAACCCACCATTTAGGCCCCACAAATACGGCCCGTTGGACCTACTTCAACTGCTGTCCCTGGTTTAGGAGTTGCACACACCACAAGGACTCATGTGGTGTCCAATGAAACCATGAATGGAGCTAGTAAAGCAACAACTTCTAGGTTCTCTAAGTTCATGCCAAATCAGTCTGGTTGAAGGACACTTGGATCTATGATTAGTTCTTCTTTTGGGTTATAAGTTGAAGTTTAGTTGCAATCTTGTTTCTACTTTTTGAGTTATATGTTGATATTAGCATTCATGACAGTTGGCCTTTGTTGCACAATTTAAGTCTTTTGGTGTCTGATATTAAGACTAAGACTAATTAGGGAGTATTCAGTATTTTGTTTGGACCAATATGTGTTAAGGCTAAATGTTATGCAGATCGAATATTTTGATTGGAACAATATGTTGTTAATGCTAAATGTTATGCAGATCAAATATTTTGGTATTACTTGTGTTCCTTTGGCAGTGTTTCATTTCCTAAACCCATCTCAAATTAGTTAGCATATCTGAGTTGTCCTTTTTTTACTAATTTGTATTCACTCCATTCATTTTATTGTCAGTATTCAATTGAGTGTATCATACACATATCTAATTCATTAACAAGCAACAAAAATAGCTACAACAATGTTAACATAAATTCCACAAAACAATAACACATAACATTCATTGTTTGTCTTGCATGCATCCCTTCTCCTATCTAATCAAACAAATCACACTCAAAATCAAATTCAGAACAATTCCACATAGAATGATGCATAGAAACAATTCAACTCTCTTCATGTGCTCCCTCATCATCTTTCCATCTCTGTGTATGGTCTCTGTCTCAAGACTGGTAAATCTCCCTTTCAAGACTCCACATTCATTGCATACTAGTGTTCCATTCTTCGAGATTTCCTCCAGTCCAACAGATTTTTCGTTGGTTTCGTCCATCCACTGAAAATAACGACAACCAGCGTTCTTCGTCTGCCCAGCACAAAAGCCATTCATCAAGCTCAACTCTCAATAGGGAACGAGGACAGATTCACCAGAAAATTCATACATACCTTCCACAGAGGACATCTGAAAAACCATCTCCCTGGATTTCTCCTCGTCTTCGACTTCAACGCCACCACCTGAAGACGGCAGAAACATGTCCCATCATATGGCTTGCTCTCGTGTTCGTCGAGCCCTTCAGAGTTACTATTTTTCACTGACTGTGTCCTTTGATTGTTGTGGGACATGTCTTTGCTTCCACCATGCATGATAGTAATTAGGGTTTATGTTTGTGATGAATTGGGGAAAACATTCTCTCCAAATTCATATAAAGGAGAAACGGGATGGAAGGCTTTATGAGGATGTCACGATGGAATTCCGTCTGCCACATCACTAAGTTCCGTTTAACGAAAAAGGGCTCACTTCACAGTTAGACAGATTTATTGCGTTTTTAAAATTTTTAAGAATATCATTGTCTTTAACAAATATTAAGGTTATTATTATCGACGTTTACAATTTCGGAGACATAATTGATAATTAACTCTTAGCGTAATTAGAATAGGCAATTTTGGTGTACGACCCAAATGGGGTCCGGGGCTTAACTCAAAATGGAGCGAGAAAGGAAAGACCAAAGAAAATTTTTTTTTTCGGGTCTTGAAAGACGAAAGAGTTGAGTTGCTGGTTTGATCTCGTCTAATCTATTCCAATCCAAATGGCGCGGTGGTGGTGGAAGGCGGCGCTGGTGGTGGCGATGGGGGCCGCGCTGAGAAGCTACGCGCTGAGCCACGGTTGGGACAAGGACGCCGCCCTTAACTTGCTGACTCACTGGTCCCAAAGCCTGGGCGTCTGGGCCATCCCTCTCTATGTCTCCGTACACACTCTCTCCATCGCACTCCTCTGTGTTTTCTCCGCCAAAATCCTCGGCGCCTCCCTTTCCTTCTGGATCGGCAGGTCAGCTCGCTTCTTTCTTACATTCTAGGGTTCAAAAGTGCGAATTATTTATCTGCTTTGCTAATTGCTAGTGTGATATTATTTTTTCGACTTCAAATCCAAAGTTAGAATTGAATTGTTTATCTTCGAGTGACTCAGCTCAGTCGAATGTTTATTTTGCCATTTCAATTGAAACTTGAGAATGCGCGATTGGTTGCTTTTTGCTACTGCGATTCCTCACTAGTGTTTATTTGTTGACCTTCCAAACATGTTGATTCCATTTTTTGTGTCAAAAGTGATGAAGTGACTGCGGAATCAATGCTTTTCCTGTTTGAATAGTAATTCAATTCTATGAAATTCAGTTCCTACGGTGTTCAAGGCAGAGAGAGACTTATATTTTAGTGGCACGAATGTATACATGATTCACACTAGGGCACTATGGCGGCATTTGATTCAGCTTAGTTGATGTTGTTGCCTTGCTATAGGTCTTATTTAAGCTTACTATTGATGTGCTGTATCCTGGTTGTTCTTGGTGTTCTTAGTATAAAGGATTGTAGATAGTATGTTAAATAGGTTCAGAAGGCTTAAGTTATGTTTCGGTGCTCTTAGGAAATTGGCATTGCCTAACACAAATATTTTGAAGGGCTATGATTTATGGGGACTAGAATCTGTGGGATTTATACAAGTTCTGAAGGACACTTCATTTGCTTTCTGTGAGGCTTTTAAGGATTTTTAATCGGTTACTTATTGCTATTCTCTTTTCAAATAATTCCTTTTAAATCTTTTAATCTCTATTTCTGGAATCAAACTCATTGGTGTACTTGATTTCTCTTAACTGGGATTAAGGAACTCTATCAAGATAGCTCATACAAACCCTACCATAATTTAACTTCTTATTGTCTTTGGAACCAGAACTTTAAGAATCAAAGCTCTTCTGTGTTACTTTAGGGTATTTGGCTTCTTCTTCATGTTTTTTCCATAGCCTTTTTCAAGGCACCCCTTTCACAAATATTCAAAGGCATTGTTGGGTGGCCACTGGCTAGTGTTCTGTTGATTTTGTCTTTTTTAATCTTTCCTTTTTGTTTTTTTTAACAGCATATATTCTTGTCTTTCTCTTTATTCTTACTTTTGAAAGGAAGCCTTGGGTGGGATTATCCTGTTACGCTGCATACATTACACCCCTTAGGTGTGGCCTTTCCCGGGACCTTGCCTAATGCGGGATGCTTGTGTTCCGGCCTTGGCCTTTTTCTTGTCTACATTCTTACTTTTCACTTTCCATTCAAAATTTTTCCTTTCCTATAAAGTAGACTCCGATAAATGTAAGTAGTTGTTGGCATTGTCTATTGTTTTGACATAATAGCAGGAGTCAAAAACTCAAATTTGAACTGAATACAAAAATCAACATGGGGATAAAGAATTTTTTTGTAATTTTGAAAATTTTATTCATAAAATCAATGCACATAATGAAAACATTAGTGTTCTGGAACATCAAGTTTCCTCAAGGGGACCTGAATTCATATCAGTAGGAAGGGGCAGAATTATAGCACTGCTGTTGAGGTGGTGGTTAAGCGACATACTTTGGCATCATAGATTTGCTTGGAGTTGTAGTTCACTTATGCCACAAACGATTACTATTAGGCTACAATACTATGAAATGGTAGTTTCAGTTTGTGAGAATTAGTGAATGAGACAGTTGTGTGAATATTATTCTATTTTAACTCATCCATTTCTAGATCAGTTTATTTACGTTGTCAAAGACTAAATTAAGGTTACTTGGGGGTTATATCAGGTTGATATTCAGGAGTTCCAAGTCAGCAGTTGAATGGGCCCACAGAAACAGATACTTTAATCTTCTTTCGAAAGGAGTTGAGCAAGATGGTTGGAGATTTGTTCTTCTTGCTCGCTTCTCACCGCTGCCGTCATATGTTATTAACTATACCTTAGCTGCTACCGATGTTGGGTTCCTTTTGGATTTTCTTCTTCCCACTGCAATTGGATGTATACCCATGATCTTGCAGAATACATCAATTGGAAGCCTCGCCGGTGCTGCTGTGGCTTCAGCCTCCGGCTCCAAGAAATCTCAATTTTGGTCCTACTTTTTCCCCCTAGTTGGTATTTTATCAAGTGTACTTATTTCCTTGAGAATTAAAAAGTACTCAACTCAACTTTCGGTATCTCAAAACACTCCCAGCAAAGATAACCCCGTTGAAGCGCATTCAAAAAGTTCTTAACATTGTCTTAGGTACAAAATTAACATCATATAAGCTTTTCTTTTTTCATATTTTTTATTTTTATAAATGAATGTTCTATTATAATTTGAAACATGATCTTTCACTTACTCTGGTAGTTGCTATCAGTTTTCACTCTTGTAAGATGTTTATATGTTCAGACTCAGTCCCTTAGATCTTGGTTGGGATTTTCCTCTTAACATTTGAGTAGATTCGTTGAACTTACTCAATAATTCTATTGATAGAACCTGCACGCAACCTGAGCTTGACATGTGGGTCGGTGGGATGCATAATGCAAGTTTGTGAATGGAGGCAATGTGCAATAGTTTACGCGTTTTTATTATTAAAAGATATTGGAATTCAATTGAAAGCATTACCGTATACAATTCTGTGAAAGATGTGAATGCAACATCATATTCATATGGCCTCATTTGGATTCGCTTATGCAAATTATGAATATGGTACCGTCAGGCTCATGCATTCGTGTAAGTAACAGATCTTTCGGAGATTTTGACTTATGAAGCAGTTATCGTCGCAATGAAATTCTCTTAACAACACGACAAGTGTTTGATTGCGTGCAATTATACACTACACCAATCACCAGTGTGCGTCGACATGCAACAATATGGTTTTCAACAAGGTAAATGGCGGCATTAGTGGTATCGTAACACAGTATAAATGCCCGTAACAAGTGTCTAGATTGCAGAGGATTCATGGGTGGGTCACTGTCATGGGTGCTTCACCTTTGAGAAGTCATATTCAAAGAAGCAGCATAAAGGTAAGATGCCTAAAAGAAAAGACGCGCATTTTCGTGATCATATCTAAATTTTGATCGATAAAAAAGCTAGGGGTTAAATTCCGGACAGGTGCACATCGTATCGAGGTTTACCTGATTTTTGTGCGGCGTTTTACAACATAAGTAAATCAATCATCCTGCACCCGAAAAAAAGTGACAACTTTCCCCCTAACAAAATTGAAGGGTGGGACAAGAAGAAATGAGCAGGTGTACCGCGCATAAACACACGGATTCGGATATAGCAATGCGCTTTATTTGGACTTATCATCGATCTCCACTTCAAGCAGGATAATATTTATCTGGCAATCTTTGAAGCATTATTCATGATGTAGTATGTACACATAAGAGAACCATGTCTTAACTAGAAAAGCCATATTGTATGATGTATAGAGCACTTCAATCCAATACCAAACATGTGGCCATAATATATAGTTACACTTTTATTAAATGGACAAAAGTTAAAGAAAAAGGGGAAACAATTACAATTAACGGAAGAAATTCTAATCTTCTTACATTCG
>NC_029775.3:121621602-121633976 GCF_000817695.3 Arachis duranensis
ATGACAACACTATTCAAATTTAAAGGTATCTATTCTGTTTTTATTTTATTGAGACAGATGATTATCCGATTTCGATGCAAAGGCGAATTTTTTGTGGGATAAAATTTTAAATAGGACAGAGTCGGATTTATGGAATCCTCGTCTCGGTATATATATAATTTTAATATATAATATATGTAAAATAATTAGTAAAATAATTAATAATATTGTATTATTATTAAATTTTTATTTTAATTTATGTTATGTATCAAAAAATAATTATACAAATTTTGAAATTTAATTTTATTCGTTAAATTATAATAATTATAGGGGCGGGAGCGGCAAGGACGGATTATGATTCAATTTCTTATTATTTGCGGATAAAAGTAAAGCGAGTTTTATATTGGTTATTGTAAGGTGGAGCGGGGTCGAATAGGATAAAAATTTGCCCTTACTCACTCTATTGCCATCCTTATGTATATACAATCTTACATTCTATTTTAGATATTAAAATTTAAGACTTGCTCATATAATTTTGAGATAGTGGTTTTAGTAATGATCATAGGTTGTTTATGTTAGGATTTGGTTGAATTAGTCCCACATTGTTTAGGATAGCAAATGGAGTGGGTGGCCTAGGCTATAAATATGAGACTAAGTTCTCCATTTGATTTTGCACCAGTCAGAAACACTTTAAGCTTGTATCTGATTTTTCTTTTTCTCTGTACTCTTTGATTAGAGAGTGTTGTGAGGTGTAGTTAGATATTTGCTTTGAGAGAATGTGGGTGTAATGGGGTGCTGGTGTTAGAGAGAAAGAAGTCTATGTGTTGTAACAATTTTCACATAGTGATATTCTCTGGCTGTCATTTGACAACGGCCGTGGTTTTTTCTCCGGTAATTGAAGTTTCCACGTTAAATTCTTGTGTTGTGATTGTGTCAATTTTATTTCTTTGTCAAAGGTGTTTTCTCAAGGGGGAATGGTGTCTTATTCCCAACAAGTGGTATCAGAGCTTCGGTTCGGTGAGATTTATTCTTAGTATGCTCTGTGGTTGCAGCCTAGTCTGACCTTCCACATCAGAAAAGAATTTTGTCCTGTGGCTTGAGGTTGATCTTTGGTTGCTGTTGTTGTTGCTGGAAGGCAGTGTGACACTGTGAGAGTGCAGTTTGGAAAGGTTCTGGCTAAGGAAAGACTTGGTATTTAAGTGTGTCCATTGTGACCCACCTCTCTTTCATGGGACCCTTCCTAGTGCACGGTCTACAGTTGAGTTATACTATTCCAGTATACGATTGCAACAAGGCGTTGATACAATCAGGTTTGCAGAAGGCGTTGAAGGAGAAGATCTCTGGTTGCTCTCTCTATGAGAGAAGATGATGTTCTCTAGAAGACAAGAAGTATCCTCATGGTATTACCACACTGCTATGGATAAGGATAAGTTGTGGCAATCGGGTCCACAATTGCACACGGGCATTGGTTGGCGTTGAGATGCAAGGTGTGTGGTGGAGTTAGGTCGATGGCTGAAGAACTTCCAGGAAAAGCCAATTTAGAAGTTGCACCATGAATTTTCAGCAAGGTTTCGATCTGTACCAAGGCAAAATGCTTGGAGTGGTCTAATTCCAAGTGAGTATACTTTCATGGTGGAGTATGATAGTTCTCTGAATTATGATTGTCGGTATAGACAATGGCAGCAAAGAATTGTCGGTGTTGACAATGGAAGCTAAAGATGTGTGACTATTTCAATCAAGACGGAGATTGTTAGGATTTGGTTGAATTAATCCCACATTGCTTAGGATAGCAAATGGAGTGGGTGGCCTAGGCTATAAATATAAGGCTAAGATCTCCTTTTATTTTTGCACCAGTCAGAAATACTTTAAGCTTGTATCTGATTTTTCTTTTCCTCTGTACTCTTTGATTAGAGAGTGTTGTGAGGTGTAGTTAGATATTTGCTTTGAGAGAGTGTGGGTGTACTGGGGTGCCGGTGTTAGAGAGAAAGAAGTCTATGTGTTGTAACAATTTTCACATAGTGATATTCTCTGGTTGTCATCTGACAACGGCCGTAGTTTTTTCTCCGGTAATTGGAGTTTCCATGTTAAATTCTTGTGTTGTGATTGTGTCTATTTTATTTCTCTGTCAAAAGTGTTTTCTCAAGGGAGAATGGTGTCTTATTCCCAACAGTTTAACACGGAGATATGAGTGTCCTTTATTTTTGTTATTTTTAGTCGATTTTATTGATTAAAAAGAGAAAACTACTGTATTTATTCATAAAAGATTTATAATGTTAATGTTCCGACTCGACCTGCCAGCGACCTGGGTCCAAATCTAAGCGGCCGACTCGACGATCACACTACTAGAACTTGGGAGAACACGTCTCTCACCACGTGGAGTTTGAACAGAAGCTTCTAGAATGGTAGACCTAACGATGAGGAACTTATCTGGATACGGACTATAAAAAAGGAGGGACCTACCTCTTCCCAAAGATACATCATCTTACCTAACTTTAATAGCCGCTTTTGTATGGACACTAACTTTTTTTTTTTGTAAGAAAGACGAAAAATTGGCATTTATACCACCAATACAAGTCTGGAATGTTAAAAAATCTACACATGAATAAAATTAATGTTTGAATATTTTTGTTACATAAAAATCATATTTTATGAATATCAAACTAGTTTTGTTCGTTCATTATGGTTAGAACGATAGTTTGCTCAATTAAAAATGAAAATTCAGACATTAGTAGCTATGCGTTTTTGGGCCCATAGCATCTATTTTCTGGTTTCCAGATTATGTAGAGCATTTTGGCCCATACTAATTTTTGTTTCTTTTTTATGTATTGCAGCGAGATGTCAAAAATAGTAGCAACCCTGAGCCCAAAGACTCTTCCGAAAGAAACGGCCTTGTTTAGCAGAAGCAGAATCATACTGACTACTCTGTACTGCAATGTAACGAACAAAAAGTCAAAAACAATCAAAAGAGATGTGAAGAGTGCAATTCAGTAGACGAAGGTATTTGGTATTCCAAAGTCCAAACACCCCCCTCCCAAAAAAAAAAAGAGGTTAGTGGAGAGTGGAGGAAGACAATGTGCATCGTCATCGAAGTTTTGTAAGCGAGGCGAGTGAGGTGTGAGAGCTGAGTCAACTCAACTGATAAAAAGTAGTAGTAACATCACATCACAAAACGACAACCACCACCGCCGTGTGCTGAGAAGAAGAAGAAGAAGGAGGAAAAGAAAGAAATGCTGCCGCCGGAGCTGCAGCCTCGATCATTCCGCCCCTACATATCAAGCTCGAGCAGCGCTCCCTCATTCTCCTTCTCCAATTCCCAATCCCAGCAAAGCTCGAACCCTAGCTCCACCGAATCGAATTCGTCATCCCAGAGCCATGGCAACCAGCGTGGTCACTCCGCTTCCCCTTCTACATCCTCATCCTCCAGATCCATCAAGAACCCCACCGGCTTCACCCACAACTACCGGATCGCGATGGCGCTGGTTCCCTCCGCCATGTTCCTGCTGGACCTGGGCGGCGCCCCTGTGGCATCCGTTCTGGTGGTGGGGCTGATGATCTCCTACATCCTGGACTCCGTGGTGACCTCAAAGGTTCCCTCCTTCTTCGGCGTGTGGCTCACACTCATATTCTCCCAACTCTGCTTCTTCCTCTTCGCCTCGCCCTCACTCTTCGCCACCTTCAGCTCCTCCCTCCCTCTCACCCTCCTCTCCTCATTCCTCTGCGCCCACACCACCTTCCTCGTCGGCGTCTGGTGCTCCCTCAACTTCCGCTTCCTCCCTCTCGAGAACCCTTCCATCGCTCTCTCCCTCGAGCGCCTCCTCTTCGCCTCCGCCCCTATCTCCGCCTCATCCATTTTCACCTGGGCCACTGTCTCCGCTGTCGGTATTCGCAATGCCGCCTACTACCTCGCCGCCTTCAACTCTCTCTTCTACTGGCTCTTCTCCATTCCCCGCCTCTCCTCCTTCAAGACCACCCCCAGGGCCAGGTTCCATGGCGGCGAAGTTCCTCATGACAGCTACATCCTCGGACCCCTCGAAAGCTGTGTCCACACCCTCTACCTTCTCTTCCTACCGCTTGTCTTTCACCTTGGTTCGCACTACGCCCTCGTTTTCTCCTCTGCTGCTGCCTTCTGCGACCTCATTCTCCTGTTCTTCCTGCCGTTTTTGTTTCAGCTCTATGCCTCCACCAAGGGTGCTTTGTGGTGGGTCACCAAGAATGAGAACCAGGTTCATAGCATAAGGGTCGTCAATGGTGCTGTGGCTTTGGTGGCCGTTGTCGTTGCTTTGGAGGTTAGGGTGGTTTTCCACTCGTTTGGGAGGTACATTCAGGTGCCCCCACCCTTGAATTATGTTCTGGTCACCATCACTATGCTTGGAGGGGCTGCTGCCGCTGGTTCCTATGCCATGGGGATGGTCTCGGACGCCCTCAGCTCTGTGGCTTTTACCACCTCCGCCATTGTGGTCAGCGCTGCCGGAGCTGTCGTCATTGGGTTCCCAGTGTTGGTAAGCAGGTTCAGCTTTGTTTTCAATATGATGGTTTTCTTGATCGCTGATTGTGTCTATCACATTGATTAGCTAGCTGCCTGGAAGCTTGTTGGCATTACCTTATTGTTAATTAGGTGTTGTTTTTGTTTGTTCATATTTGGTGGTTTTAGTCTTCCTATACCTGGAATATGTTCAGCATTATTGCTTGTCTCTGATGTTCTTGATGCTTGTGGTATAGGTTATGGTAGACCTATCTGAATGGTATTGCTTTATTCTTTGATAGATGATAGGAGACTTTCTTAATTTATTAATTTTCGGGGGGTAGAAAGGTGATGCCGTGATAATGATCTTACAACGTGGATAATGAAGGAGTCACTAAAGGCTATAAAAGTAAAAGGAAAAAGAAAATTGAGTAAACGAGCAATGTGGCGACTTTGTCAAGCGCAAAATGGTGTTTGAAGAACTCTTGAACACAATGCCAACATTGTGAGGACTTGTATCCTCTCATCTCACTTCACTTTCTAACTAAGTAATATGAGGAAGCCTTTCTAACCATCATAGCTTACCCTTTCTCTACCATCATAAATCCTCAATAACCCTTCAACTTCCTGCATCATTTTCTTTGTGATATTCTATTGGAGCCAGACTAGCAAACCAAGGTGTGCAAAAACCAGTAGGTGTTCCTGGTTATAATGAACTGATAAACCTTAGAGACATGTGGTTTTGTGAGTGTGTCTACATATATTTGGAATTTGCAAGTGGTTGCAAAGAAAATAGTAGTCTGATTCACTCTGGTTGGTTTTGTTAAGGTTTGTTCTTGTCTATGTTGAGACTGTAGTATGCATATTTTTTGGTTGATTAGTGTCAACTATCTAGATGTCTTGTGCTGATGGCCAAAAATTGTTCAGTTGATTTTCATTTATTCTACTTTTGCAACTTGTGGGATATGTTATTTCTTTTTCTATTGCTTATTTATGATCTGGATTTTTCCTGTTCAAATTTTTAGTATGGGAGTTTTAGATTGATATCAAGAAGATATATCTGGTGATCTCTCTCTGGGTTGTGTGGTGGCGCCTAGCACAGAGAGATGGGGGAGACTATGTTTAGTTAGGTTCTTGAGTGAGAAACTGTTTTTACTTTAAATTGCCTGGATTTAAGATCAGCTTGAGATATTTCTTCGATGATCCGATCATTGCCACTGTGCTGATGATCAATAATCAGTCTTTTGCTTCATCAAATATCGAACACAGAAATCAACAGTCTATTGTAGATGATGTGTGCATTCTTTTTTAATAATTGTTCTCCATTTTTCCTTCTTTATAACCGACAGATTAATTCTGAAAGAATTACAAGATGCTGTCATCAATTAGAAGTGGAAATGGGGGAATAACATGGTATGCTAAAATTCAATCAGATTAATGAAACAACTTATGAACCATTAGGAAAAAAGGAGGCTTATCATATTATGAGATGCATAGCTTTTTCATAACATATTCTAATCTTGGCTGCTGGTTTCTTTGGTGGATGATGATAATGTTAATTACTTCGGTCGTTACATATTCAATTTGATTAACCTTTATTGTTTTTCCTTACTCTTTTTTATTGATTATTTACTTTTTGACTTGCAGTTCCTTCCTCTGCCTGCAGTTGCCGGATTTTATTTGGCTCGATTTTTTGAAAAGAAGAGCCTGCCATCTTACTTTGCTTTTGTTGTTCTCGGGAGTTTAATGGTTACATGGTTTGTGCTTCACAACTTCTGGGATTTAAATATTTGGCTAGCAGGCATGTCCCTGAAATCTTTCTGCAAACTTATAATAGCAAATGCTGTCCTGGCAATGGCTATTCCTGGTTTAGCTCTTCTACCTTCGAAGTTAAAATTTTTATCCGAGATTGGCTTGATAAGCTATGCATTACTCTTATGCTACATCGAGAATCGGTTCTTCAATTACTCCAGCATTTACTATTATGGGTTTGAGGATGAGGTGATGTATCCTAGCTATATGGTTGTGATGACAACTTTATTGGGTTTGGGTTTGGTGAGAAGGCTACATGTGGATCAACGAATCGGAGGAAAAGCAGTATGGATTTTGACTTGTCTTTATTCTTCAAAGCTCGCCATGTTGTTTATTGCATCAAAGTCTGTAGTATGGGTATCGGCTCTTCTATTATTAGCTGTTACCCCTCCATTGCTTCTTTATAGGCAAGTTATTCTAAATTCTTAAAATAGTTTGGAAGGATCCTAACTTGTATTATGCCTCTAGACTTTATTTTATGCCTGATTATATTATGCTATTCCTGGAATTTATAGGGATAGATCAAAAACAGGTTCTAGGATGAAATCTTGGCAAGGTTATGTGCATGCCTTTGTGGTTGCCTTATCTGTATGGTTTTGTCGTGAAACGATTTTTGAAGCACTTCAGTGGTGGAATGGAAGGTCTCCTTCAGATGGTTTAATCCTGGGATCATGCATTCTCTTGACTGGATTGGCTTGTATTCCCATCGTCGCTGTTCATTTCTCTCATGTTTTGGTATGTATAACTATTCAATTCTGTGTTTTTCAGTTTAGTTTGGGTTGTTAATCGTGAGAACTATTTGATGTTCATTGGAAATTATTTGCTAGCCACGTTTCATAACCAATTAAAAATTATTTTTGGTTGATGCGGTACTAAAGGCTGATAATGAGCTTTTTCGTTTTCCCTGCAGTCTGCCAAAAGAAGCCTAGTGCTGGTAGTGGCAACTGGTCTGCTTTTTATTCTGATGCAGCCCCCTCTCCCTTTGTCATTGACTTACCAGTCAGACCTAATCAAGACTGCCCGCCATTCGGCTGATGATATCTCAATTTATGGCTACATGGCAGGGAAGCCTACCTGGCCTTCTTGGTTGCTTATTATTGCAATTTTGCTCACGCTAGCATCTGTTACATCTATCATACCCATTAAATATATTGTTGAATTAAGGACATTTTATTCCATTGCAATGGGGGTTGCCCTGGGAGTCTACATTTCTGCTGAATACTTTGTCTGGACAGGCATTCTGCATGTTCTCATTGTGGTCACAATGGTTTGTGCCTCTGTATTTGTTGTCTTCACTCATCTGCCCTCTGCCTCAAGCACAAAGCTTTTGCCCTGGGTATTCGCTCTGCTTGTGGCTCTCTTTCCAGTTACTTATCTTTTGGAGGGCCAACTGAGAATTAAAAATATTCTTAAAGACACTGAAATAGGAAATTTGGGCGAGGAGGAGAGGAATCTTACAACATTGCTAGCCATTGAGGGGGCCAGGACATCTCTTCTTGGTTTGTATGCGGCAATCTTTATGCTAATAGCCTTGGAGATAAAATATAAACTTGCTTCAATTTTAAGGGAGAAGGCTATTGATATAGGTGGCATTAGACACAGCAATTCCGGTCAAAGTGCATCTGCTAGTTTCCTTCCAAGAATGAGATTCATGCAGCATCGCCGGGCTTCTACTGTTCCCTCCTTTACAATTAAGAGGATGGCTGCTGATGGATCCTGGATGCCTGCCGTTGGCAATGTTGCCACAATTATGTGTTTCGCTATATGCCTAGTCTTGAATATCAACCTTACCGGTGGTTCGAACCGTGCCATATTTTTCCTGGCTCCTATCCTGCTGCTACTGAATCAAGATTCTGATTTTGTTGCTGGTTTTGGGGATAAACATAGATATTTTCCTGTGGTTGCTGTTATATCTGTCTACTTCGTTTTGACAGCCCTCTACAGCATATGGGAAGATGTCTGGCATGGTAATACAGGATGGGGTCTTCAAATCGGTGGGCCTGACTGGATATTTGTGGTAAAGAACTTGGCCCTCCTTGTTCTCACGTTCCCAAGTCATATACTGTTCAACAGGTATGTATGGAGCTTTACAAAGCAGAGTGATTCACCCCCGTGGATAACCTTACCCCTTAATCTGCTCCCTATTGCATGTACAGATATTCTCAAGATTAAGATCTTGGGTATATTAGGAGTTATATATTCCCTGGCTCAGTATCTAATCACTAGGCAACAGTATATTTCTGGCCTCAAGTACATCTAAATGAGAACGTAGTCTGTACGATAGTCTTTTCTTTTAATCTAGGTACACTCCTGCCTCTGCTTGTCATGCCTAAATTTGTGTGCTGAGGAATACGTTGAAATGCCTTATTTTTGTTATCGCCAATGGTTGGTAGTTTAACAGAGGTTGAAAGATATGAATTAGTTTTCTCTTCTGTCTTGATGGATTAATGCCTTATTGTGGTGTGTTTCTGAAAGAATGTTGATTTGGAAATTGGAACTGCTAGAATTAGGAATATGGATGTAATTTGGGATAGGAAATAACGGATTTAATAATGTACTAGAGAAAGAATGCAACCAGGAAGAACAAGAGGTCTTTTTAAGACATTTCACATTTCGCATATTGGATGGAGTATTAGTATACTCTATCTCGGATATTTGAAGAAGATACAAAGAAATGAATAGCGTTAACATTTGACATTAGTATACCCTATCGTGGCAATCCATAAGGATGTATTTGTTTCCTAGGACTGGGACCAAGTTTTGTATTTGGTGACTAGAAATTGAAATTAATTTTAATCTTTTCAGCGCGCTTCTAAAAAATGGGGACATAGGAGCCTCCCTGACCCAGCCCATATTCCTCATGTTCACCACCACTGTACTCATCATTCCACCCACATCTCACCGCTACTTCTACAACACCTCTATTTGTATATTTTCCTTGTTTTATCCTTTTTATTGGCCCCCTTCAACAGTGGCAGACTGCTATTTCAATAAAACACTTTTGCTAATAAATTCATCTTTACTTCTCCTTAGACTTATCATAAAAACATAATTTATCAGTCCAAAATGTAATTTCTGACAACTTTTCATTAGTTATGTCGTAACTTCTCTTCTTTCTCGTTAACGAAGTTATAATGCCATCCATTTCATATAACTTAAACAGTAATAATATGAAACCATGCTTCATTACCAATTTTGATTAGTGAAGTAGCACTTCCAATTCGCTAATGCTTCGTCAAATACGTTATCTTTTTAGGCATCTTTAATTTTTTAAATATTTTTTAAGTATTTTTTATATAATAGCTTTTTAGTATTTTTAGTATTTTTTTAGTATGTTATAATTTATTATTATTATTATTTAGAATTCATTTTTTGTTTAATATATTTTCTTAATAGGATCAATATATTATATTAAAAAAATAAAAATAATACAAAAAAAATTATAGTTATAAAAGTGTATAATATCAAATAAATAATTAATAAAAAATAGTAAATAATAGAAAAAGATAGTTCATATAAACAAAAATAATATAAATAATACAATAGTATCCATAAAGGACAAAATTGGTAAAAGATAAATAAAGATTGAGTATTGATGGCTAAAAGCCCGCTGGTGAAACGCAGAAGCTTAAAATTGTTGCTTCTTGAAAACGTGGTTTTGAATGTAAAATCACTTCTGCGTTCATGATCTAAAAATTTGCCAAACCAAAAATTACAACTTTCAAGATATCTAAACGTACTTTTTCTCTTTGAATATGGTTGCCAAACACACCCTATATCCTTCACTTCACTACCGCACCACCCCTAATCCCTCACCTCACCGCTATACCTACTCCCATCATGATATCTCACCACTGCCATCCCACCTCAACAACAACAACAACAACAATTACAATTAACAAGGAGAGGGAGCGGGAGACATAGATCTCGATGACAAGGAGGGAGGCAATGGAAATGGCAAAGCAGAGGAGAGGCAAACACAGATCTCGACTATAAGGAGAGAGTCAGTGATAGTGGCAAAAACAAAAGAGAGGCGGATGGAGAGAGAGGTGGAGTCAAAAGTAGAGGCGAGTGGTGGGGAAGAAGGCTGCGTTGTTGCCGTCAGAGAGTGGAGGCTGGCCAGCATGAGGTGAGGCTAAGCTTTAAGGAGTAGAGGGTGTCGTTTGTGACGTTATGGGAGAAGCAACGATGAGGCTGAGCTTTGAGGGTTGGGGTTTATTTTATTTTTATTTTTTTAACTAACAAGAGTAGTTAGGTAATTTTACTTGTTTTATTCTTCATATTTATCTTAAACAAAAAAAAAAAAATACTAAGACATAACTTAATCTTATACAATTTACACTAAATACAATGCAGAGATTCAATTTTTGTCTCTCTTCCAAACTTCCAAACTCAGCTTAAGTGACGGATTTCTAGTCTGCCCATCTTTTTAAAGGTGCCAAAACCTTTCATAGCATTAACATTTGACATTAAGCTATATATGAACACTTCTCGCTATGCCTATGATCTTTCTCAATTTTTATTCGATCTAATCCATTCATTAATCTTAACCCTAAATAATAAGGGACATGCTTCACCACAGTGTTACCCTTAAAACTTTAGTTGCGGTTAGGGATGGCAATACCACCCGAATTCGCAGTACCCACCCCACCCCTACCCGCTTAGGGCGGGTTTCTAGCGGGACAGGACGGGGTCGTATTTAGGTAATATCCGTCCTTACTCGTTCTGCTATATATATAATTTTAATATATAATATGTATAATATATGTAAAATAAGTAAATAATTAATAATATTGTATCATATTTAAATTTTTACTTTAATTTATGTTATGTATATGATGATGATTATATAAATTTTGAAATTTAATTTTATTTATTAGATTTTAATAATTATAGGAGCAGGTTAAGATTCAACGTTTTACTACCAACGGATAGAAGTGGGGTGGGTTCTATGCAGGTTGTACAGTAGGGTGGAGTCGGGTAGAGCAAAAACTCGCTCCTACCCACTCCGTTGCCACCCCTAGTTGCGGTCTCCCTTTCAAAACTAATGAAATGTGTTTTTGCAGTGCTTACAGTTTAGTTTCGGAGCAAGTATTTCTTTTATATTTTTCTAATTTGTGGTTACTTGTGCACATGTACTAATATACTATTAAATTAAATGTTCATTCGTTATAACTTTTATTACAACTATGTTAACTGTATATTAAAATTAGTCATAAAATCAGTTATTAGTATATAATATATATTAAAATACAAAATATATATTAAAAATGAGTTAAGATACATATATTTATACATAAATATATAGTGAGTGATTCTAGATTTCTAGTGGCTGTGTTTAGTTGTTAGTGTTTTGTGCATTGATAGTTATGCTAGTATAATCATTCTTGTGATTTAGTGTAAATAATCATTCATAGATAGATTTGTCAGGGTATAAATTTTTTATGGTGAGAAATAACTATTTGTCTTGTGATTTATTATTATTTTTTTAGTTGGATATGGTTAAAATGATTAAATATCCTTAAAACCGTTTAAAATATTAAAGGAATGATTCAAGAAAAATTAAAGATATTTTTTATCAATAATAAAAAGTGTGTCTTCAGTCATGTAAAATTTGTATTTAGCATAATAATAATAATAATAATAATAATAATAATAATAATATCGATGAAAGAACTAAAATAAAACACTATTGTGGCATTATGCACAATTGAGCCAAGGATGTATGCATTTTGTTTAAAATTTTTTTCATATATATAAGTAAAGAATGTTATATGTTTATTAATTAGTCAAATTTTAACTTTCTATTTTATATAAATTATTGATATTTAGAAGGATAATTCGCTATTTGAGTTTACTATTTTTATTTTTAAATAGGTTATATATTTTTTTAAAAAAAAGAAAAATTAAAAACTTAAAATTAATTTTATTAATTGTTTTAGCCCTTCCCTACAAAGCTCCGCCCTGATTGAACCTGTGATCTGTTAGAAGATAAGGAGGATATTCATTGAGAGAAAAAAAATCCATGCAAGACCACATTGTTCTGATTCCTCGAGTTCCCAACAATTGCAAAGTAGAGATTGTGTAGCAAAATAGTGGTCCCACATTTTCAAATTCTTAT
>NC_029775.3:121634009-121639881 GCF_000817695.3 Arachis duranensis
ATTATAACTCAAACATTAACGTAGTTTCTAAATTTGTAATTGAATTTTGAACTAATTCTTAAATTTAAAATTATCTCAAATTTATTTCTAAATTTAACAACGATCATCTTAAAGTATTTTTCGAAGATAGATTAACGAGATATTTGGATGGAAATCACGCAGGACTTGTAAACGTCATCGTTTTCTTTTTGAAGGTAAAAATAAAGGTGAATTCGGAGAAATCCTTCAACTTTCGCTCTCTCTTTCTTCTTTTCTTTTCGAATTTTACCATAGCGAACTCTCCTCTCCCTTAACAGTACCATCTCCGTAGTAGATAACCAGCGCGTAAATAGAAGAAGATGAAATAAATTGTCGAATTTTGGATCTTTCTTGATAAATTGTTTCAGATAATCGATGATCACAGTTTTTGGCATTTTAAAGGTTATCAAAAGAAAGAGAAAATAACTTAGCGGTGGAAAGGAGGCCAGCAACATGGCATCGGCGGCCAATGAGAGAAGACTTGGGACGGCGGGGATGGGAGTAGAGAGGAGAGTCAATTTTGGGAGTGACGAGGTGGCAACGAGTGGAGTAGACAATTCAATTGTATTTGGGGCTAGAAAGAAAACAATGACGTTTATAAATTTAGCATAGCCTCCGTCCAACTACATCATCAATTCGTTGCTGAAAATACTTAAAGGGTAATTGTTGTTAAGTTCAGAGACAAATTTAAGACAATTTTAAGTTTAGAAATGAATTCGAGACTCGATTATAAATTTAGATATCACTTTAAAATTAAACTCAAAATTATAGAGCAGATTTGTTATTCATGCACTTATTTTAAAATATTGTATTTTAATGTCTAATTAAAAAAATAAGACATCATATTGTTAGATTATTTAGAAGATGATCAAGACAAATTATTAACATTTAAAATAATTATTTATTTATATTTTCCAATTTAAAATATTTGCTGAAATTACTTTTTGTTATTTTTTAAATTATAATTCCAATATTATTAATTAATAATTATGATAAAATATCCATCCGTTATAATCTATCAAGTATCAAAGCAACTAATAACAACATCAGCATTATGGGAGCAGTGGCAACAATAATGACATCAATGAGTAGATTTATGATTTTTATTACTTTAGTTCTTAAAATTTAAAATTTATTATATTAGTCTCCAAGATATAGTTTTAGGCATTCTATTAATTTCTAAATTCTTTTTAGCAGTGAATGAGTTAGCAAATGAATTGTTGAATTGGTTCTGATATGCTACACTGAACACAAAGTTAGCATGCAAATTCCTTGGCATGGTTCTTGTAACTTCTTTTTTCTGGCCGAACTGGTAATTCCTTGGCATGCAAATCTTCTTTGAGATGCAATTAATGACTTTTCTTGTTGTGGGGGGTTGATTTTGGGTAGGCCACCTCGTATTGTTTTTTGAAGCTGAAGATAGGTTCGATTGTTTTTCCGCTATCGAGGGTTTGTTGTCTTTTTTTGGATTCGGCCAGTGACATATTTGTCTAGCAGTCTTTGTCGCACCAATCTTTTTAAGAGGTCCTTTGCTATTACAGATTCATCTGTTGTGTGTCCAAATTTTTGGTGAAAAGCACATTGCTTGCTTCTATCGACGTATTTTTGGTCCTGATAGGTTCTTGCCTTGCTAGGAGGGTTTGATGATTTTAGCATGTAAGATTTCCTTTATTATATCCTCTCTTTTTTATTGAACTACGTGTAAAAATCGAACTTTGGTATCAATTTAAAAGGCCTTTTGCTGTCTCGGATATGGCTTGTTCTGTTTTGCTTATCATCGTCCTTGCATGGTGGTGGTCTTTCTACTCTCCTTGCTTCTCGTAGTTCTTCGATCTCAATTTGTCATATTGCCTTATCTCTAAATTCGGCTAGTGTTTTGGGCTTTGCTATTGCTATTGCTTCTTGAAACTTTTTCGAATGAAGCCCGCTTTTCAAAGCGTGTAAATAGACTTCAGGGTAAAGGTCGAGAATTTCCATCGCTGCCTTTGCAAACCTCTTCATATAATCATTTAAGCTTTTATATTGTCCATGCTTAATTGTGCTGAGGTAATCTGAGTCTCGTATGTAGATTTTAGATGCTGCAAAGTTGTTTACAAATAAATCGGCAAACTCTTTGAAGCTTGAAATTGAACCTGCAGACAAATTTGAAAACCAAAGTAAAGCAGTTCCGTCCAAAAAGATAGGAAAAGATCGACATAAGATAGGGTTAGAAGCACCGTTTAAAACCATTATGGATTCGAACTTAGTGATATGTACTTTGGGGTTGTTCACTTCTTTCCTGTCTTGTGAGATGTCCCTCCCATCTTCATGTTTGATTCACAGTGACGTTTTTCATTAGGGTTTTCATCGCTAACATTCTTGTGCTCCTCGTTCTCCTTGTCGTTATTTGTCTTAACTGCCAGCAGTTCGGCCATCTTTTGAACTTCTGCTTGTAAAGCAGCGTTCATGGCCAAAATCTCCGCATGGGTCGGAGGTGGTGGTAGAGCTATGAAATTGTCTGTCGTGGTTCAAAATCATGCAAAAGAAAAAAGAAAAGGAGGAAAGAATAATGGAATGTGGGGTTACGTTTGAAATTGGACCCCACAATGAGCGTCAAATGTTCTGGCTAGAAACTGCTCCTAAGATATAGCTCGTAGGCACTCGGGAATCTCCTTTTCCTGTACTTCCGTGCTACAAGTTTCTCGGATGTATGACCCAGGTAGAGGACTTGCAAAAAGGACTCGAACGCTCAAATTATTAGTATTATCTCTAAAAAACTGTTCAAGAAATTAATCACTAAGAGCCAAGAGAGAATTATCTTTTTTCTGTATCTTCCCTTGTGTGTCGTAGTTCTGATTAACTCCTATTTATTATAGCTAGTGGTAACTGACCTGTACCTTTAGTGGCCAAGTTTGCACCTATGTAAAGGTCCCTCTGTATTTGATGAGATTGGGTTAATTATTCAAAAATAAGTTTCAAGATATAATGTTGTGTATCTGAATTATCAATTCAACTAGGTATTCTTTAAAATTTGTACTTTAGGTATTTTATCATCCAATTTTCACTTAAATCTATTGTATAATCAATTCAACTAGATGTTTTTTAAAAACGGTATAATATTCAGTTTTTTATTATAATAATTAAAAAAAATAAAACAAATACATTTAAATAAATTTAGTGTCTTGTTTAAATTGAATACACATTTAAAATACAAACTAAATAAATTTAAAATTTAAAATTTTTGTTTCAGTTTTATTATTTTTAATTATTAACATATTATTATTTAAATACACTTCCAAAAATATAAATTTAGTAAAATTGAAGATTTTAATTCGTTCGTGTGATTATTCCTCCGCGCCACTGTCTTCCTCGGCGCCACCGCGTCATCCCCAGCGCCATTCTTTCGCTTGGCCGTTCCTCTGCAACGCCATCGTCCGCCTCGCACGTCCTTGGCATCGCCTTCCTCTTCGCCGCTCAGTTCACAGCCTCGCTTCGTCCTACTCCTCGTCACATTAGTCATCATCAGCGTCGCTAATCTTTCTTCGTCGGAAGTGGACATCAGGTATTTTGGATGTGTAAGGGAAAGTGATTTTGTTTAGTTATTCAATCACATTGATTTTGCACGCCATGTACAACATCCGAATTTGCATTAGAGAAATGTTTAGGTAAAAGAACAACTTAAAGAATAACAATTCTCAAATTGTCAACACTGTTATATCTACAATTACGGCCACTGCAAGAGTTTAAATTTTTTATTTATGATTTTGAATGTGTTTTTGAAATATTTTGTTTATCATTTCATAATTTTAGATGTGTTATAATTGTTTTTTAATGTTTAAATTTAAATTTTAGTTTTACGATTTTGGATGTGTTTCAAAAATATTTTCTGTATATAAGTTAATTTTAAATGTGTTACAATTGAAAAAGAAATTACGGCCACTATAAGAAAGAAGTGGAAAACGAGATAAAAGAATAGAAGAAAGAAAAAAATCGTGTTACAAAGAGAGGAGAAACATAAAAAAAAGAAATAATAACTAACTATGAAGTGTGTAAGAAGTTAGAGAAATTTTAATTTTTAAAATTTAAATTAATCTTAATTATAAATATGTATCTAAAGAATAGAAATATGTTTTAATTAAAAAATAATTAAGTAATATTAAAAGCTGACCAAAGACGGAATTTTGTTGTACAAGTAGCATTTTTTTAAATTATTGGGTATGGATTAGTGTCCCTTTGTTAAAAACCCGAACAACATTTTTGTTTATAATAATATGGTTGAAGACACAGATGTATACAAGACATCAAAACGAAAAAGAAAAATGATAACCTCCATTTTGTAAGATTGGAAGAGATGCTAAGCTAGTTAGATTCTTTTTATTCCATGTACATACAGAACATTTCCTTTTCTTATCTTTTTCCTTTTTAGACAAATATAGAAGATGAATCTTAGAATTTAGAAATAAAGACAAAAAGCTGCACTAATGAAGATGTGGCTCATCAGCAAATTTAAGAAACATACAACATATATAAAAAGGTGCATAGATACATTCATTCATATGCATTATAGTTACCACGTTACATATAGATATATTAGTGGTTTACCCAATAATAAATAAAAAAAACAAGCATGTCCTCGTCATCTTCAAGAGCAAGAGCAAGTAGTTTATCATTAGGTCATAATGATCCTCTTGTTCTAGGCCGTGTAATTGGTGATGTTTTAGATCCCTTTACAAGTTCTGTCAACATGAGGGTCGTTTACGGCAATAACATTCAAGAGGTTATCAATTGTTGTGAATTAAGACCCTCCCAGATCATCAATAAACCAAGAGTTGAAGTTGGTGGACATGACCTTAGGACATTTTACACTCTGGTAACTAACTGCTCACTTTTTTTTGTGAATGTTAAAAATATAATTATTTATATACATCTTTTTAGCATTTAAAATTTTAAAATAAGTAGTTTCATGATACCATATAAAAGTGTTAATGACGTAGAAATCCACGACTTATTAGAAACAATATATATATGTACTCATGATTGAGTACAGTGGTTTTCCGATCCTATTATTATCACTGGTCTTATATATACTCAGTGTTTTATGATCCTATTATTATTATTACAGATCCTATCCTAACTCTAGGGCTAGGATCATTGATGTTATAGTTTAATTTACAGATCATGGTGGATCCTGATGCACCTAGTCCATGTAATCCAAGCGAGAGAGAATATTTGCACTGGTAAGATTATAGAAAATCAAAATAATTAGTTATTAATAATAAAAAATTGAAAACTGAGTATTATGTTTTATTGATTTTTGATGTCTATGTCCAGGCTGGTAATCAATATTCCCGAAACTACAGAAGCAAACTTTGGTGCGTATATACATACAACTTCTAATTCTGTTTTCTACCTATTTTTCTTGTTTCCTCGTTTTATTAAAATTTAGTTAGCATTTTCAGGCATATATTAATTGAATAACTGTTCTCGCAAGCAATCAATCTTTGTTGTAACTTCACAAGCAATCATTTGATGTTGAATATTAGAATTAAAAACCGAAAAAACAAATAAAATAGAAGAAATTTAAGTTATTCTTGTAATAAACTGATTTGAGTTAATATATTAGTCAAACTACTCTGTAAATATAGCTAACTTATTTTACAAAACAAGAAAAATACAAACTCTTATTTTAAATGAACATGTGAATTGAGTTTTTTTTAATCTTATGTATCTTACCTTTTAACGTTTGTGGATTAATTATGAGAAAAATGGTCAATCCTCTGCATTTTACATGTATTAATTCACTTTTAGATTTTGCATTATAAATTACATATAATTGATTTTACTATAAGTAAATTTTAAATTTAAAATATTATTA
>NC_029775.3:121639928-121647001 GCF_000817695.3 Arachis duranensis
TTATAAATTTTAACCGTAAACACTAAATTTTCAAAAAATAATTTTATAATAAATAACTAGTTAAAAATATGCTTATTCATTTAATAACGACGATGATGAGGATGATAATTGATAGGAGAAGAGATAGTGCCGTACGAAAGTCCACGACCAACAGCAGGGATTCATCGTATCGTGTTTGTGCTGTTCCGTCAGACTGGGAGACAGAGCGTTCATGGTCCTGGGTGGCGTCAAAATTTCAACACTCGAGATTTTGCTGAGTTCTATAATCTTGGATTGCCAGTTTCAGCTTTGTATTTCATCTGTAAACGATGATCATCACATCGAAGGTACAAGAATGAATCTGCAATACTAGCTCCAACTAATTAACGAAGGATGGAGGAGATTAAATAAATTTCAAGTTCAACGTTGATAAAAACATGTATACATATATGCATGATTAAGTATGTAACTAACATGCTAAATTGTGGCACATAGTAGTGTCATAATGGTCATAAATAACTGAATTCAGAGTTTTCTGTATAATGATAAATAGGAAGGTGCTATCAAGAATAATAATATTGATTGTCGTTAATAAGGGGATGAATGATCTATAATTGTTGGGATATTATTTTAAAAAGCAGTAATGCTAAAAAGAAAAAAAAATTAAATAATTTAAATTTATTTTATTTAACATTTATTTGTTATTGTGTGTATTAAATAAAAATAAAAAAAAAATAAATTTTTGCTATTAACATTTTCGTTTAAAAAGAATGGTAATAACAATGTAACGGGGTTAACCAAACTCACGAAAAGCTTGGTCTTGTATCTGCTATAAATCTTACTTTCCTTTTACATTAATTTATTATTGCAAATATAAAAAATAAAGTAGTGATTATAACATGATATGAAATAAATATTTTTTTATTGAAAAAAAATAGAATACTCCCACGAAAACGTTATGCTAATAATAAAAAACAACATAGATCTCAATTTAACTCTTGAGATTTGGTTTGATATTCAATTTAACCTTTACAATTTTATTACAATTTTATTAGCCTCAATTAGAGTCTTTAAATTTGCAACAGTAACTTTTGGTTGTCTCTCGTATCATTTCCATTATTGGAATGTTGATCTCGCACATCTACTTGGTTCAAATCCTTAAACATAGTGTTCTCCACATGGCATGTTTAGTGCTGAGTGTACTTGGTAAGAATTATATGACCTAGAGAAGGTATTAGATGACTCAATCTGGCACCTACAATTAAAACGAATTCTTAGATAAAGTCTCGAAATTCTCAAACTGATCATTTATTGTTGTCTTTCTAAAACTCTGCTAGGTCACGTTTACATAGATGTGTGTGATTGTTGTCTCAACATAAATGAAACACAGACATAAATACATAAGAGTACATAAATACAAGAAGACATTAATTTCATAGTGTATTTAGTAGGTTAGATAAGATAAAAAAATTGTAAAAAAAATTAGTATCTCAAATTAAAAATTTGTGTCTCAATATTTTAGAGAAATACAAAATACTGAAAATTCAAGATGTGTCCTCCTTCGTGTTAAGTAAATGTTCAGGAAGTATCTTCTGTGTTAAGTAAATGTACCAGATCAGCATTACGATTACAGAAATAATCGTAAGAATAATCAAGAGCCACTATTATAAATTTAAAAATTCTAATTGAGACTAATAAAATTGTAAAAGTTAAATTGAATATCGAACCAAATTTCATGGGCCAAAATATGATTTAACTCTTTAAAATTTTATAAAATTGTGTTTTACAGTACCAAAAGTTGTGTGTATATGATTTTTTAACTATTTATACTACTCATTACAACAAATGATGCATTGAATGTTGATCAACTCAACAACGTTAGCTATTTACATAAAAATTGACCATAATAAATTTTACATTAAAAAAATACCATAAAATAAAAGTTTCATAAAATTATGATTCTTATTTTTAAATTCTAAAAGAGAGTTGAGTTTTAACTTTCAACTAACAAATAAACTGAAATTAGATACTTTTTTCCTCTCTTTTCCGTTTTTACCATTTGTTGAAAGGATTGACTCAAAAAGTTGTTTTGTTTGTATAAAAAGTTAGTAATTGAATATTCAGTTTATTCAATAAAATATGAAGTAGTTAATATCTTTAGAATAAAAATAAAAGAATCAACTTGGAGTATGAAAAGGATGCATGCCATTACATACAATAAAAACGTTATAGCAAAATGACTATCAAAAATTTAAAGTATGAGAATCCAGTCTCACATTCTCTTTGTAGTAGTGGTGTTGGCTAAGGGATCACGTTCGGTAGGGACAAAGAAATTAGGCTTATTGCATTGGATGCGCCACAGTAGCTTTTAGCATTTTCTTTAAGAATAGTATTTTTTCTTATTTTTATCATGACTTTTTATTTAGTTATTTTGGAAAAAGAGAACAAGAGATATATTCAATATGGTTGTGACCGGGTATAAGTCATAGTGATGTTTATAGTATGGCTTGATAAAATTTTTATTTCCAAAAGTAGTTTATAAAAACTACTTTTTAAAAGATAATTTTTTAAAAAATATAGTACTTTGTATATGATAAATCAAACTAAATATGATTTCAATGGGTACAAATACTATAATTATGTTTACTATAACAACTTTTAAAATTAAAAAGAACCATATAATAGACATAAATATAAAAATTTAATTTAAAAATTACAAACACAAGTATGTGGTTTTTCGATTTACTAAACATAAAATAAAGAATTTATATTTTTAATCTCTTTAAAAAGTTTTACCAAATAAAACTTACATAGATTTACACTATTAAGACATTATATATACCTATTAATTGAAAAGTTATAAATTCAATTCATATTAAAATTATGACAAATAAAAATGTTAATATTTTTTTCATGAATTCATTTATTTTCTATAATTAAATAATATAATTTTTATTTTTAACCTAATCAAAATGTTCATTTTTTAATTTGGCATTATATTCATTTTATTTTTAATATTATATAATAATGAGAAGATATAACACACAATTCTGAATTATTATTATTATTATTATTATTATTATTATTATTATTATTATTAAAACAAAAATACTCCTGTTGTACTTGACTAATAAAGTATTTAATTGTACAATGTCATTAACTAACATAAAAATCAATTCTGTGTCGATCTTCACCATCATAAAAGATCTGTAAATCACTTCCTCTTATACTTAAGATTTTCTCATTTCTACTTATCTAACTAGACATTTCAAATAAAAATTTAAAATTGAAATAAAACCTTAAAATTTCTACTTCCACTAATATAACTTCTATGACCGTGTGACAACATAAATACACAAATTTGCCAATCAAACGGCATGCATAATGCATATAAGAGTCTTAGATGAATCACTTTTTTAAGAGATATTATGTGCTACTTTTACTCTCCTTTTTTAACAAATTAATAAAAAATCAACAAAGAAAACATAAATAGCTAGGTATATATTATATACATCTATTTCGTGGCCTATGCATATTATGTATCGTCTTGGGGGTTAGGAGATGTCTCATTCCTTTTGAATTTGAGGATTATTATATGCACTTGTCAATTTGTTGTGATGAGTTCAAACTCTCTCTACACTACATTATTACACCAATATGTAGAAGCTGTTACACATGGCATGATATATATATATATATACAGACACACTTTGTTACAATCAAATGCGTGCATCATTATCCTTTGTCTTTCTCTTTCTCTTCTTGGAAGAGTTCCATTCCTATACCTTCCAAAGATCAGATGCATGCATGGCGCAACAACTTTGATTTAACACTCGCCACTTCGATGAGGATGTAAGGCTTGTGTATGTTTTATTTGCGTCCACTCTTAATGTATTGCGCAATTAATTGTCAGTTTTTATAAAGAATAAAACACTATCTAACTAGTACATTAATTAGTAATAAGAGCACACAATAAAATCAAATCCAACAGTAGTGATTAAAATTTGATTTGCTTTGCTTTGCTTTTTCGTTCATCATGTGAATTTTGATAAGAATGTTATTCTCATAAAACAGTTAATACTTTATACTACTACTTATTAATAAGATAAAATGAGGTATAGTTTGTGATCATTTCTGAAAAAAATGTGACCATTTTTAAGAAAATCATAGAAAAATGAAAGAGTGGCTATTTGGAGCAGCAATTGCACTTATAATAGAGATGGCACATTCAACTCATATAGCTTGCAAAAAATAAAATAAAATGAAAGAGCAGCTATTTGAGTCCGATCCACGTCCAACAAAAGAGTTCGCGTAGCGTTTGTTTTGAAATACTGAGACAGAGAGTAAAAGACTGAGACTTAGTATTATATTTGTTGGTTTAAAGACTGTCATTACAATTTTTATTTTTGACTTCAAAATTTTAGTATTTCAATACCTCAAAGAAGTGGGAATATAGAGAACTAAAATTTTTAGAGATAGAGATTGAAACTTTAATAATATTTTATACCTAAAATATCTTCATTTCAATTAATTAATTTCAATTTTATCCTTTGTACAAATTAAATTAGAGTTTCATTCTTGTTTCAATTTCTGTCTTTCATTTTAAACCAAACAGAATATTAAAATTTATTTTAATCTATCTTTTAGTCTTTGTCTATCAGTCCCAGTCTTTCCATCTCTATCTCTCCACCAAACACTACCTTAATTCACAGATTTTGGCAAGGCCAGATTAGTTGTTTTGCGGTTCATTTTAAAATATTAAAATTAAAAATGAAAAACACTTAAGACTCCTCCTAAAACGTAAATCCTATAAGTTTTCTTCTCTCAAAGGAAGTTTTAGTAATTCACACGACATATCTAACCTACATTTATTAAACTTATTTAATTATAATGTGGTTATTTTATTTAGTATATTACTGGTTTTTTATAGATAATAATTTGCAAAATATTTATCAAATTAACACACTTATCCCTTTTGTTTGGATATGGCTGGCCAACTCACTAAACGCCCCCTAGCCTAATACTAATTAGATATGTACCAATGTCTTGTATATCTTTTTTTCTAATTATGAACTAAAAGGATTCCCGGTTGACAACCTATGCTACCATTAATATGGAAGTATAAATACTGGGGCATAGGTATAAAGTACGTATTGTGGTTCAATAATTGAAGATGGGTTATTTCTGAAAAAGTTCCTAGCTAGCTTATTCTCTTAATTAAATCTGTATTGGCCACTCACCAGATATTCTATGCTTTATTTATTTTCATAATACATTCTATTTCAAGTAAACATATGTAAAGATACAAAAATGTGTACGTAGTATATTTTTAACTCTAATTTACAAACCCAAATTAGGCAGATGCCAAATACTGTGTAATTGAATGTGTATATACTAATGTTATAATATTGATATAATTTAAAATATTTTATTTAACTCAATATTTATAATTTTATGTTTATAGTGTCTATAATTATATACTCATTACATTTAATATTATCTAATAAATTTGACAATAATTAAAAATTAAAATAAGATAATTTTATAGTTGTTAGCCTCATCTTTTATTATTTACTAAATATTTTTGTTAATTAAATTGGTGATACTGTGATAGTATAAAATAGCTTGTACCATTTGAATTTCTGACTGATTATTAGAACAATTTTAATGAGATAATTTTTGGGTATTACTTTTGATTTTTATAATTACCGAATTGATTTGACATTGAAATTTATATTAGATATAATTTTTAAAATAATACTAATATCAATAAGAAAATATCGTATTATTTTAAAGAAAGACCAATATAATTCAACCGCTTGTATAATATATTAATTAAATTTATTAAATAAATATTATAATATTATTAATAAATTAAAATGAGATTAAGCATTGAAGTGACAAATTTTGTATTAAATATCAAATCAATTTTTATGATATATAGTCTCGCAAATATTTACATAAAAAATTTTATAAGATCCAAAATGACATGAAATTAAAACTAAGTATTGGAGATGCTCTTGGATAAGTTAGAATTTATTTAATATGTCCGATCCCAACACCAATAATATTATTAAAGTAAATTGGATCTTTTGACTTTTTGCTTTTATTGGTAAGAAGGAAGCACCACCATGAAAGCGCTCTCGGTGAGACAGAGAGGATCAATTAACATCAGAGGTCAATTCACCCTGCTACTGGTATATAGAAGCTTAACTTTGAAAAAGAGAAATAAGTTTACATCAAATCTTCAAACTTTAAAGTAATAAGACTTAATGATATAATATTTGTACAAAATAAAGTATGAAATCCACAAAAAAAAAAAATAAATTAAAGTAAAAACCACGTAAGGTTACTAGCTACCATAAAACGTTATATTCGCCATAGAAAGCCATTGAAAGCCTTGAGCCCTTGATTGTTGCAGAACCGTACAAAAGTGAAGGGATTGACATATGCTTTGAAGCTATTCATTCAGAGCCAAATAAATATTGATGTTAAAGAACCCACACTTTTTATCTTCTGGATCAGAGCCTCTCATAAGAGTTGTTGGCCTCCCATCAAGCTGCATCAGGTTCCAGTCTTGAGTTTAACTCAACTGGTGGAATTTAAGAATTCATGGAGTTATTAAGGCCTTACATGATATGCTAACTTCATTTATGTTTTATTTCTTTTTATTTTGTTTGTGTTGATGGACTAAGCTATACCATACTCCATTCTCAACCTGCTGAGGGTTTGTTTGTGTACTACTCTATGAAATTATTAAACAGAAAAAAGAATTTTTAAAGTTATTAGTGTGTGAGTGTGATGATCATGATCTTTAAACATTCCATTACTATTTAAACAAGAAATACTACTTCGCTCTTTGTTAACTAGAGAAATCATCATAATTAATTTTCTAATATATGGCTTCTTACATTAAAAAAGTTAGGAAAGATAGAAATGGATGAAATTAAAAAGGAAGGAATAAAATGGTATTTTTTTATCCATAAAAAAAGTTTATGATTATATAATTGATAGTGCACATATAATTATTAGACAATAAATTATAAAAAATTATTAATAAAAATATTAAATTTAATATTAAAATAAGAAAAAAA
>NC_029775.3:121647962-121660607 GCF_000817695.3 Arachis duranensis
ATTGATTGAAAAACTTAATTTTAATTATATATAATAGATTAACATTTGTTGTGAGCGTAATACTGAAGTGTAAGACTATAAAAGAAAAAATTACTACTTTTGTTTTTCCTTTTCTTTCCCAAAAGGTTATTGTCAAACAATCTAGATTCCATGCCAAAAAAATTTAAACTGGACCAGAAAGAATCCTTCTTTTATTCTCAACGAATGGAAGCAAAAGAAATAACCGAGAATAACTTCTCGTTCTTATCATTGACAGATTGTGATGTAATACATATTTACTAAAAAAATAGAAAAAGAATATTGTCTGATTACATCAATTTGGAAGAGGTTCTGACCATGATATTTAATTATTAAAGGATTATTAAATATAGATGAGTTTTATGGTACTTATGTTATAGTGTCTAAATTATCTAACTTTTTTTTAAAGTAAAAAATAAAACGTTTAAAATAAAAGTAAATCATGTAAAATTTATTAAATATTATTTATTTACCTTTTTTAGTAACTTAGGTAAAAAGTGAAAGGCACCATAACATTCACCTTAAATATATTGCATCGTTATTTTGACAAAACATAAAGATATAGTAAACAAATCTCTTAGGAAAAATCTAGACGAACAGCAACTTTATTAAATTATGGCCAGCATGTAATTAGCAAAAGAAAAGTGAGTAATCCTACACCGTTGAATGAAATCTCACACCATTAAAAATATCATTAATGACTAGTTGATGACTACAAATTACAAAAATTAATGCTCCTAACACTCTTCAATCTCTTAAAATCGAGCATAAAAAAGTTAAATAAAAAATGTTTTTTCAACACATAAAAAAGTTAAAAAAATTAATATTTAATTTGTATTTTCAATCAAAAAATTATTTATAATATCCTTAATTAATATCTTTAAAATATTTATTGTAAGACACCAAAAAAAAATATTTATTATTGAGAATAAACTATTAAAATGGTATCCGAAAGTTTATGTTGCTAACAAAAACAACTTTAAGAAGGCTAACAACAAATAAATTTTTGAAAGATTTAAAAACACGACAGAAAAAACTAGATATTAAATATATATTTAAATAAAAGACTTCAAAGAACAAATTTTCATTCAAATTTTTCTAATTCTTATTAGAAAAATAAAATATTTTTATTCTTAAAATTTGATAATTTTATATTAAGTAATTTAAAAAAAATATTTTGAATGACTATATATTTTTTAAAAAATATAAAGATCAAATTTTGTTTTAAATTTTTGTGTGTATTTTTTAAATATTTATTCAAATATTATTACAAAAATTTAGATAAAATGAATAAGCTATTCGTTAAATACAAAATTTTTTTATCAATTATAAAAAACATTATATTTATTGGTTATTTCTGTCATATTTTAAAATTATTTAGAGACAATTTTATCAAAAATATTTTGCAAAAATCTTTTTGTCAATACTTAAATTTTTTGAGTAATAAATTGATAAGTAACTCGATTGTTAATGTTGTTTTATTAAAAGTGAAAGAATTAAACAAAATTTTTAAACAATGATAACACAACAGAAAATACTATTAAAAGAAAATAGCTAAAAATTACAAAAGATTAAAGCATTTGATGATAAAGACTAGAATAATGAATTAAATTAAGACTTGCATTCTCTTTGCACGTTGTAATTGCAAATTCAATTCGTGACTGAGACAAAACAAGCTAAGAAATTTGGATGTTTCTTCCTTTTTGGAAAGAATAGATATATAATATATACTATATCTGGTAGAATATTTTCTACAATCCCAGTCAATATTAATCAACTATGTATTTTTTTTATTAGACAATAATATGCGAACAACTACTAAATAAAATTATTTTTATAAAATTTAATTTAGTAAATATTATTTTTTTATAAATAAAATTCTTATTACATATTTATATATTATATGTATAAAATATAAATTATTAAAATAAATCATTAACACTTATTAAAATACTCGATATAATAACTAGAATAAAAAAAACACAATAAAAACACAACTAAAATACTCAATATTGTATTCTTTTAATGAATGACTACCTATTCACACAAAAAATAAAAATAAAGTTGTTAAGAGAAAAGAATATATTGCTTTACAAAAAAGTAAAGATTTCAAAAGTTACTTTATATGCTATTTATTATACATTATTTCTTAGACTCATATTATTGTCTGGTACAGCTGTATATTAATAAATTTTAAAAAAAAACTTATTATTTATGAAACTGATTTGAATAGGTTACTGTTAACTCCTCAAACGTTTATAAATTATAATTAGTTACAGGTAAAGGAGAGCAAAATTATTAATAAATACCTTGAGTTTGTTTGTTTTTAAAATGGATGGAGGACTTGATTTGTTTTCGTTTTAGTTTATGCACGAACCATTAATATAAAAAAAATCATGTGGCTCAATTATTATTGCTATGGTGCATAGAATAGTTCAAGTAATGAACTACTAAACTTTAGTACTTTCTTTTGATTATTAAATCGCTCATAATATTGAGTTAGAAATATTTTATTATCATTCTAATTAAGGAACTCACCAAAGTATATATGCACATATATTTTAGACATCAATCATAAGATATTCATAAATATCTCAAGTATATTTAGTTTACACTTTTTAAGATATGTTTTTTTTTAAATAAGAAATATTTAGTTTTTTTAAATATTTAATAGATGATCGATATTTTTTTATATTTATTCTTTATTTGAATTAATATTAATCGACTTTTTTTTTTAACTCAGTAGTCACGCTGAAGGGAGCTAAACGCATAAATAGGGGATAAGCCCTCTCACGTTCTAATAAAATTTGACGATAGACAGTTAAACAAACTGACTAAACATAAATAGCTGTATGCCTAGAACAACAATAATGGATCCTCTTACTGTTGGAGGGGTAATCGGAGATGTTGTTGATCCTTTTGTAAGTTGTGTTTCTCTGAGGATTGTATATCACAATAACTCAGAAGTTGTTAATAGTTTGGAGTTGAAGCCATCCCAAATTATCAACCAACCAAGAGTTGACGTTGGTGGTGATGATTTTAGAACTTTTTACACTCTGGTACGTAGAATTTACTACTTTGTATTTTCTCTGTTATTACCGTATATTTTAAAATTTCATATAATGAATAATTATATCTGTATATTATGATACAGATAATGGTGGACCCTGATGCACCTAGTCCTACTCATCCAAATATGAGAGAGTATTTGCACTGGTGAGTCCATAGTTCTGTATCTCCATCTGTGTCTGTTACACATTACATGACTGAATTGTGTGAGTACCCAGTACTAAGTAATATAGTTGTTTCTTAAGTTTCTTATAAATGGTTAAAATTTGAGGGTCTTTTATTTAAATAAAAAATTTATTATTCATATGCAAAAATATATTATTTTGTGCATTTAGTTATGTTTTTACAGTTAAAAAATATAGAAATAAAAAAGTATATTTTCTTATTAAGAGTATGCGAAAATGAGAAAAAAATTTTGTATTAATATAATTTTTTATTTTTGTATTCTTTAACCTAAATGCACAAAATGATATATTATGTATCTGCATTTAAATCAGTAAATAATGAATTTTTTATTTTAATAAAAAACTTAAAATTTGTTAGCCTAAAAACTGTAGTAATGTTGACTGTGCTTTTCTTGTATATAATAGTGTAACTCACATCTTACTTGAATTTTCGAGAGTGTCTAATTATAATAAAAAAATTTACATGACCCAAAATAAATGGTCACATTCAATATATGTATGATATAGCTGAAGTTAATATTTAATTGAAAACCTATTAAATTGAAGGAATCGTTTTATTTGTATTTGTATTTTTTTTAATTTTATAAAGAAAATAGAGATAAAAAAAATAAAAATTTTATTGTTTTCACCAAAATGTAATAATAAAATTTGTTAGCTTTAAATAGGAAGTCTCTACTATTTAAAAAATTTAAAAATATTATTAATTGATATTCCATTTAAGTAATATTATTAAAAAATGTTTGAATTTTAAAATAAAAAGAAAAAAAATCTCAAATTGAGAGTACAAATTTTAGAAAATTCAAAATTCTTTTAGCCAGTAACATGAAAATTCAAAATTTATATTAAAATTAAAAATGAACTAATCTCATCACTTTATACTGCATATACCTTAAAATAATTTACAATTTCTTAACGATTTTAGACTTTATTAACATGTGAAAAAAGTTTCCTGGTAATGGAAACAGAAGTAATATATGCAAGGCTTGTAAGCTAGATAGATAAACAGTTTAATTAAATTTTTTTTAAAAATAGTTTAAACAATAAATACTTATATTAAAAATAACTTATAAATAAATTATTTTGTATTTAATTTTTTAAGTTTTAAAAGTGCTTATCTTTAAAAAAAATGTGATAAAATTTTTTTTATTATGAGTGAAATAAAATTTTTTTAATTTTTCTATAAATACTTAAATAACTTCTTAGAAAGCTATAGTTTAATTTCGAAAATTGTATTAGATATTAATAGTTTATGGGTGTTCGTGATGCGGTTTGGATTAGATGATTTTTTTTCTTAAATAATCCGATCCGATCTAATTTCAAACGGTTTTGATTAGATTGGATTTGCGATTTTGTAAATTAAAAAAATTAAATATATATAACAAGTCTCAACATCACTTTTTAAATAATCAACAATGACATAATAAGTCTCAATAATATTTTAAAAAGCCAACGAAAAATATAACAATAGAAATAAAATTATAGGTTAGTTAAAATAAATAAATAAATAACATATTAAACATAAAATATTTATTAAATAATAATAATACATATATAATATAAAAATATATAACAAATTGAACATGCTATAAGTATAATTTTAAATATAATAATAAAATAATAATATTATAGCACATTATGCGGTTTAGATTAGATTGGATCAGTTATAAAGAGTAGATCTAAAATTCGATCCGATCATTTACAAAAATAGAATTCAATCAATGATTTTCGATTTAAATTGGATTGGATAAACAATTTAATTTAAATTGGTTTAAATTTAAATACCTTAATTAATACTACTATTTTTTATAAATTAAAAACTCAAAAAAATAATTTTTGAAACTTCCCAATCTGGTCCTAAGATTATCTAAGAATATAATACACACATTACTCATTGTAGCATGACATATGTTTTGAAGTCATGACAATGCAATCAACATGTATCCCATAATAATACGTTCTCTAACTATGTATCATATCCTAATTAATAACTTAAAAATATCTCTATATATCACTGATGAGTTTTGCTTCGATCTTAAACCATGGTTTAGGTTGGTAATGAATATCCCAGGGACGACAGGAACGAGCTTCGGTAAGCAGTCAATCAATTAATATATCATATTATGTAGAATAATGTGATTATTAAATAAACCAAAATTTAACTAAGTGAAAGGTAACAAATGCAGGACAAGAGATAGTTGGATACGAAAGTCCAAGACCAATAGCAGGAATACATAGAATGGTGTTTGTGTTGTTCAAACAAATGAGGAGGCAAGAAGTGATACACCCTCCAAGATGGCGTAACAACTTCAACACTCGTGACTTCGCACAAGTGTACAATCTTGGATCTCCTGTTGCTGCTCTCTACTTCAATTGCCAGCGGGAGAGCGGTTGGGGTGGAAGGAGAATCATCATTTAGCTTTCTTCAAGCTTATCAACCCAAAAATGGGCTTAGGCCCACCCACCCTTAATTTACCAAAATGGGCTTTTTTATTCATAAGTTCTAAAACACTACTCGTTTAAAACCTAAACCCATCACCAAAATTCGGCCTCTATCCTTCAACAAAAATAACAAAACTACTATTATTTTCTTTATCGTTATTATGACCCATAACTATATAATAATAATACTCAAAAGGGTCTGAAAGTTGTACTAGTTATAAGTTATTGAATTAAACAAGGCACTGATAAATGTGTGAAGAATGTGTGAGTGTATTATGTACCTAATATTAGGAGTTGTCCAATCTATTGGAGTAGTTAAGATTGGAAGTTGTCCAATCTACTGACCAATAAAAAAAAAACAAGGCTGATAAAGTCCTTGGATCAATGGCAGCATTATCTGCCTCACTAGGAACTGTACCTAGAATCAAATTCTCAATGAGAAATATAAAATCCATATTAGTAGTAATAGTGTGTGTGAACGAATGTGTGTTGTGTAATGCTAAAAAAAACAAGGCAGAGGTGATTTGTGTCAAATATAAGTTTGAGCTCTATCTTATATTTTTTTAAGGTTAATATTAGAATTTACTTTTTAAATAACGAATTGAATGATGACTTTTAATGGATTTTGAAAAAAAAAATTGGTTTTAATATTTAGTTTTATATTCTTATCTATTTAGACTTTTTATATTTAATTTAAATTTTAAAATTACGAAAGAGTACATAAATACTGTGCAATCAATTCATTTTTTTTCATTGATTTACATAAAAATAATAATAATAGTAATAGGATTAGGACTCAACCTAATTTTCAACAGCCAAGTGTTAACTTAACTTACAAAAAAATTTTCACAGGATCATGACATAAAACAAAAAGATGTACAAAGAAAATTTGAGACATCTTATAACTTTTTCTCCAAATTTAACTTACTGCATCTTACTTTTCATTGGTTTTTTCTTACAAACCTCACCATATTTGTCTTTTTCAACGAGACTCAGACAGACTAAATTGAAAAAAAGAAATACAACATGTAAATCATGAAAGAGAAGAACTGAGAACAGTTTAGGTAGCTGTGAGAACTGAACTCAGTGCTCTTTTTTTTCTCTTACCTTCAACTCTTGGCTGTTCACTCTTATTATAGAAAAGTGAAGCTTCCAAGGTTAAATCAAGTTCAAATCATATGCTGTCTTTTTCTCCAATTCATCAGATCTTGCAGTAGCTTGGTCAGAGGAAAGAGAGAAGAGCGAATCTAAGACATGCAACTTACCTTCTCTTTCATCCTTTTTCTTCAAACTCCATTGATCTTGTCCGTTGAACTTAACTTTGGTCCCAAATTTTATTTCTGAGTCTTGATGAGCTTCTGACCATGTTTGACTTGATTTTTACCATGGTTGCTTGAATTGTGCTAAGAGCTGGCAATCTATACCTTACTCGCAGGTACTCAACCCGGACCAACCCGTTCGGGTAGGGTTGTCTACCCTACCCACTGTGGGTAGGATAGGGTGCGGTGCGAGTTCACCTGCGGGTAGGATAGGGTACGGGTTCAGGGTATACCATACCCTACCCTACCCGCACCCCTAATATATTATATAATATATATGTAAAAGTTATGTATGTAGTGAAGAAAGTCAGTGTTGAACCCACAATCTTTCTCTTATAAAAACTTGAAATAACCACTAAACTAATTGATGATCATATTATTTATAATTTTATGTTAGATTTTTTTATGATTTTATTATTTTTAATTTTAATTTGAATTTAGTTTTTATTTTCTATTTTATTAATATGTATGAAATTTGGAATTGTTGAATTTTATATTTGTTTAAAAATTTTTTATTTTTCTACGGGTAGGGTCAGGTAGGGTAGAGTTTAGAACTTTAGGGTGCGGGTAGGGTTAGGGTTGAGAAATTCTCAATCCGCAGGTAGGGTAGAATAGAATTTTAAAAAAGTTTTCAACTCGTGGGTAAGGTTAGAATAGAGTCCAAACCCTACTCTATCCTACTTATTGCCAACCCTAATTGTGCTTCAAGCTTGCTAGATTTTTTCATAGTTTCTTGGTGTAGCCCAACTCGAGAAAGAAGTCTTTTGACGTTCTCAGACCAAATGAAAATAGTTTCTTGGTTGTAGCCATTTTTCTTTGTTTAGATTTAAAAACAATCTTTTTATTTTTCTCCGTAACCTAGTTTTTGCAGTTTTTATTTCCTTCTTTCTTCTTAGTTGAGTGACGTGACCGAGAAAGAGGAGAGAAAAGAGAGAGTTTGGCTTTTGGTGGAAGCTTTAAAAAAATTAATTAAAATAAATTTGGAGTTCAAATTTCTGAATAATAACTTAGTGAAAAGTGTGGCTTTGACTCTGTGATCGCGGAATAGACTTTGGATGATTTAGGCTATCTTTCTTTCTTTTCTTTTATTTGATTTAGAGACTTGTTATAGCACTTGATTTATTTATAATGGACCAAGATTTGTATTTGTGTGGACTTGATATTTGTTTCTTGTGCCATATTTATTGAATTATTTTCTTGCACACAAATACAACATAATTATATAAACAATTAATAATCCTTTAATAATATTTGTTCATCACTTTAATCAAATATTAGTTTTTTAAATTCAACAATAATTAATCTTTATTATCTAATTAATTTAATGTATATGATGTCCTATTTTTATTTTTTAAAATTTTATTTTAGAATATTTTATACTTTCAAATTAGTGTGAAATCTATTCCATGAAAGACGGTGATATTGTACTATAATATAACACATATGCAAAGGTGTATTATAGGCCAAATAAATTACAATAAATAGTAGTACTACAAGACAAGCAAATTTTATCTTTTTTATTATCAATTAGTTAATTAGTATTAATATTTTTATACTTTTATATATACACAAATCTAAAAAAATTCCAAGTACAACAAAGTGTTGAGACTTAATACTGGCCAAACATTGGTTGGAATTTATTGAAAAAATTGGTTTACAGACATGAACGGTAAAATATTGCAACTCTATCTTAGAATTCGCCACAACTTTAAGCTCGATTATTTTAAAAAATAAAGAATTCAGCTCCCACCTACGATGCACGGACACCGACACGGATACGAGACACGATACGATACGGAATACGTCGACACGCGAATTTTAAAATTTTACATAACATTAGAACACGCATACATATAAAATATAAAGTATTTTTTAGATAAATCGTAACGATATTTTGATATTTATTGATATTAAAATATAAATTAAAATTTTTAATTATTTTTAATGTCTTATTTTAATTATATGAAATATTTAAAATATTTGTTTTAATAAATAATAATATATACTATATCTAAATTTATTTTAAGAATATATATTAAGAATAAGATTAGACACGCTGATACGTGATGGTATTTAGGTGTATTCAAACGTGTTCGGTGAAAATTTTTTTATCTTTTATTAAAACACAGTTAGACACAACAGACATATATGTCAGACGAGTGTCAGTGAATAACGTATTTAAAATGTGTTTTGCATACAAATACATGAACTCCGCAAAATATCCTTGTTTCGTAGGCTCCCACCAATGCTTATTGAATGGTATATATATTAGTTGTGTATGTGTATAGTGTGCACCCTGATTTCAAAAAGTCAACTATACAGCATATTCTCATAACAACAATTGCACCTGCATGTCTTCATCGCAACAAAAGTATAGTGCCACTAAATTAAAATTCTGAGGGTGAAACACAAAAGTATCTGTTCTTTCTTCAATAAATTTATATACTCGATCGCGATCTTTTTGTGTCCTAAATACAAGTAGATCCAAACACTGCCTAATAAGACTAAAGTACTTTCACATGGAAATTGATCTCTATTCTCTATCTACACCCCAACACGACAAATATCTTTGCAAGACCACAATAATATTATTGTTCCACAGAACCGATCCATCTACAACTCATTGGGACCACTATATCAATGTATATATGCCTTTTCTATTTATTTTCTTTTAGAGATTAGACTCCTTATTAATAAATTTTAACAGTAATCTAATTCATACACATACATTCTGATATAGATCAGTTAGATAAAGATGTTAAGAATATTTTTTTAAGATATTTTTTAATAATTAAAATTTAAATGAGAATAGAGAAGAAAAAGGCTGGAATTTAGAATTTTTAAAATTAATATATATAATAAGAGTATTTTAATCATTTTTTATAATAAGGGTATTGTAGTTATTTTTTATAAAAAATAATATTTAGACCGATATAAAATTTTATTCACTATTTTTTGACCAAATTAATTTATCTAGCCTAATTTTGACAAAAAATAATATTATTTAATCAATTATATGTGTTAAATTTTAATTATTAAAAAATATTTTTAGACGTCTTTATCGAAGTGATTTAAGGGAATACATATATATTTAAAGGAACACATACATATTTAAAGGAATAATTTACATGGTTCGGTATAGTTTAATTTTGTTTCATTAAGGGACGAAGAGAGTTTTAGAAATTCATTGTAATTTTAGAATATTCACACAAGGTACTTTATATGGATGTTGGCTTATCTTTGCAGCGGTAAGTGTCGTTCACTCGTTCTGATATTGGAATACTTCTGTTTCGTGAAATTTAGATTTAATTTGTGCAAAGGAAAAGTATATGGAACCAATTAATAATCAGCCAAAAATGGAATAACATAATTAATTATAATTAGTTTTATTAATTTATAATTTAATTTATTTTTTAAATTATTGTTGACCACGTTTAAAACATGAGAGAAGATACGCTAGTGATAGAAGAGAATCACGGAACAGATGCTTTGATAATTCATTAGTTGATTCCATATAATTAATTATGTTTTATTAATGCGTAATACATAAAATATAGAAATCATATCCAAAACTATCCAATTTATAAAAAAAAACATCCGTGGCTTATATAAAGTTGGTTCTTAGCATTGTTGTTGTACAAAACATATATAGTTATATATAATATCTCATTTAAGAAGGAATTCATTTTTTTCTTCCCTTATTTTTTCAGGTTTCTTTCTTTTTAATCTTCTATTCTTCTTCCTAAATATGACTTAATACACTATCTCCAAAAATATTGTTGAATTAATTGATATATAAATAAGAAATAATCATACAAAAAAAAAAACCAAAAAGTATGTATTATAGTTGTCTATGACAAATATGTTGTTTACAAATTAAAAACATGATTATATATATAGATAGAAAAGTATAAATTTTGTTTATATATAATATTTTTAAGAATAATAACAAAAATATAAGAAGGGCAATGAATTGTGAAGGAAAAAAAATGAATGAAAGAAAAATAACTCTGGAATTGGAATTGCTTGTTATATATATAGTTTTGCTAAATTTGTTCTAAACATGTGGATGAAAAGCTTGGAATTCGGTGCAATTTGGTGTATTATATTCTGCCAGATTCAGAATATTCTCAAATCACAACTATCGTCATTATTTTTACGTTGGAATGGCACATTGCATGACATTGTGTTTAATATATGACCATCACTAGTGCTTTAAAAAATTTTGGATTCAATTGCACGCACTAAATTAGATCCTTCACTATTTACCAAATTCACACACAAATTCATTATTCATATTCTGATTGTGATTAATTAGTAATTATTTAAATTTTATTTTTTAAAAAATATAAAATTATTAATTATTAATTACAGTTGTTTAAAATTGGCTGATTAAAAGTTGTTTCTCTATACTTTTTCAAAATAATTACACTTTACATTTCTGTTAAAATTTTTTCATAGGCATTGAGGCAATCGAGCATTCTACTAAAATAATATCTTTAAACCAATCAAAATACTAGATATTTCATTCTTAGTCAACAAGCTCAGCTAATTCATGATAATTCTAAGTACTAAACATTGGATTGCAGCCAAGCGTGTATTGATAGAAATCTATACATGGCTTCGTGTATTATGGCTCAAATTTAGTATTGTGGAAGTGCACCCTAAGTTTGTGAGGGAGAAAGGAGAGGAGAATGTAAGAGTGTATAATATACTTAGATATATGAATAATGTTACTTAGAGAAGTGAGTGTTAGTTATTCTAAAGTCTGTTTTAGTTAGCTCTCATAAAACAGAGCATGTATGTATACAAAAAAAGAGTATTTAAAATGTGTTTTTCATAGTTATTAATAATTATATGTTTTTTATAATACTTTTTGCATAAGAAAAAAATATTCAAGAATTCAAGTTTCATAATTCATGTCGAATGGTCATTATTAATAATTGTTTTTCTTTTTTTTTTAGTTGTTTTCCACATAAGAAAACATTTTTTGATAGGCAAATCATATTACTTTTTTTTTTTGTTGATACAGAGAATCTAGCTAACACTGAGAATCACTATGATATAGCAACGAAAAGAAATTTAAGACATTGGTATGGAGCCTGAATAGAAGTATTGAGGTTAGCGAAGCAGAGAAAGAGGCTGAGAAAAGAGAAGATTGCTTTACTGAATGTGTGAATGTATGCTACTTACATAATGCTTACACTAAACCAGATTACTATTTATAGTAGTAACTATAACTACCTAACGGCTATAAACCAATATAACTAACATAACCGTCACTATGTCAGCCACATCTTCAGGAAGGCCAACTTCCCACAATTACTGTTTAGTCTTTTTGTGTTTTGGGCCTTTGGCCCGTCTCATATCAAGGAAAAAAAAAAAGAAAACTCCTTTTAAATTTAGGTGAAAAAGTAGTTGAGACTTTAGTTTGAGTGACAAATTATGTGCCTCTTAATGTGTTGTATCCGAATTCGAAACTTGTGAAAATCAAGTAGTAGATAAGAACCCTTAAGTGTTCGGTATGTGAGTGTGTAGTGTGAGTAAATTTGTGATGTAATCCCTAGAATTGGAGGCTATTCAATCAAATTAACAAAAAAAAAAAAAATCCTTAA
>NC_029775.3:121660632-121661144 GCF_000817695.3 Arachis duranensis
AAAATCCTTAGGTGGAAAGCTCTGCACCCTCTCACTTTGCTTTTGAATTTATCAGAAACCTCAGAAAAATTGGTTTAGTTAAAGTGTCAATAGTTTGGTCTTGAGTAAGGATGTTTGGTCACAATATATGGTGGACATCATTTTTTGAGATATCTATAACTGCTGGATAAAAATAATTTCAGTAATAATGCAGAAGTCCCAAAGATTAATACTCTACTTTTGTATTGTTTCTACTAATTTTGCTTTATGCTTATGACTTCTTTTCTGTGAGATGAGATTTGTATCAAAATACATGTAATAATCTGTGATGGATTTGTGATAATTTATATCTCTAGTCCAATCTGTATTTGGAGAAAAAGAAAATTCAAAGTCATTGCATTTAGAAAAAAATAATCCCTTACCTATTGTACCTTTGATAAAATGCAGCATCTGTTTTATAATTTTTTTTAATATTATAACAAACTAATAAATTAAACGACATAACTTAGAATTCCCAAAAATTCAGAATGATC
>NC_029775.3:121661260-121662698 GCF_000817695.3 Arachis duranensis
TGTAGCGTATTTTTATGAAAAATGTTATAGAATCATTAGAATACTTTTTGTCATCATTTTATCTATCAATTCATTTTTTTTAGTCTAATAACTTAATAACATGTTTTAACTCATATTTTTAAATATCAATGACTAACTGTTAATAAAAAAAAATAAATTATAACAATCTTTTAAGATTTTTATTGGATAAAAAAAATGGTGACATCACTTCAACTTGTAAAACTAATAATAATAAGCAATAAGAATTAAGATCACGTGTAGCAAGGCAACTTGAGTAGTTGGCTAATTGGCATCGCCTCTTCGGGCGTGGATAATGGACGGCGCATGGCCAATCCAACCTTAACAATAGTAATACAAAACAACAGTTCTATACCATTCATACTAAATCGATCATATTAGTATGTTTTAAAACTTCACTTCTAATCACTCATTGTTTAAATTATATTAAAGTTATATAAAATATATATTATAGTTAATTTGGTACAATTTTTTATGTAAATATTTTTTTATACTAAAACAATCATGCCAACTGAAACTATTTACGAGAATAAGAATCTCTATCCCTAAAGAAAATAAAAAGATAAAGTGGTGTTGCCCAACAACTGTACGTGTTTGCTGCTTTCACCCCAATTTCAAACTGAATATAAATTCATAAAAAAATAAAAAAAAACTTATCATAAATACAAAAATTAATTAAACAATATAAATAGAATTTTGTTAAGTAGACAATAATTTTTATGAATAATGACCTTTAAAATTAGTCCAATCCTAATAAATTAAGTATCCGATATATCCATTGTTCACATTGTTTAATATTTTCATTGTATACCTATACTTTTCCATATAAATATCATTTCGTTTTCGAAGTTTCAAGTTGCAACACACAACACTATTGTGGCCCTAACCGCCGCTACATACACCTTTCCTTTCCCTTTCATCTCGTATTGTAAACTACTCCGAAGTCACGAATGAATATTTGCAGCAAACAATGAAGCTTCTATTATATTATTCGAGTTACTGTCGTTTGTCAACAACGTAACTTAACTACCACTGGTTGCTAATATAATTTTCACAAAAAGAGAATTGGATTTATATAGTTGATATAAGAGAAGAGGGTCCTCATGAGTTCACGTGGTATTAGAGTTGCTTTAGAACAATATCCCACTTGGACGTGCTTAATTCATAGCTAGTACCAAAGAGATATTGATGCCATGCCATTGCCATGCCATGCGCCACCCCCTCAAGGAATCTAGAATCCGCCTCCTGCACCTTTTATCTTCTAACAACTGTTACTTATTCTATCTGACATTGACAATGCATGTATCCACATCCCTTTCTCTTCTTTTTCATCTAACCATTATTCCGCACACTTAATTTATTTTTTTTATATATCTCATTTTATTATTCCTTTTTCTGCACACAAAACTAGAATTACATA
>NC_029775.3:121662758-121668953 GCF_000817695.3 Arachis duranensis
AAAGATGTACCTCTTGTTGGTTCAGGGAAATCAAATACTTGAATCAAACCTTTGGTTTCATATTATCCTAAACAACCCGCTACTAATGCTGACATTAGAGAGAAAAATCATACAGCCAAAGGAAACTAATAACAATACAACTAATGGTTACTTTTCTGCTTCTTTGCTTGTTGCTATTATAGCCATAGGATACTCCAGCTCCCGTTGACATATAATCTAAGGATAAAACGGAATCTTTATTAACACGACTATTTCATTTTTGAAAATATTTTGTAACAAAAAAAATTTAGCCAAAATTAGTCTAAATTTATTTTATTTAACATTCATTAATTACAGAAGTATTTAATGAATTAATTACAAAAACATTTAATAAATGTTAAATAAGATAAATTTTAATTCTTATGAAATATATTATAATATAAAATACATATTAATTTTAATTCAACAATAAATATATATATATATATATATATATATCCATAAATATATTGGGATTGATTTTTAACGTGTGGTATATTTATTTTTTAAATCTCACTTTGTGAAAAACAAAATAAATTAAGCAAAGAGGAAGTGACGCCAGGACGTCGCTTGGGCCACCAATCTTGGCGAGGTTAATAACCCTACTATGGTGAAAATAGCCATAAACCCACCTTGGTCGGCCAAGCCAAGAATGTACTTCTTATTCTCAAGGAGCCTAGAGGAAAATAAGCACACCGCTTATTTCATATTCAAAAATAAACTTCAACTCTATTTTATAAATAAAAGGTACATGAGTTATTTATACTAGTAGTAGAAGGAAAAACTTTCATAACTTGGACGATGTGAGACTAAAACATAATACAAAGTTCACTATCCTAAACAATATGCGACTTGTATTCCCTTATTACAATTAACTAATATAATTAACCTATTAACCCTACTTGTTCCTGCGTCAGGAAGTAACTTCTCTTATTATTATGAAAGGATTACATAATAATTAGGTGTAATTTATAAAATATATAACTATATATTTATATATTTTTATTTATCAGCTTAAATGTTTAGAGTAAATAATTTTATGACATTATATGGTTTTTTTTGTACTCACCACTTTAATCTTATCAAACAAAGCGTACCTCACGCTAAATGTTAGCTTATATTAAGGATATACATGTTAAATACTTGCCATAAAAAGATATTCACCTTTTGTTTGCTTCAATTTTCCTTTTATTGCAGGTAGTCTTAAATACTTGCCATAAAAGAATCTTTATTACCATACACAAAAATGTGCAATTAACGTAGCCGTTATAGTCTAGCACTTTGGAGATACTCTACTTTGACATGCACTAACCTTGTCCTTACTCTTTTTCTTTCTTTTTTTTTCCCCTCAAAGAATCCGGGAAAAATCGAAATTATCATTGCATTGACATTTTGCTTAAAGACACACAGAGGAGGACATATATAAATAGGGATGGGGATATGCATCATAGCTAGGAAGTGCAAATTAAAACCAAAAGAAAATCGTGAGGAGAGTGTTAGTTTAAGAAAACATATTGTAATGCCTAGGTCAACGAACCCTCTAGTTATTTCACGTGTAGTAGGAGATGTTTTGGAGCCATTCACAAGTTCTGTTGGTATGAGGATTGTCTATGAAGGTAACGCTGAAGTTGTTAACTGTTCGGAGCTCAAGCCATCCCAAATTATCAACCAACCAAGAGTTGACGTTGGTGGAGATGATCTTAGAACCCTTTACACTCTGGTATGTGCTTCTATATTTTATTCACTTGTCACCATGCATTATTTTATTTATTTCTAAACAATTTTATTATTACTTATTGAATTTTGCACTTTTTCAGATCCTTGTGGACCCTGATGCACCTAGCCCAGGTGATCCAAATATGAGAGAATATTTGCACTGGTAAGTGCTTCATTTATTCCCCTTTCCCGTTATTGCATGGCTATTAATTACTCTACAAGCTATCCCACTAATGTTGCTAGCTCCAAGAAATTAGTTTCAGCTTATTTCACACTTATGTGGAATTTATTATATATATAAATAAATACTAATTGTCATAACCTTTTTCTTCTAATATTGATCCCAGGATGGTAACAAATATTCCCGCAACAACAGGAGCAACCTATGGTAAGTACACTACATACACATGAAGTACAGTCGACTTCACGTGAAGTGGATAATTTGGCTGATTTGACTAAATTTTCATCTAATAGCTCTCAACTATCAACTTAACGTGAATTCGACTGTATCTAAATTTACACCGTAGTTTACTTTATGTTACCTAACGTACTAACTATAATGGTGTGTAGGAGAAGAGATTGTGGCGTATGAGAATCCACGACCCGTAGTAGGGATTCATCGCTTAGTGTTTGTGCTGTTTCGGCAAATGGGGAGGCAAACTATATATGCTCCGGGATGGCGGCAAAGCTTCAACACCAGAGACTTTGCGGAGCTTTACAACCTGGGATCACCTGTTGCTGCCATATTTTTCAACTGCAAACGAGAAAACTCTCCTACTGGATCTTCAAGGAGGAGATAATAATAATAATATATATCATCATGCATCCATCCATCAGCTCCTTTTAATTAATTACGCTCATCAACATGCGCACGTGCGGAAGGGTACTACTACTAATTAAGTACATTCCTCATGGATTGCCATAATAATAGTTGGTCCTTTTGTGACACTGCTAGCTATGCTAGTTGCTGTCGTCTCTTGACGACTCTATATACATGAATATGTTCTTCATAATGATAAGATGGATCTGTTTCATATAAGTACTTGCACTTTTACTAACTAATATTTCAAGCAAACAAAAATATATTTTAGCAATATTTTTTTTTGGTTAACTATTTTAGCAATATTAACTTCTTGACTTCTTGTTTACAATTGAAACTCAACAAAATATTCGGCAAAAAAGTTTGGGTATACACTCTACCAGGCCTATGAATAATAATTAATATATACATCTTAAATATAAGTTCATGAAACGTAATGCTATTGTGTTAAATTTGTATTTATATGCAAAAACTTGTCATATTATTAGTAGCTATATATTTATTTGTTTGACACCATGGCGAATTGGCAATCATTGCTTTATCACCATTGTATGAGTGGAAATTTCTATTTTTATTATTTTTTTTTCAACTTTATAACGCAAGAATGTCAATGGGATTTTAGAACTTGACATGAGACAACAAGTCAATCATGTGCCTAATAATATAAATGACAAGGAACCAACACTATTAATATTAGCCAATACTTTTAAATTTTAATCAATATATTTTTTTATATTATTAAGAATTAGATTTATTAATCGTATAACTTGCTCGTATACTTAACATGCATCGTAGCGGTTTGCTCTTGGATATTGTTGTTGTTGAGCGCTTGAGCATGCACCCGAGGAGCATGCATCGGCCTATATATGGAAGGTGATTGTTAGGAAAAATAAAAACCAGGTGTGATTGTTAGGAACGGACCAAGGAAATAGAAGCATGAAATTAACACAATTGAACAAAAGAATATCAAACATTTGATTAAAGAAATATAGTGGATGACTAATTTATCCTAATAATCAAATCTCTTCTAAAGAAATTTTAAATTGATAACTGCTCTATTCAAATCAAATTCCTGATACAGAGATACAAAATGGTAATTTATGACACTTTACCCAAAACTAAATCGCAACTACACCCACAATGTCTATTCATACTAAATCAAATGGTGTAAACATTTAACTAAAATACAAAAAATACCTGACAAATCTTCCCTTAAAAAAAATAACTAATACCTTAAACACAAAACAATATGAAACACAACACAAAAAGAAGAACCTTATAAATTATTTCCTAATACTCATACATGGTTCACAAAATTACAAAGATTTCTTTAACCGCGATATGCATGTTACAGCTACAGCCTACAATTTGCAACAACTTGAATAGCTTGTATCTATGACTTTTCTTTTGACCAAGAGTATAGAACATGCAAAAACTCTCTTTTGTCTAGTAATATCTAATTGTCCACTCTCATTTCAAACTCAAAGATAAATCAATATTGATTTTGATTTCTCCATAGTGATAATTACAAGTGTATAATAAAAGTATGTCAAGTAGAAAATAAAAGCAAAGAGAAGGAACATACTATAGTTGGACCCTTGACAGACTTTTCGACCATAATACCATTAATCAAAGTTCGTTTACAAGTCAACCGAAGTGGCAGGCTTCGTCAATAACATTAATAGCACATCTTGGACTCCAATCCAGATAGTTTCTATGTGGCCCAATCCAATTCAAGAAAAAAAAAAAACACGGAGATGATTGCGGCTTTTGAGAGTAAAGTAGCTAGGGAAGAAAATCAAGATATGATGATGGGCAAGGTAAGGGTAAGGGTTTATTTGCAATAGCTCAAATTAAAATGGTGAAAACTTAGGTAAAGTCGACTTCATGTGAAGTTGATAACTGAGAGTTATTATATAAAACTTTAGTCAAATCAGTCAAATCATCTAATAGTTCTCATTTATCAACTTCACGTGAAGTCGACTGCACCTGAGTTTCCACCAGTTAAAATACTAAAATAGTAGTATATATAGCCACCCGCACGATCCTTTCCAAGTTTAGTTGAATGCCGCACTAAATCCCAATGCCGTAGTCTGCAGAGACAGGAATGGAATCAGGCATGAGAGCAATATGAATAGTGTGTTTCATTTTCATATCCTTTTATTAAGAAAGTTAGTTGTATTGTGAGAGAAAGAAACCTGAATGCAGAAGAAACAGAGAAATCAAGTAGGTATAATCTTGAGGAGCTCAATGTCAAACAAGAGAGTCTTGTCTATGAGGCCTTGGTTCCTTAGCACAAAATCCAAGGCTCGTTGGCCCTGCAATTGCATCATGATGAGAGTCCATTGAGAGTTGAGAGAGATGGAGATTGATCAAGTGAAGTGAGTATTACCGAGAATGTTGTTGGTCTTGGCCCACTCTTGTTGAAATCATTATCAGGGTATCCAAGCTCCGGGGGTACAATTATCCTGCAAGATTGGAACATGTAGAGCTAGCTAGAATAAAATAATAGTGCTCTGCCACTGGGCTTGCTTTATATTATACAGAAGCTAAGCTACATGTTAAGAGAAAAGCAATGCAAGCACCTTCTGATGCCTCCCAGAGCCATGCCTGAAACAGCCTCTTCAAAAGCCGGTATGACTTCTTGAGATCCTATTCTGAATTTGAAGAAGTCCTTCTCATCACCCTGCAACAACACTCAACTTAGTCAGTCTTGCATAGAGAAAGTCTAGGGCAGCAGTTTTATTAAAATTTGGCCAGGCCCTTAGCACTTCTCGTCTTGCATATACAGAGCAATTCAATTGATTTAATTTGATTTGATTTTATTTTATTACCTCAAAGGAACCTCCCTTAGTTTTGTTGCGGGCTTCAAATATGCGTCCATAATAACCTATGGTGTACCCATCCCAGTCCACCTGAATTGAATTGAATTGAATTGAAGGCAGAAGAGAAGAGAAGAGAGGAATAATGGGGAAGATTGGAGTATGAATTACCACAACTGTGTCACCCTTGTTGGGTTTGGGGCCATATCCTGGTCGCAAGTCCTGCATTCTTTATAGATCCATCATGTGATGCAACGACTAATAAAAAGTTAGGAAAGTAGAGGAATTTGTAAGGGTGCACCTTAAACTGGAGTCCGGATTCAGTTTCAGTGTAGTCCGGATAGCGCATTTTGGTCTTGCCATAATCCTTCCCTCTAAGTGCTGGCACTGCACCAGGACAAATCTCATTAGGTATTGCGAAATTGGGGGTAAAAAGGGAAAATCGCAAGACAGTTAGTTAGTTAGTTAGTTACATACTATCAGCATATTCAGCTGCAACCGCGATTGAATTCTTGCACAAGGAGAAGCAGCTACCTGCAATTACTGCAACGGACGAAACAAGCATCTTTCTTCGCTCTACATCTATGGAAGAAGAAGACGGCTCCTGAACTTCAGACTTCTTTGCTGCGGATAGGGAAAGGCAAACAGAAGAAGATATCGACAATATTGAAGCCATAACCATTACTAACTAACTCCCCCGCCCCCTTGTTATGTCACTGGATAATGTGTCCCCCTTAACCCAAATCACATCTTTTCCCTCACTAGATTTATTTTATTTTTGAAAAATTTTAAGTAATTAATATTTATATATATAAATTA
>NC_029775.3:121668972-121677169 GCF_000817695.3 Arachis duranensis
ATTATTATTATTATTATTATTATTATTGTTGTTGTTGTTGTTGTTCTAACTCAAATAATCCAATGCTGCTAAATGAAAATGGAATCAAACTAAATCCAAAACAAATCAATCTAAAAAAAATTAACCCTAAATTTCTGCTAACTTTACTTTGGATGTTGATAAGACAAGACAGAAGTTTACTTTTTTTTTATTCAAGCACCAAAGAAAAAGAAAGAGAAATTTAATCAAAAAAACTAATGCCAAATCAAATTAATCAAAACCATGTTAGGTAAGTTTAAAGATTATAACTAATTTGTTTTTTTTTTGCATGTAACTCAATTGTTTCACATTTTTTTCTTTTTTCTTCATCACCATTTTGGACAAGATATAAAAAATTGTGGCTGAATTTTTTCTGCAATAAATGAATGACTTATGTAAACTTCGGTTAAATTAGTAGATAATTAGTCAATAAATTAATTTTTAATAAGGAGGATTAAAAATGTGAAGATTATATTAAATTAAAATAGAACTCATCAAAACGAGAATTTTGACATTAATTTTAAAAAAATTAGTCTAAAATTAGACCGAACAAACCGAACCAATTGAATCGAACCCAAATTAAACCGTGAGCCCAACCGGGCCAACCTTTGAATGAACCCACGCCCTTTCTTCATTCTCATTTCATCTGAAACGAGATTGAAAGCTCTAGAGAAGAGAAAAGGGTGCCGAACCCTTACGGCAAATTTTAACCTGCCGTAACTTCTTCGTCCGAGCTTCGATCGTCGCATTGTTTGCGGCCACGTGTTCATCGCGTCAAGCTCTACATTTTTATCAGAATAATTTCACTGGTAACTTATTTAATCACTCTCAGCCCTCTTTTCCTCCAATTTTTGAATTTTTAATAGGAATGTTGAATTTCTTTAATTTTTGATGTTTTAGGATCCAATTAGCTTGAGAAAAATATTCACTCTTGCTTATGTGAAGCTTGGGTAAGGTGAGGATATGATAATTCAATTTTATTTTCATTGAATTTGAGATTTGAGTATTAAATTGGGTATATGTATGTGTTATGAATGTGTATTAGGTTGTGAATAAATAATTGGAGCTTGAAATTGTGAATACTGGAACTTGGAGGAAGCGGATTAGTTAAGTTTTGAGGGGCTGCCTTGGTTTTGAATAAATAGCTTTGGTCGTTACGTGAAAATCAGCCAATGTATAGTTTAGGTTTCTTGCATTTAATATATAATGTTCTGTGAAAACTTAAACTAGATGACCATAGGATAAGTTGGAATGCAGGAGTATGTTTAATGTTTAGTAATTTGTCAATGAATATATTTGGTTGAAGTTTATTGGATAATTAGTTATTAATTTTGGATGGTTAATGTTGTTATGTTAATTGGAGATAATTATGGTTGAATGTTATTGTTGATGAACATGGTTGATTTGGTGCTCGTTGATTTACTAATGGTTTGATGAATTATTGATTTGAGGTATAACTATTGTGGAGGTTGTTGTGATAATGAGGTATTTTGTGTTAGAAGCCTAGGATTAGTGAACTATGATCTTTAGTTGAATTTTGGTTGTTGGATTTGAATATTGTATGTGTATAATTGTTTATCTAAGGTAGATTTATTGTGGTGACTGTTATGATGATGAGGAAGGGTATGTTGAATTGAAAAGAAAGCAGGTTTGGACGCGAAAAAGGTGGCAAAGTCTGAGTTTTAGAGCATATGCTGCCGAAATTTTATGAAAAGTATAGATTTTGTTTATATGATTATTTAAAAATATTTAGATTCAAAGGTTATATGGTTTGATTTAGAGTTATTGAGAAAATGAGCATGTTTTAAGTTTGATTCATTTAGAAAAGAATGAATTATGTTTTGAATTGGAACTATTGATGGACGGAATGGGAGGTCTGATAATGAAGGATAAGGATTGAATATGATTGACGTATAATGATGAATGAGATGCGATTGAGAATGATGTGGATGTTGATGAATTATAATTGAATTATTTATATGACTTATAAATTTGAATACTCTGAGATACGAGATTCCCTGGATCAAGTGCCGTGGCTTGCTACCACGTGTATCAGGTTGAAAACTCGATACTTTGTTGACCCTACGACGTAAGTGTGACCGGGCACTATATAAATTTTTGGTAATGTTACCCCCATTGAGCAATATTGATTATTTGAGAAAAAGCTATGCATAGACTCTTGGGGATGCACGTCGGGGGACAGTCTAAGGACAATTTAGACTTATCAGGTTGGCTGGATAACCGACAGATAAGTCTCATCAGTCATAGGACAGACATGCATCATATGCATATTACTTGAATTACTTGCTTGTGCTTTAATTGGGTGTGCCTATATGTACTTGCCATGCTAAATGTTTATTTATTACCTGTAATAACTGTAACCTTCTTGTGTTTGCCTTATCTGTCTATTTGTCTGTGAGAATGCATGAAGGAGTTGGAGGTATGGAAGAATGGCAGTATATGACTTAGATTTAAGGTTAAGTTAAGTTAGGATTAAATATTTTTAGAAAACCACCTTTTATGGCTTATGTTTAATACTTTAAGCTCTTTAATCTGAGTGTCGGCGTTCTAGGATTGCCTCTAGCATTCTCAGGACTTTATATATTATGTGTGTGGCACATTTACCATACTGAGAACCTCCGGTTCTCATTCCATACTATGTTGTTGTTTTTTAGATGCAGGTCGAGAGGCATCTCGTTAGGCGTCTGGACTCTTAAAGCGGAGGGGTTACTGGGTAGTTTTGTTGTATAGATATATATAAATATGTACTTAGCTTTCTTTCCGCTTAACTTGTTCTTTTGATCCTCCTAAAGGTTTATGGAGAGGCAGGATTGTGTATATGTACTTTTCGGTTTTGGGATATGTATGTATATATGTGTAAATATTCTCCGGCCAGTCTTGACTTCGCAGGCTGAGTTAGGAGCTTGTTATTTTGTTCCTTTGGCACTCTATTCCTAGTTCTGTTATCTTATGTTTAATAATTATGATTTTCTTAGCATGTAAGTTAACTTGTACCTTGAGCGTTGCGCTTTTACTTCGCGATTTTTTGTTTCCTCTTTTCTTCAAGGATCCTAGCATATTATAATTTTTCTGATATTATATATACTCATTTTATTTTAGATGTCGTAATACCACACCACCTCTGTTTTACGGCTTAAGCGTAAAGCTTAGTTTGGTGGGGTGTTACAACTTACGTCGTTTATTGGAGTCAAAGCACAATTTTAAGGGTGTGAATTTGGGAACTTCGCTGAACAAACAATTTGTTGCTGCAACCATCTCCTTGGTTAAGTCTAGATTTTAAATTCCTAATTTTGTGGTCTGAATTAAAAAAAAAATAAAAGGAGTTATAGTTGGTTCAAGGACTAAGAAGTTGACTTTGAGAAAGAAATCTTAGCTATGCTCAAGCAAGATACAAAAAGAAAAATGATTCTCATTTTAGTTGAAGGAGAGAGAACTAGCATTTGAGTTTCATTGAGAACTTTTTTGTGGGAGTTCAACATTTTGTACAGTATTTCTACATCAAAACAATATTTCGTCAAGATAGAGAGCTACATGCTAAATCCGGTTCAACTTATAGTATAAAAATTGCTAATCATCATCTCATTTATGGTTTACTGTTTATATTTTTGTTTCAATGTTATATCTTTTTTTGTGTTTATTATGTGGTAAAAGGATAAAGAAAGAGGCATTGAGAAAAACCTATTAAAAAAAGTTATTAAAATTGATAGAAATACTTGTGAGAAAAGTCAAAAATAATTTCAAATATATTTTGGTTGTATTTTTGTTTTGTGTCATATATCTGAGAGATATTTTTTGCTAAGTTAGGTAAGTATTTAGTGTGTTGATTTTAGGTAGTTATATAATTAAGTTAAATTTATATTAAAACTTGTGTGTCCTAGATAGAATTATATTGAATTCTAAAAAATTAGTGTATGTAATATTTGAAAAAATAATAAAATTTCATCAAAGTTGTAGTAAAAATTGAATGTAAGTTACATTACATTAAACAACTGAATCAAAATATATGACTGTGTCATTTTTTTTCTCTATTCTGACTCTATTTTTTATGATTTATAATACAAAATAAAATTTTCTCTTGTATAATTATATATGCAGACCAAACAAAAACAAAATAAAAAATTTGATTTAAGACTTTATTAATCAAATTTAAAAAAAATCATAAATTCAATTCCTCTTTTTTAAACTATCTAAACCCTTTAATTATTATTATTATTATTATGGTCGTCCACCTCGTCGTAGTCTTCTATTGTTTTACTTTGCTTAGTTTACAAACATATAGGTATATAACTATACTTGATATCTTATTATTTAAAAAATACTAGTAATCAATATTTTCAATAAGACAATAGTAGTATTTTTCTAAAGTTACTTTAAGCTAATATAAGGTACATCTTTAATTTGCAAAGATAATACTAAAAAATTTTCTGTCTCCAACAGAATTAATTGTCTAAAAATTTGATTGAAAAATGTTAAAAAATTATTATTATTTTTTATTATTATTTTAATTTAATAATCTAATAATATATTTTAATTTATATTTTTAAATATTAATAATTAATTAATAGTAAAAAACAATAGATTCCGAAACATTTGATCGGTCGCTTATTTTGTTATAGGAATAGATTTCATGATGAATTGATAGAGAGGAGATAAGGACACGGGCACGGCTGCTAAAGCGACTAGTGAATTGGCGGTTTTAACCCCAAGGCGCGCACTATTGTTGCAGGTGAGGCTGGCTTTCCGGTCAACTGAAAAGCCGCACCTACTCTGTTGTCACCAACTCATATGTTAATATTTTTCTAATATATAAAATCGATCACCATCAGCATCAACCACCATTATCATTTCTCTGTAAAAAAGAAAGAAAGAGAGAGTTTTTGTTTTGTTATTCCCAAAGGAAAAGAAATGGCTTCCGTTTCAAAGCTGTCAACGCCGAATCCAGCAGCGTCCTTGGCAGATGCGATCCGCTCCAGATCTTCTTCTCCCAAATGCTTCCTCGCTTTTCACGATCGCAGAAGAACCTCGTCCGTTGCCTCCCTCCGAATTCGTCAATCTCCCAATCTCAATACCCCTTTGCTGTCAGTCTCTCTCTCTCTCTCTCTCTCTCGCATGCAGCGTTTATTATTTCTATTTTCCCTCCCCTCTTTGATTAGCATAAGCCGTGAAATCGAACGGAACTGCTATGGTCATGGTAACTATCGAAGAAACCTATAGTAAGGGTTAGGCAGCTTAAGTAAAAGAAATAGAATACCAAATGTAGCTTGTTAGATTGAATGTAGTAGTCGTCCTTATACTTGTCTGAATTTTCTTGTTTGGTGCATGTATCATAACATAGATTATATGATTATATATTTCTCCGTATTAAATAAGTTATTTTTCCTTAAGGTGTTTTCAAATTTATTACTTTATACATGTAATATATAGAAAAATAAGCCCTTCACTCCATACTTATATATTTCTAGGATAGGATTGTGTTAATGATGAACATAAAAGGATTCAATGTATACTCTATGCTAAATCAAAGTGGCATATTCATTCTAATATGATTGTGCTGGATGTGTGACAGAGTTAGATGCTCCCACACTGATGGAAATGGAAGTGTTGCAAAGAGGACAACACTTCATGATCTCTATGAGAAAGAAGGCCAGAGTCCATGGTATGATAATCTCTGCCGTCCTGTTACCGATCTGCTTCCTCTTATAGCCAGTGGTGTCAGAGGCGTAACTAGCAACCCTGCGGTAAATTTTGTTTTTTAACTATCATTCTCCATTTATGAAGATATTTTTCTTGGAATAACGATGCCTAAAAAAAAAAAAAGTGCAGATTACATTTGCCAAACACACTCAGCATAACATGTTTGTTTATCTATGTGATTGCAGATCTTTCAGAAAGCTATCTCCTCCTCAAACGCTTACAATGATCAGTTCAGGTACGTCAAACTCTTCCGCTAAGTATTAACAGAATTTCTTCTATCATATGTGAGTTGCATTTTATTGGAGTAAAGCATGGAAATTTAGCATAATAAACCTTGTTAACATTCCTCCTAAGTTTCTAATTTGATAGGAGGATTAGCTCTTCACTGCCTCAAGTGTACTGTTCGTTTAGCTGCTATGCTTATATTCTAATGGCTTTAGCATTACAAGGGAAAAAGTAAAAATAGAAAAAAGCAAATTCGATTTATTTTTTCTCCTTTTTTTGGTCTGTAATTGCACTATGGTGAGCTATTTCATTTTCTGTTTATATAGCTAAATAGAAATTCCTCAATGACACAGGGAACTCGTGCAAGCAGGGAAGGACATTGAAAGTGCATATTGGGAACTTGTGGTGAAGGACATTCAAGATGCTTGCAAACTATTTGAACCGATTTATGACCAAACAGATGGCGGTGATGGCTATGTCTCTGTTGAAGTATCTCCTAAGCTTGCAGATGATACTAAGGGAACCATACAGGCTGCAAAATGGCTTCATAAAGTGGTTAATCGCCCCAACGTGTATATAAAAATTCCGGCCACAGCTCCTTGTATCCCTTCAATCAAGGAAGTCATTGCAAATGGGATAAGTGTGAATGTGACTGTAAGTTTATGCAATATCCTTCTATGTAGTTTACAACTTAGGTTAATATGATAGAGTGTTATGGTATGCTATTCTAGGTTTGGTGTTTGGCTACATGACAAGTAATCCTAGGTATAAATTGCGCTGTTATTTTAATCTCACAATGGTTACAACTTACAACTGAGGAAATTGAAGTGCCATATGATATGACTTCTTTCACAATGTGGCTGGAGTGTAAATTTAAGTTTCTGGCATCTATATCTGCAGCTGATATTCTCGCTTGCAAGATATGAAGCTGTGATTGATGCTTACTTGGATGGTCTTGAGGCATCTGGCCTAAATGACCTCTCTAGAGTCACAAGTGTTGCCTCTTTCTTTGTCAGTCGAGTGGACACTCTCATTGACAAGATGCTTGAGAAAATTGGCACCCCTGAGGCTCTTAATCTACGTGGGAAGGTAACTGCTTATCATGCTGTTTCTGTTTGGATTTATTTTACCTCTGGATCTTACACAATGTGCTTATGCCTTGGTACATTGAATTTTATAGGCCGCGGTAGCCCAAGCAGCACTAGCCTATCAGCTCTACCAAAGGAAATTTTCTGGTCCAAGGTGGGAGGCTTTGGTTAAGAAGGGGGCAAAGAAGCAAAGGCTCCTCTGGGCATCAACCAGTGTCAAGAATCCTGCCTATCCCGACACCTTATATGTTGCTCCTCTCATTGGACCTGACACTGTAAGCTGTTGTTTTGTTAAGCATCTGCATGCTTATAGTTATGAAGTTATGATGGAATTGATCCTAATCCAGTGAAGGCAATAATATTGGATTTAATGGACTTCTATTTTGGTCTTGATTGTTTTAACTTCCAACAGTATTTGAAATCAAAGTTCCCTAAACCTTGATTGGAATTTTTCTTTGTTGCATCTCATCATGATCAGAGCATTACCTTGTTCCTTTCCAGGTATCAACCATGCCAGACCAAGCCCTTCAAGCATTCATTGATCATGGCACTGTATCGAGGACAATAGATTCCAATGCATCAGAAGCCGAAGGGGTGTACAATGCTCTGCAGAAGTTGGGTATTGACTGGGGCTTCGTTGGTGACCAGCTTGAAGCAGAAGGGGTGGATTCCTTCAAGAAGAGCTTCGATAGCCTCCTGGATTCCCTGCAGGAGAAGGCAAACTCTTTAAAGTTGGTCAGCTGAAGTGTTGAGGATCGTGGTTAATGTCGCCGTAATGTATGTTGGCGTTTATGGATTAATAAAAGGCAGCGGCTGTGGCCATCACCGGGGCCATGGCTTTGGCTTGCTTGCATCTGTAAATCTGCTTCTTGGAATCACTATAAAACGAAATTTCCGCTGCTTGTTCCTTTCAGATTTGAGTGTGTCATTTTTGTTTCTAAATTCTACTCTATTCTGCTCATACTTGTAGTAATTTAAAATTTCATTAAAATCAATAAGAGTATTTGTTTAAATGGTAGTACTGGAAGGAGCCAACCTCTGTTTGTCGATGCAAGGGATTAGAAATGATATTCAGTGAAATCTTACCCTATGAAAAATATTTTTATTAAATCACTTTGGGTTTTTATACTAGGACAATTCTGTTGCACGAC
>NC_029775.3:121677257-121677568 GCF_000817695.3 Arachis duranensis
ATGTCTTTTTCCCAGTCAATAAAAAGCATACTTAAGTTGTTATTGTTCTGGTATTTCTCCATTATTCACCTCCCTAAATAGCCATAAAACTAAACTTATTTTCCAAAATTCAAGTTTCTTGTTTCATCCTTCTTATATATATTGACAATTTTGTTTAACATGACGCTAGAGGGGAGATGTTACGTTGACTTTTAGTTATGGATCTTCTAAAGTCATGTTCATGTTGTATTGGCAAGCAGTGGTGAGCTTCCTCCAGCTTAAGTGCAGTGTACTTGTAAATTGTAATTGCATCTACTTACCCATACTATAAC
>NC_029775.3:121677641-121705982 GCF_000817695.3 Arachis duranensis
TCCAGGGAGAGCCAACATATCAAAGACACCACACCACACAGTGGAAATGCGCCAGCCACCAATTCAAGGAGAATAAAATTTATGCATAAAATTTATTATATTGAGAGCAATATTAAAATTAAACTCACCTATATTGAGACCAATATTCATGTTAAGGAAGATGTGTACATGATATATATCGTGGAGTCTTGATTTTCTAAGCTGAATGCAACGACGGGTGAAAATAGATCCTTCCAATTTTTTTTTTCTTACACTTTACAACAACAAGAGAATTTATTTTTAAGAGAAGCATACTAGAATATTGAACAAATTCGTGATACATGACCACATGCAATTGAAAATAGAACAAAAATGCTAATATACATTAAAAGTCAGTTATTAAATTGATCATTATATATTTGTGTATGAATATATGTATTGTTTATGTTATTTTAACTGTATATTTTATATTTTAATATGTATTATATACGAATGATTGATTTTTTATACACACCCGACATGGTTGAAATACTAATTAGTTGATCAGTAGCTGTGGTATGCAGTTGTGACGACCATTGAAGCCGAATAATTAATAGACATAAAATCTATATTCCGTCAAGTCAAATGTCCAACCTCCCAATTGAGAAGGAGGGAATAATTTATGTGTATCCATATTTTCATGCTGATGGAACCCGAAGTGTGGAATAATAAGAGTTGGAGATAACACCCACACACAAGGAGTCAAGGTCTCAAGGAGAGGGGCATATATGCAATAATTAATTATATAATATAAGCCTCCAGAGCAGGTGGCCATAAATTGAAGACATTTAATGGCTTCCACTTATGTTACTATGCTCATCATTTATTGAGCATGGCCAGTTTCCACGCATCTTCACGTGTTAGTTGAGCAACCTTTAATACACGGCGACTTCCACAACTGTACTGGTGTTAAGAAGAAAAACAAAATGGAAAATGTATATCATGGATGAAGCTGTAAGGTATCGAATCTATCTATCCATCTAGTGTTGTACAGGTCACACAGTCTGATCTCTGGTGATGGATTCGTCGGAGATCAGGTCACCGGCGGAGGGAGGGAGGTTGGGGACACCAATGTCGAGCAGGAAGAAGCTGGGGATTCACTTCATTGAGTCTGAGGATAGAAGAATGGCATTTGGTCGCGGCTACTCAACACCAGCTGGATCTACACCGGTCGATATCCATGGCAAATCCATTGTTGACCTTTCTAAGACTGGTGGTTGGATTGCTGCCTTGTTCATCTTTGGTAATTGCTCTCTGCTCTGAGTGCTATGATGTGTATGTATTTAATAATAATAATAATATGATTAATTTGCGAGGGTGCAGGGAATGAGATGGCAGAAAGAATGGCATATTTCGGGCTATCAGTGAACATGGTGGCGTTCATGTTCTACGTGATGCACAGACCCTTCAGCAGTTCATCGAATGCAGTGAACAACTTCTTAGGGATATCTCAAGCATCATCGGTACTGGGTGGTTTTCTAGCAGATGCGTATCTGGGGAGATACTGGACAATAGCCATCTTCACTAGCATTTATCTGGCGGGTTTGGCGGGAATAACATTGTGCGCAACAATGACGATATTTACACCCAAGCAAGAGGGATGTGAGCAGCTGGCGCTGCTGTTAGGGGAGTGCGAGGCTGCGAAGCCATGGCAGATGAGTTACCTGTACACGGTGCTGTACATGACGGCGTTTGGAGCGGCAGGGATAAGGCCATGCGTGTCATCATTTGGAGCAGACCAGTTCGACGAGAGGAGCAAGAACTACAAGGCACACCTGGATAGGTTCTTCAACTTTTTCTATCTGTCGGTGACGGTGGGTGCAATTGTGGCCTTCACGGTGGTGGTGTATGTCCAGATGAAGCATGGGTGGGGAGCGGCCTTTGGATGTCTGGCAATAGCAATGGGATTGTCCAACATGCTCTTCTTCATAGGGACCCCCTTGTACAGGCACAGGCTCCCTGGTGGCAGCCCCCTCACCAGGGTGGCTCAGGTCTTGGTTGCTGCATTCAGAAAGAGGAACGCTCCTTTTGGAAGCGGGGGCTTCGTTGGCCTCTACGAGCTCCCCGGCTCCCACTCTGCCATCAAGGGAAGCAGAAAGATCCCTCACACCGACCACTTCAGCTTTCTCGACAAGGCGGCTCTGCAGTTGAAGGAAGATGGGTGCAGCCCGTGGAGGCTGTGCACCGTGACGCAAGTGGAAGAGGTCAAGATCCTCATTCGGCTGATCCCAATAGCAGCATCCACAATAATGCTGAATGTGGTGCTAACAGAGTATCTGACACTCTCAGTGCAGCAAGCATACACCATGAACACCCACTTGGGCCATCTCAAGCTTCCCGTTACATGCATGCCCGTCTTCCCTGGCCTCAGCATCTTCCTCATCCTCTCTCTCTACTACTCCCTCTTCGTCCCCCTCTTCCGCCGCATCACCGGCCACCCCCACGGCGCCTCTCAGCTCCAGAGAGTGGGTATCGGCCTTGCCGTCTCCATCGTGTCCGTTGCCTGGGCAGCAGTCTTCGAGAAATATCGAAGAGAGTATGCAGTACAGCATGGATTCGAATCGAGCTTCCTGACGCCGATGCCGAATTTAAGCGCCTACTGGCTTCTCATACAGTACTGCCTGATTGGAGTGGCAGAGGTGTTTTGCATCGTGGGGCTTCTGGAATTTCTGTACGAGGAGGCACCCGATGCCATGAAGAGCATTGGCTCTGCATATGCTGCTCTTGCTGGTGGCTTAGGCTGTTTTGCCGCCACCATCATCAACACCATCGTCAAATCCGCCACTACTACTCACAACGGCTCCCGCTCCTGGCTCTCACAGAACATCAATACTGCCAGGTTTGATTACTTTTACTGGCTTCTAACCGCATTCAGCCTTCTCAATTTCTGCTCATTCTTGTATTTCGCACATACATACCAATACAGGACTACACCCCATAATGCTCCTCATGACGATCATAATACGCCAACTATAATGTAAAACTTTCAGAATGAGTCCATAATCCTATATATATTGTAAAACTTCGTTCCTATCGGTTATTAATTATTATATATCAATCTGGTTTGTGCATTAGTGCATATATATACACTGACCTGCCCTTTTAATGGACTAATGCTTCTTGTCTTTGTTATGAAATTTAATATTTACTTTCAAATTTGTTATATAATGGATATCAGAGTAAAAACCTAACAACCTAAGGTCCAATATCCAAAGAAATTAACAACGTATTACGTTTTTGAACAATAGGATGACAGCTAACAAGAGCTACATTACTCAAGCCCTGCGTTGTTTACATTCCTGTTCAGCAAAGGATATCTATACTTAATTTTTAATATTAAAAATAAAAAATATACATAAAAATGACACATCATATATAATTTTTTCTTCACTTTCCTATCTTCTCCAAAAGTATGGATACTATTGATGAAAGCAAAATCTTCTGCTAACTTTGAAAGTTTCAAACCTTGCTTCCCCACCGATTCCACTTTGCATCGTAGCTGTACTTTTTAGTCATACTTAGCTGCTAGAGATTGATTCTTGATGATCACGGCAAAAAATTCAGAAAGTCGAAGTTGAGTAACAAGACTTTAAAATCAGAGACATGTGTTTCTTGCTCAGGCCCCTATGGTTCTAAGATCTTGCCCCATTTAATTTCTCCAAACCTCATGCATCCGGAAAGTGGGTAGGTTATGAATGAAAGAGACAAGTTGAGATAATTTAATACATATGCTTGAAGAACCTTTCTATAGATAAGGATATTTTTGCTACTCACATTTTTTTGGAGTGCAAAGGATTTCTTAATATTTAATGTCACTTTTCAGGCATTTATGTGGCACAATATAAGAGTGAAGTAACAACTATTTTGGTCTCGTGTATTCATCTTAATCATGCCGTCCCCTACAAATACAGCAATGACGTGACAAAAATTATATAATACTATTACTGTTTTTATTGCCGCTTAATTATAATTTAGGAGAGAGGAAATGCTAGCTCTCTCATTGGGGATGAACCTTTCTTCCTCGTCCATCATTTGTATACTTTTATTTTATTAGTTGTGCGGGTTCCATATGATACATAATTAATTTTATTTCAACGGTCGATATTGCTCGTGGCTTAAATTTTCTTACTACTCGACCATCCAATTTTTACATCATTTAGTTTGTTGTCTGATTTTCGTTAAGAGAAAATAATGAGAAATGTTATATTTATACCCAAAATTATTGGTGTATACAATATTAATTGTGGATCTCACTAAACATTTTTTTCCTTTCTTTCTCGATTTCAATTTTATTTTAGCGTCCAATAATTGTGTTTTTTTATTTTTAATGTTTGGAAATTTGGGTGTATACGGAAAAGGCAAAATAATTGAAAGAGAGACTTATATCTTTGCCACCAAATCACGAACATCACATCAAAAGTGATATGCTTTATTCGTTTACGTAGTTGAGGTCAAGAGGATAGGAGATTGGATCATCTCTATTAAATTTATGATGAAGAGAGATATTTTTTATGTGATTAACAAATATGTACTGCAAATGGGTTTGGACGAACAATACAAGATAAGGTTTTGAGAGTATCTAGAGAGTTTGGTCTAAGGCATACCTTTGGGAGAAAAGATTTTTTTAGGAGGAGATTTAAATGGTCATGTTGGAAGAGAAGTGATTGGGTATGGAAGTATTCATGGAGGTTATGGTTTCGGGGTGATCAATGTCGAGGGTAAAACTATTTTGGACTTTTCCTCAATCTTTGACATTCTCATCGCAAATACATGTTTTAAAAAGAGAAACGAACATCTTATAACCTATAAGAGTGGCATGACAAGCTCTCAAATCGACTTCTTCTTGTTGAGGAGAGTCGACCGAAAATTTTGCATTAATTGTAAAATTATCCCGGGAGAGAGTTTGACAACACAACATAGGATGCTCGTCATGAATTTTCGCGTTGAGCAAAAATTGAGGAAAAGACATCATACGAAGAACCTAAGGACAAGGTGGTGGCGGATGAAAGGTGAGGAACAAATAAGCTTCCTAAGACGGGTAGGAGAAGAGGCAAAGTGGGATAGGAATGGAAACGCGAAAGAGATGTGGAGGGAGATGGCAGAAGTTATTAGAAGAACAGTAAAAGAAAGTTTTGGTGAATCTAAAGAAATAGGACCAAGAGACAAGAGGTTCTTGTGGTGGAATGCGAGTGTATAAAAAAAAGATAAAGATAAAAAGATAGTGCTTTAAAGAGTGGTCTTTATGCCGCAATGCAGATAATTGGGAAAAATATAAGGCGGCTAGGAAAGAGATAAAAGTGGCTGTAAGTGAAGTAAGAACAAGAGCATATGGGGTCTCTACCAATTTTGGGGCACGAAAGTATGAGAAAAAGGTATATACAGAATTGCAAAGAGCCGTGAAAGAAGAACGAGAGATTTGGATTAGGTTAAGTGCATAAAGGATAAGGATGGAAAGGTGCTGGCTCAAGAGGAGAAGATTAATGAAAGATAGAAGAACTACTTCTACGAGTTATTTAATGAAGGAAATAAGACTCTTTTGAGCCTTGGTCGGTTATACACAAGGAAAGAAGAACACAACTTTGACTACTATCGAAGAATTCGAGACTTTGAGGTAAAAGAGGTTATAAAGCAGATGAAAAATGGCAGGACAGTAGGACCTGATAATAACCCGATTGAGGTTTGGAAGAGCCTTAGAAGAAAAGGCATCAACTGGTTAACCAAACTTTTTAATGAGATTTTAAAGTAAAAAAAGATGCCTGATAAGTGGAGAAAGAATACCTTGGTACCTATCTACAAGAATATAGAGAATATACAAAGTTGCAGAAACTATAGAGGGATCAAACTCATGAGCCATACCATGAAGTTATAGAAAAGGGTGATAGAACGGAGGTTGAGAAAAGAGACACAAGTAACAGAGAACCAATTTGGATTTATACCAGGCAGATCCACCACCGAAGCGATATACCTGTTAAAAAGGATGATGGAGAGGTATCGTAGTAATAAAAGAGATCTACATATGGTGTTTATTGATTTGGAAAAAGCGTACGATAGGGTGTCAAGGGAGGTCTTATGGAAGGTCCTAGAAAAGAGGAGAGTAAGGATGTCATATATTCGTGCAATTAAAGACATGTATGATAGGGCCACAACTAGTGTGGAGACTCAAGGTTGTGTGACAGAGAAATTTTCTATTGGTATAGGATTACATCAGGGATCATCCTTAAATCCATACATTTTCACTTTAGTCTTGGAAGTACTCACATAGCACATCCAAGAGCCTGTGCCATGGTGCATGTTTTTTGCCGATGATATCGTCCTTATGGAAGAGTCAAGGGAAGACCTAAATAAGAAGTTGACTTATGGAGAGAAGCTCTAGAAGTGTATGGCCTATGCATAAACCGTAGCAAGACGAAATATATGAAATGTAAGTTCAGTCTGAGAAGGAAAAACCCAAATATAGAGGTGAAGATTGGAGAAAACATCCTACAAAAAGTTAAAAGTTTTAAATATCTTGGGTGCATCATACAAGATAATAGAGAGATTGAACAGGATGTAAATCATAGAATCCAAGCAGGTTGGTCAAAATGGCAGAGTGCATCTGATTTTATATGCGACAAAAAGTGCCTTTAAGAGGTAAATTCTATCGCATTGTTATAAGACCGGCTATGCTTTATGGTACGGAATGTTGGCGGCCAAAGAGGAGCATGAACATAAGTTGAGTGTGGTAGAGATGAAGATGTTGAGATGGATAAGTAGTCATACGCGATTGGATAAAATAAGGAACGAAGATATAAGGGAGAGAGTTGGAGTAGCACCCATTATGAAAAAATGGTAGAATTACATCTCAGGTGGTTTAGACATGTGAGAAGAAGACCAACAGAACACCGCTCATAAAGTGGTCAAACGAGATCTACATATAACTGGTCTCTTTGTAAACTTGATATATGACAGAACTTAATGACATATCGTTTGATTCATATAGCCAACCCCTCTTAGTGGGACAAGACTTTGTTGTTGTTGTTTATATATATAAACTAATATATATATTCATATACAATTACATAGGGACTGATTTTAATAATTAATTTTAATATACAAATAATATATATATATATATATAACACTTTCTTTGACTGATAACGGAAAATTACTTATGATATAACTTGGTATAAAAATAAATAAATAAACATAAATAATACAACTAACTCATTTGCATATTATAGGACAACGTGTATTATATATATAGTAATTTAATTATTAATGATTTTCTTAGTAATAATCATTGTGTATGGGCCATGTGCAGCCACCACTTGAACAGTGCTATAGTAGCTTTGAAGAATTCATAATTCTCAGAACCAAATCTTATAGCTAGCTGATGATGCGATGATTTTATAGTCTCTTTATTAAGGTTTGTGGAAGTCAAGTCAAGCAAAGTATGTCTTGGAAGCATGTATTATTACATTATATATATAGACATAATAATGCTTAGCATGGTATTTTAATAATGGCAATGCACAAAGATTATATATGTAGTTTGAGTCTATGACAATGATATGTTACAAACTTAAAGCTAATAAAAATTCTACAAAAAGATGGATGGTTTGGGAGACCAAATTAATTAGACAAGTTATAATAATCTAATAATGGAGTGGTGCGTTTACACCACGGAATCCCGAACTGAATATGCTGTAGACACACAATGAAAATATCTAAAACAGTAATTAAGGAAGCTAAATTATATATTAATTATTGTAGAGAGAATAAATTGAAGGTACTTACTCTATCTGTTTGATTAGAATGAATGAATAAACTTGTGTAAACGTACACGTGTGTTTGGCTCTTGCAAACATAATAAAGGAAGCTAGCCCTAGCAGTAGCATGCAGGAGGAGGCAGGATTCTGAGCAATGCAAAATGCAAACTTGATTAGACTACGCGTGCCATCGATTATATATCATCTTCCGGAATGGAATTCAGTTGATCTAGAAGTGAGAAATTAATAACGGCCAAGAAAGCTAATAAGGGTGATCCGTTAGTTATAGTTCGACCCAAATATACTTATAAATCAGAATTTAAATCGAATAACACGTACGTGCCAAATAAATCAAAATGAATTTACTCTCTTAAGGAATTTATCTACACAAAATTAAAACACCAACTTGGTACACTTATCGCAAAATTAGGCCGATATTTTGAACAAATGAACAAAAGCAAGTAATCGCCTATTGCACAACGATTTTAAATATAAAAACCTAAAAAAAAGAAGAAAAGTATATTATTTTCTCTAAATATGATCTCCATCAACTAATACTTATTTTAACTTTAGAGTTAGAATATTTTTGTAGGTGTCTACTGCCGCTATTTTTGAAAAATCGACGTATACTTCATACCGTCTAAAGAAATCGAATCCAAACATTGAGTGAGACAAGCTATACCTTGAACATTTGGCGTCCACCGTGAGGCCAAAATTTTAAACTAACCCTACCTTCACCTTTCCTACTTTACTGTTGCTACCTTTTTTTTTGTAGGTCATAGCCTATAGCAGACGAGCTAAGCAACCCCCACCTCCTCTAATTCAGGCTGAGCTATTGGCCATCAACAAGTCCTTGCGATTGAAAAATCAACGAATAGTCGATCGGTTGAATCAGCGGCAGAATAGCCAAATCAAAGGGGGGAGAACACAAAAACCCTGAGAACAAAGATGATAAGGAGGAGCACACATTAGAAGTTAAGCCTATCATAACAACCTCCACGAAGCCATTATGGTGATTTGAAGAGGACCAATCCATTTTCAAAAGATATCATGGACTTTTATATGCCCAAAAATTTCATCCTACCAATGGCATTAAAATCTTATGAAGGAATATGCGATCCTAACATACATGTTATCAAGTTATACTCGATGATGTTTATGAACGGTGCATTCGATTCAATACTCTTTTAAACATTTCCTACCTTTTTAGATGGTGCTTTCTTGATCTGATTTTTTAATTTGTCTGCAAGTTCTGTATCAAGTTTTGACGAGCTGACCGACCTCTTCGTCAACAACTTCGTTGAATCAAATATTTATGTGCACGATTCAGATTATCTCAGCACTGTAAAGTAAGAACAACACAAAAATCTTAAAGATTATATAACAAGGTTTGCCAAGGCAACCATGGAGATACCTAATCTCAACTCAGAAGTCCACCTATACACCCTGAAAAGTAGACTCCGCCTTGAAAAATTCCAAGAGACTATAGTCGTGATAAAACCAAAGACGCTGGCCGAGTTTCGAGAAAAGCTCTGACAAAACTTTCCATAAGAATCAATCAACAATTATCATATTCTCAAACTCACACAATAACTACCGAAACCAAGGTAGACATCACGTGTATATAGCAAAATCATACACCTACGCATAGGGGTGGCAAGCGGGGAAGCCCGCCCCGCCAGAAGCCCATCCTTTGGCGGAAAGCTCCTTTTTTTTTTTTTTACTATTAACTACTAAATAATATATATATAATTTCACAACCATATTAATAAATTTATAATTTATAAAGACATAACAAAATTATATTTTTTATATTCACAAACATTAAAGTCTTTGTAATTATAAATATCTAATAAACATAATTATAAACCAAATTTTCATCCAAAATATAATTATAAATATTCTCTCCAAAGTAAAATAAAAATAATCCAAAACATAATTATAAATATTGTTTCCAAAACAACATAAACATAATCCAAAATACCCCCTTGCCAAAAAAAAGCTAAGCCCAGCGGGGAAGCCCGCCCCGCCCCGCCAAATCCCGCAATTTAAGCGATGCGGGTTAGGCGGGCTTTTGCTCTTTGGCAGTCCCAATTTTTCAACCCAACCCACCTTTTTGGCGGGTTACGCGGGCCAACTCAACGGGTTTAGTCCCGTTTGCCACCCCTACCTACGCATACGAAAAAGATTATTAAAAACATTATCATTCAAAATACCAAACTAATTTTTCAAAACGCATATTAACACTGTAGCAAAGCACTGCTTCCACATGTCTAACCAAAAACCAAGTCAATATTAAACAAACTAACAGTTAAACAGTATTTGGCTGAGTTACACTCAAGCCATCAGTTCTCCAAAATTCTAAAATAAGCAAATCAAAAACAACCTAAAAAACCTATTTTTTCAATCCGATCTCATGGTGCACCAGGGTTCTCACCCTCCCCTTCTTCATCTTGGTCCTCATCTTTTATCAGCTCCCACCTATGACAACTTTACACAGATCTATTGCAGACAAATTCATTTCTGGAGCTAAAAACGTTACCTGCTCCATACCTCTTTTAAACCCGGCAGCAAACATTTTCAGGCCATAGTCCTCCTTGCCATTTTCCAACTCTTTTTTCTCCACACCTAATACAACCACCCTAGCTTCCATACTTGTTTTTTCCCTTTTCTAATTTTTTCTCCCTTTCATCAAACAACTTCATCTTCTCCTTTAATACCTTAACATGGTCTAACGTTTCTCGGATCTTATTACTTTTTTCTATATTCTCTTGCACAACCTGATCTATACTGGCTTTGTCAAAAGCATCCCTAGCATGTTTCAGCTCTTGGGTAGGGCCAATGGACAACAATAAATACCTAATAAAAACAATACAAACCAAAGTCAATAAAAAAACAAAAGCCTATAGATCCTATATTTACCTGCAAATATTGCGCAAAGCCGGTGTCACCAACATCATGGACGAGTTTTACATCGGTATGGCTCTGACTGTATTCATCAGCCACCAGTGTCAACGGAAAGTGCTTACTCCACAATGATGTAAGGTCTTCATCACTCTTATACCCGTGTCCAGTAAACTTTTTCACTTGGTCCAGATCGATCTCTTTCCTAGCAAACTTGTCCTCGGTCAAATTTACCACCTTACTCTTGTTACCATCCTCCATTTTCCTCTTATAATTAACCTTCTTCGGCGGCGACAACTGATTCACCTCAGCACCTCCATCAGCTTTCACATTACTTATAGATCCCTCCCTGGCCACATTCTTAGTCCTGAAAAAGGCACGCAGGCTACTGGATGTGACATTCGGCGCCCTCTCAACTTCAAAACAGACAAAAAAGCATATATCACACACCACATTCATAAAAACTATACTTGAAAATATTCTTATGTTATATATATACTCAGACACCGCGTCCCTATCCGTTTTCCACTCAAGCAATACCGCAACATACAACAATTTTGAAGATGAAATATTATTCATCAGAAATTCCACCACCATTTCATTCCTATACTCATCCTCTCCATACCCAATATTTATTGAGGCCTAGGACACTAATATAACGGAAATTTTTCTAGGAAACACTCATCTACATACCACGAAAATTCATTCTCGACAACAATTACCTTTATATACGTCGACTTAAACCCCTTAAATGACGATTTATATAAACTAAATATAGCTCGGCTTGGCGCACTAGCCAGGTTTAACCAACCTCCCCACTTCACACTCTTAGCCTGAAATAGTACAAAAAACACTTCCAACAAAGGTTCTATCTTCAGATGAGCCATCAATACTTCAAACCTTCTCACAAATGTCCATGAATTAGGGTGCAATTGCGATGGTACATATTTTAATTGCATCAATGCACCATGCACAAACTTTGAAAACGGAAACCTAACACCATGCTCAACGAATACACTGATATACATAAAGAAGAAATCAAATCCATCACTCCTATGATATGCATGATCAACTACAATACACGGTAAAAACTTAATTTTCAAAGCTTAACCCTCTCTAAGCCAAGTAAACGACGCTTCTAATTGGGATATACTACGTTTATTATCAGAACCAAAAACTCACTCCTTGACAGAATCTACAACCCACGAAAACGGATCATTTGAGTCCCAAACAAAAATTTCCTCAACAATTTTATCTTCCTCCTCCCCCGTCTGTTATTCTTTTTTCATCTCCTATTCCCTTTTGATTTCCCTTCTCCTTTTACTATCCTTTCCCTTTTCCATTTTTTAAACCACAATGAATAACAATTACACTACACAAACAGCAAATCAAAATGGCCAATTCTATGGTGTCTGTAATTTTGGTGTCGAAATTGCCGAAGTTATCTTTTATGATAAGTTTTAAATATTAAAAAATTATTTACTTTTATATTTTTTAATTTAAATATTAAATTTTATCTCATTTTAGTAAGTTAAGCAAATATATATAGGCACCATAGCATGCACCAATCAAAATACACTAACCTTTTTTATTCATCTTCAAAAACTTTTGAAAACTTCAATAGATAGCTAACCACAAAAAAAAAGACTGTAGTAACTCCAAACTTTTACACCACGATTACAAAATCACTCCCCAAATCAACTCCCCAAATGAAAAATCAATACTCTAATCAATCAAGACCGTCAATCGTAATCACAAAGTATGTAACTGGTCATGACAACATACATTAGTAACTGCATACATCTCCCAAGGGCATTCATTATATGTCTTTTCAATTATTTCGCTTACTATTTTCAAGATTTTTATTTATTTATATACTTTGCGGACCAAAAATTTACTCATTCCGTTTCTAAACAAAAAAATTCTTATTTTATACCCCAACCTACCTATTTGCTCAAAACATTGCCGCCAAAAATCTGTCTCACCTCTTTACCTAATTTTTCAAATTCACAAGTTGAGTTTGGAGCTGTTGATATTTAGATTCTGAGTTATAAGTCGAAAGTTCAACCTGTCTAATTAAAAAATTTCACAGATTAAATTTGAGAGCTGTGATTCATTAATTATAATCTGGCCCAGATATACCTATAAATTGGAATTCAAATCGATTAACACATGCCGAATAAATTAAAACGAACTTATTTTCCTAACGGATTTATTCACACAAAGTCAAAACACCACCCCAATGCACTCATTGCAAAATTAGGCTGATATCCTAGACAAATAAACAAACGCGGATAACTGCCTATAGCACAACGACTTTAAATACAAAAACTTTAAAAAAAATATTATTCACTCTAAATATCATTTTTATTATTTAATACTCATTTTAATTTGAGCATTAGAATATTTTTACAGACGTTTACTATCATTATTTTTGAGAAGTCGACGTATATTTCATACCGTCCAAAAAAACGAATCCAAACACTAAGTGAAATAAGCTATGCTTTGGAGCCGGTTGTCCACTCAGAAACAAGTACAAGTAGTATTATTAATTGCATCTTTAGATGAAGTCATTCACACTTCCATAATGATCTGATCTCTGCTTCAATTTAGGGCTGCAAGCTGCTATCACTTCCATGCATGCATGCTAATATGCTATATATACATGCAGTATGCATTCGTATACGTGCATGATTCATTTATTTTGAGCAGTGTTAGAAGATCAATAAATCTTATTATTTTGGTCCACATTTTATATATATATAGAGAGAGAGCACATGATAAAATTATTATTTTAACATATATTTTTAAGACATAAAATAGATAAACCCTTTATATATAAAATCTAAATATATCATCTATTACATTATTATACAAAAATACTATACTAATTAAACGCGGACTAAAATTGGTATAAAAAAGTGTGTCTCTTAACATTTTTTTTTAATTATGAAAACTATTTAATTTGGTATCTTTTTATTGTTCACATACAGATTTAATCTTTTATCAAATTTATGAATAATTCTTTTAGTGAATGCAGCATATATTCTCAAAAGTTTGGCCGTTATTAGTCAAAATTTAAATATGATATATGAATGAAATTCTGGCATAAAGTGATAAATCATTTATCAACTCATTAAAGATTGACTATTAATTGAGTGGCCAACTGATTTGTCAATTTAAATAAATATTACGGGTATAAATTTTATCTTGTAGATATAAAAATTTATTAATCAACTGATAAAATTTTAAATGGAATTGTGACAAATTAATTTTGATGTGTTGAATCGATGGCTATTACTAGTCAAAATTTCAAAGCTTGGTCAAGAAATGAGGTGCGGTCGTCTTTCCGACCACGGTTGGGGATGTTCCAGGTGTTTGTTATCATATCTGCAAGAGACACTTTTCACGTTCAAAATGACATGTATTTAGTATTTACTTGATGTGGATAAAACAGTATTATATTTTTGAGAAATTAAAATTTTCCCATTTTGATTACTACTGTTTATATAATTATATATAGACATTCTTCTATATAACTAGAGAGCTATATATTCTCTTTTATGTGATGTCTTGTGAATTTCACAATACCCAACAACTGGTTCTCTCTGTACATAGGTGATATAGGTGTTTTGCTTGATAAAAAATAAGGCCATTTTTATGTTATCTACAAATATTTTGTTTAAATTGTATAAATCTTAATATTGAACAATATATTTTTTACGGGACCATTCTTTTATGAAAATAAAATATGTAAAAATTGTAAGTATCACAAAACTCACAAAAAAAAGTCTTTTAGTTTTTATACGATAATTATCATTAAATTAAATTACTTAAAATATTCTTTTTTCATATCACAAAAAAATTAGTCTTTTACTTTTTTTTTTTTCCCTAAGATGCAATGCGCCTCTTTATTATTTTCTTTTTAGAAGTGAAGAATTTACTTTCTTAATTATCCAGAGTGGGGAAAATTGAAGGATATGCATTGGATTTGTGCACTAATTAACTTTGACTAACATATATATGGCTACCTGTTAGGAGAAAAGTTGAAAAAAAAAAAAAACCAACATTGACATTGGTTTCAGCGTGTATCATTTTAACCAAATCGCAGGCATGTATCTTAGCACGATGCACACAATCAAACATGTTTTTCCAACATGGAATATATGTATGAGTAGTATTTGATCAGATCAACAAATGTTGCGTAATCATAATTAAGATATCAGGTATATATAGATGCAAGAAATTATATATATATATTGGATCTGTCTATACATACAGTAAATTAAACTTGATTGAAATTTTTTTGACATGAAACATGTGGTTAAGATAATATAAGAACGGTTGAAATTGAAAGCATTCAACATAGGACAAGCAATCAAGAAAATAAGTTCTTAGCTGTCGTCCTAATCATCATATCAGATCATTTTCGTGAAAATAAATCACACAGCTGGGACAAGAAAGCAATTCAAGCTTAAATGGTTGGTTGGATAGTAGAAATCAAATTAAAAATCCTTCAATAATTCAGGCCATTCCCTCTTCATGAATTAATTAATTAAGGTCCAAAATAATCACTCTGTGGATGGACATAGATATATATATATATATATATATAGATATATAACAGTAGTAATGTTTTTCTTCTAAGAGAGATTCGGTCAATATTTGTCCATCATTGTCGCTTAGAATTGGAGCTAGCAAGGGAACATAAGCTGGAAAAAGAAACTTCTTATCAAATATTCCAGCACAAAATAAAACGTTAGGGACATTTCACTATTTCAGTTTCTAGAGTTAACGTATCTATCTGTCGTTATTGTTGCAACACTTCTTATTAAGGCCATAATTAATTATTAGTAGTTAGTATATAGAATGATAAATTACATTATTCTATCTAGTTTTTTCCCCCCTCTCAATTAAGGTAAATCAACTTCATGATATATATAATCATGTGTGTGTGAAATAGGGTTCTTAAAGGGCAAGTTCAACCCAGTATCCAGATATAATCCTATATATATACCTTTCCTTTCTCCCCTATATACTTTTTTTCTTTATCCCTTTCCTCATCACAATAACTTTTAATAATTAAGAGTTTAAGTTATATTGGCTATGGAGATCAGAATGACAAGCTGAGGAAGGGAGTGACAAATATATATGCTGTTATACATTTTAATTTCCTTCTTCTTATCTCATTCAATTTGTTGAATCTCAAAGCTAAGGTACCATGTATCTTATATAATCATTGAATAAATGGATTATTTAATGGTATGTACTGGCCAATTTTCTAGTGTATATATATAATCAGCAGAAATGAATTGATGAAGGAAGAAAATAAAATTATATATAATATAAGTTTTCACATGGATTGATTATATTTATATGACGGAGGCCACCTAGTATGTTATGTTAGTTAAACAACATTGTAACTAAAAAAACTCAGGACCCATGAGTTCATACACACACACACAAACTAGCTATAAAATGCAATGATGATGAGAATGAGATGAAACAAAAAGTTAAGTATCTGGAAAATGGCATATGATATATATAGTGAGGAGTTCATTATTTAATTTGGAAGCTCTCGGATCCGTTCCAATAATTTACAAGGATTTACATATGGATGATATATGATGATACATGGAAACATGCACTATAGTACTAGCATATTTAGTATTTTACATACAATGGCGGCTTTTCCAGTTCTTGTATATGTAGCTAGCAAGTAGTAGTGTAGTTAACTAACTAAATAGTGCAAGAAGAAAGGAACAAGGCCAAAAAAAGGAGTTCATCAGCGCATGAAAATAAAATGTCTCTTGAAAGAGAAGTTAGCCAAGAAGCAGGCTGGTGGTTGGCTGCGGCGGAAAAGACTTGGGGCAAGATGTTGATGTTATTTTGGGAGGTGGAGAGCAAGTGTGTTGCCTTCTCCATGAAAAGGTTGATGAGAGGTTGTTCTTTTTGTTGAACCCTATTACTATTTCTAACAAGGCCAATATAGGTGTCCAAGTCATGCACACAAGAAGGGTTTTGGACGTTGAAGAAATCAAGAAGCAGTTCCACGCCCACATGGGCATAACAGGAACAACTCCATGGCAGGTTGTCGTCGTTGAACACAACCCCAGGCAGCTTCGTGATGGGGTCATTCACGTTCGCTATTCTCAGAACTTTGACTCCCAATTCCTCGCACCTCTTCTTGAATTGCAGGTTACCAACCCTGGGGCCCCCGAAGGAGAAAACGGTTATGGGCACCTCCTCCCGACGGCTAGTGTTGTTGAGTCCGAGCTCTGCTATGTCGTAGGCAAGCAAGAGAGCGAGAGCGCTACCCAGGCTGTGACCAGCCAGGGTTATGCTCACGCTCTCTCCCTTGTGCTTCCTCATCAACCGCGACACCTCCGAGAGGAGCTGCTCTCTGCAGCTCTGGAGGCCGAACTTCTTGTCCGCGCTCTCCTCGGAGGTGTAGAGTGAGAGGAAGCCTGACTCTACTTGGACATCCGGCCGCGGATCTTGCGGATCCAGATTGGCAGGAGTTAGGGCGCTCATGAGGTTGGAAATCCATTCCAGGTTAGTTACTGTTCCCCGGAAGGTTATGACTATGTCCCTCCTTCCAAGCGTTTGAAGGGATTCGTCGGAGGAGACGGCCACGTAGCCGATCCAGCGGGCGGAGGGAGGAATAATGTTGATGTCAGGAGGGGTGGCGTAGATGTACTTAGTGACTTGGTAGTGATGATCACTAGAGTCAGCCATGCCTACCTGCTTCAACATGGTATTCTTGCCGTACTTGCAGTTGAGGTATCTCTTGGAGGTTGGATCCAAGTCGAAGGCCTTGTAAGAAGCCCTCACGAACTGGCCGTAGCGAATGATCTCTTCACGGAGGAGAGGATGCAAAGGGTTAAGTAGGTTTTCCCAGTCGTTGCACCCTTGAACCTCTCTCCACAAGTTGTAGAGAGTAGTAGTGATTTGCTTATTTGTGTTGTTGGAGACAAGTGTGTTTATGAATCCCTGTGGTTCAAGGGAGGAGGAGGAGTGAAGACGGTTGTTGGTGGTGGGCATGGGGAGTGAAACCTGGCCAAAGGAGTGAGACTTGGGGAGAGTGGTTTGGGAGAAAGTGACGTGGTTGATGCTGGGTGGATGAGTGGCAGAAGCCATGGTGGAAGGGAAGGTGAGAGACAAGACAATAAGTGCTCTGTGGATCAACGAATTGCATTAGGAGTGTTTGAGAGACTTTTATAGGAATGCAAGTGGGGATGGAAATGCCTGTGAAAGCAGACTCAAAAGGCATGTTAGGCGAGGGTTTGACCAAGTACTTCTTGCAACAATTTCTAATATACCAATACATTTTTATTTTTTTCATTTCGCTGACTAACTGGCTAACTATTTCTTTTTGAATCTTTTAGCCTTAGAAAATATTTTTGTTGTTTCAGTTATAAATTTTGAATCCAATAATATTTAAACATTATTCATCTTAATCTATATTATTAATTTACTTAGATAAATGTTCAGAGGTGACAAGTTAAATATATAAGACTTCTGCATTTAATCTATCACATTAATATTTAATATAGTAAACTAACAATGAAAATGAAAATTTATAATTTTTAAATTTAACAAAAATATATTTATTTAAGCCTACTTTTACATTTTATTCATCATCTCATTAGTATTTTTTATTTTAATTGTAACTCATACTTCATTATATTGTCGTGAATTAACAAATAAAATTTTCAATAATAGATATATATAATCATTTTATAAAATGGATATTAATTTTGGTTTTGTTTATGTGGTCGGTTGGGTGTTATGCACGAGTTGGGTCGGGTTTTAAAATTGTGTGTTGCGGCTGGGTTATAGATAGTGGTGGAGTGAGAAATTAAGAGACACGAATAGATTAATATTTAACTCGATCATGTGGACCCTAATATATATTTTATGTTTCTTGTGTTCCCCTTAATTGAGGTTGACTTCAAAGTTCCACCCATATATGCTAAACAAACTGTTTCCCTTCCTCAATTCCTTTGCCACGAGTGACCAAAATATATAGGAAATTCTTCAAGCAAACCGCGGTTGCAGATTTGAACTCATTCATATTTCATTCCATGTCTATCTATACACTCCTCTGACTTTCTTATAAAACCATTGGTTTCTCTCTCATTGTCAAAATTTTAATTAACAATAATGTAGCAGCTTTCTGCACACAATGCAACATTTGGTTTTACATGCAAGTTTAACGATTATTGTCACTTCCGTCCAACGACAAATAACAAACTCCAGCTGCGTTTATATTACCATCAATTATTATAAGTTATTATAACATAGTTTATGTTTTTGTTTCTCTCAGGGTCGACAACTGTTATATAATTCAGTTAACAATATATTACTTCATTTCATTTTTCACTACTGTATGTTTTTGTTCGACGAAGTTTTGAGGTATAACTCGGACGTTAAAAAATATAGTGGATAGGTATCTCTAAAAAATATTCCGATACTCAAGTCAGTAATTATTTAATTAAGAGGTATAAGAATTTTATGATTATAGAATGTTAAACATGAAGTTGATAGCTGATAGCCGTTAGATGAAAATTTAGTCAAATCAGTCAAACCATTTAACGGCTCTTAAGTATCGACTTCACGTGAAGTCGACTGGACTTGAGTTTTCGCCGTATAATAAAAATCGAATTATAAAATGGTAGATCAAGCACGTATATTATATATATGCATGTTACTCCAGCGAAAGAGTAGGAGTTTTTTGTGATCATATGAGTATATATCATAAGAAATACCTCTGAAACATTCCTTAAAGATAATAAGTTTCAGCCACTTAAAAGCAACCAGCCATATGAGGGAGATTGAAAATGGGATTTGCATTGGGTATATTAATGTGCTTTTTTAGAGAAATAAAAATACAAAATATACAAAAGGTGTAGTAGTGGTCAACACACTCTATATTTTCGAACATGTGTTATATTCACCATTCTCATTCTTGTATTGTATATTGAGTTAATACAAACCTCTTCTCTATTTTAACCAAAATAAAGTATTTTATATGAAATGCGCTTTATTATTATTAGAATTGAGATTATTCAACGCAGTTAATTTAACTTCAAAAGTGAACCTATGAGATGAGGAATATTTTATATTTATAAACTAAATTTGAAGATATATAATATTGGAAAAATCTAAAATTTATAAATTATTCATAAATAATCGTCTAAAGTGTGAATATTTATAGGTAAATAACCTAATAATACTGGATTTAACAAATTCTAATGCTATATTAAAATTAAGATTAAATGAATCCAATTCAATTTTAAAAATTAGTTTATGGAGTAAGAGATAACAATTCTTATAATACGAATTTGTATAAAAAAATAGAAAATTAGATAGAAAATTAGAGAGAATAAAAAAAATCTTAAAATTAACTAGTTCAATACTAATTCTATTATCTTATATATAAACTATCTAGAAGCATTATATATGTTTGAGAAATGTAAAATTTATAATAATATAATAATATTTAAAATATGATTATCCTGTTTCAAGATTAGCACAGTGAATATATAAAATTAGCATGCATGCATAATGAATAAATATTTATTTCAAAAAGTTTTGTTTGTAGAAAAAAATAATTTCCATTTGAATAAGTCAAACACGTACATGATTCTTATTGAAGTATGATAAACGAGAATTATATTCCTTATAAGTTCTAACAAGTAAAAACCAGAAATTAAAAAGCTTCCTAAAGAAGTAAAGAACGTTTATTCCCATGCATTTTTATTAGATAAATCGAGGATGATAAATTTGATATATGTATCAAATGCGGCCCATATTATTGACATAAGACTTTGAATATCGTAGAAGGTGTGAGGATCGTGCAAGGTGATTTTGTACGTTTAATCGGTACAAGTTGTGAAAACTGATTAATTTCAAAGATTCTAGATATTAAACATACATTCGAACATGTTAATGTGCATTCATATATTATGTAATTAATAAGGAAATAGTAATAGTATATAGTAGGTAGGTTAGGTGTGGTGAAATTGCAATTGTGGCGAGTGTATGGCGTGCCATGTAATAACAAAATTAATAAAGTGAAGCAGAGACTAGAGAGAGGGCAGCGCCGACAATGCAAATTTATTAAAAAGACCCCTCAACTTTTAAGCAATTATTATGCAAAGCCATTCAGACCTGAGAGTGGGGCAGTTGTTGTTTGACTCACTCACTCGTTCACTCACTCACTCGTTTGGACTTTCAACACGTACGGACCTGCTGCGTGCCACTTTCTAAAAATAATATTTAAATTAATTAAATAATAATAAATTTTTAAACAAATTGGCTAAAAACTAAACATTAAATGACAACTAACATTTTTGTTATTATTATTGAATCATCATTATTTCCCATCTCAGCTCAACATTTTTCACTTCCTTCATTCAATATATATTCACAGAATTATATTTTATATATTTAAAGGTAAAATATTAAATTGGTCTCTTATATTTGAGCGTAATTTTGTTTTAATTCTTAAAATTTAAAGTGTCCTATTTAAATCTAAAAAAAATTATTTAGTTTTAATATAGTCCCACTATGAGATCAAAATTAAATAATTAATAGAATATTTTATATGACAGTAGTATAAAAATAAAATTGATAATCTGAAAAATAAGTACAAGTTTCAGAGGTACAAAATCAACAGTGGATACATCAATATATTTATTTATCATTTTTCTTATAATTGAAATGAAATATTTTTTATAGAACTAAGGAAAATGATAAATAAATCTATTGATGCATCTATGGTTAATTTTATGTCTATGGAGTTTCTAATTGTTCTCCAGATTTTCGACCTTATTCTTGTACGATTGTCATGTAGGATATTCTGTTAATTATTTAATTTTGATTTCACCGCGGGACTAAATTGAAGCTAAATAATTTATTATCTTTAAATTCCTAATATCTTTTTTAGTATCTTTATTAAAGTAGTCTCCGAATATCTTTAAATTTAAAGTAGTCTCCGAATATCTTTAAAGATATTCGGAGACTACTTTAATAAAGATATTAAAAATATCTTTAAATTTTTTGATAAAAAGACAAATATATTCTTAATTTTTTGTTTTGTAGACATTTAAATTCTTAAAAATTTAAAAATACAATTAAATTTTTAAAAAAATTAGTTTATTGTTATTGTTATAAAAAAATCGATTTTATTCTAGTTTGTTATAAAATTTAAAATAATTAGTTCATTAATACGTCCAATAATAATGCAAAACGTAAACGTCTTTACAAAAAGACGTTTTAAGCGTCTTTATGGGAGCATCTATTCCCTGTTATTTTACCCTATATTTAACAATACTTCTAAAATAAATTGATTTATCCATTTCGTATTTTTCATTCAATATCGTCTAGCTAGCTAGACTAGTTTGAATTAAGAAAAAATATAGGTAACCAATAATATTAGTGAACAATAGATATATTAGATATTTATTTTATTAAATGTACAGATGATTATTATTCTAATATTAAAATTTAAATAAATAATTTAAAAATATAGTATATTTTTATTTTATTAATAGGTGTTTATGTTATTTAAACAATGTCATTAGTTAATTCTAATTACCTCACAACTTTGGGTCTTTAATTTGTTTAGTAGTTTTTGTATCATAGCGAGGACATTAATAATTATATTTTAAAAATGATTGTTGTCAACTTTTGACTTGCATGTACAGTAGTGAGTAGTCTATAGTAACAACAAAACTTTGAAACTTATAAAATGAACCGAATAAAATTCGAGCTAATTATTAATTAAATAATTATTCATGGTGATGCATGATATATGATCAATAGAACTTACTAACTCAACTGCAACTTACAAACTCCTTTTCATCGCATAAAGGCTGCTTTCTCTTAATACCAGGTGACTCGATTGAAGAACAATTACATATTATTTGAAACAGAAAGCAGATTAGAATGCAAGAAGAGTTATTGAATTATTACTGGATGAAAATCTGTGTATACAAGAGAGACTACAGTAGCTATATATATAGAAGCTTAGTGTAATGTAATCAGCTAACTAGCAAAGAAGGTATAACAAAATGAGAAATTCCATTCTAACTGACTAACAAACTAATAATCCAGCTCAACCTAACAGACTCTAACTCTAATAAGTATAATGCTAGCTTACAAGAGTTAATGTTGTAAGTGTGAAGAGTGTATGAAGTTAGTCCCACATAAAAAAAATAAAGAGTGAGAAGTTTATAAGATAAAAGATCCATTAACATTTTAAGGTTTTGAGTTGGATGTAGTGTCTTCTTATCTTATATTCTCTCGCTTAATTATCCTCGAAATCTCTCCGGTGGTCGAGAATATTTCTCTCCGATGATAGTCCAACAATTAGTGCTATACTAGATTACTACATACCAATGCGTCAAAAGTCAACGAACATAATAAATAATAACTCAAATAATAATATTGTTAATTTGTTATCCATTATTATTTGACTCTACAGGATATTGAGTGCGTAATTGATTACATCTGCTATGGTAGAAAAATCACTTATCAGTTCAGTCACTTAAAATTCTAAAGTTCAATTTTTCTTCAAAATTTCGGGAAAAGAAGTTGGTTCAACTTTCAAACCATAATTTGTCATTATCAGTTCTAAGTCTAACCATGTTAGAAACCTTTTTTTGTCTTGGATATCAAACTCTATTTTGCAACGTAACGAATCCATGTATAGCAAGGAAATGTATTATTATATAGCTTTGGTCTTCTAATCAAATTAAACTCTTGTATTTATCACAGTTGGTGACATCGAATCCAAGTATAACTTCCAGGAAGTACCCTCCTAAGTCCTAACAGTCCTAAGATTAGTTCTCGCTTTAATTTTCATTCGATGCTTAGCTTGAGCATATTGGACTATTACTTAACTTTGACTGAAATGTTAATTAGGTTACGTAACACTTAATTCCAAATTAATTAAGCAGAGGAAATACAATCAAATTGAAACAACATACATGCATCGTATTCAGAACTTTCAAAGCTGATTCGTTCATGAACGAACTATATATATATAAATATAAATATTATTCACCTTGACTACTAGAGACTAACAGTTTGCTGCTGTTAATGCATAATCACGAACATTATTCGCTTTAATTTGATATGTATGTGTATGCAAGTTGCTATTGACTACTAAAATTTTCAAAAGGAAAAGTACCCACCGGTAATTAATATTATTATATATTATTGAACTCCTATATACTACTATTTACTAATCAACCCACTGAAGTAAACATATTCAGTTTTGCCAAGCTATCTCCCATGATAATAACAACTGTCAGCTGCTGAATCCGACGAGGGTATTCAACATTTTGAAAGTCATGAAGCTGCCATGCAGATGCAGAGAATAATAATAATCAATCTGCTTATAGATATCTAAATGTTAGATATGGTTTTTTCGTAATGATGAATGGTCAATGGAATTGCAACCAACAAGCTAAGGTAGGTAGGGCCGCCCACAATATTGCATGAAAAGTTTCTTAATTAATTACTTTGCACTACGTGCACATTCATTTCTCTTTTAGTTTTTAAATATCTAATCTCAATAAAGACGCATAACGTTAAAGCCTATGACATTTGCACATATATATTAGCACTCAATATTCGTAGATAATTTTCGCCCCAATATTTATTGATATAAGTAATGATAAAGTATCTAAAAGGAAGTCAATTTTTATGACCATGGAAAGCAGCCCCGCAGAATGAATGCTATGACAGTATGACTAGACCATGTCACCATGGTTTTGTTCATATATAACGAATCAAATCCCCCCCCTCCCCACTTCCTTTTTTTTTGTTTCCTTCTTGTGTTTTTTTATTTGCAATTTACATTTTTTATAATAAAATAAGAGAAAATGTCACTCTCCTCCCCTGCGAGATGCTAAAATGTCACTCCCCTCCCCTCTATTTTATAAATGTACATTTTTCTCCCTTCTAACTTTTAAAAAACTTCCTCTTTAATCCATTTTAAATTTTTTGTGTTAATAATGTTAACTTTATCCATTTTTTATGAAAAAAAAATTATTTTTTGAAAAAATATCCATTAACAAAAATTTTATTTTTTATCATTAAATTTTGCTTACCAAAATATTCTTTAATAAATTATTATGCGAAAACCATGCTTCCTTACAATTTTCAATCGATTATTTAGTGATTGAGTTATAATTCAATCGATTGGTTTTCAATCAAACACGATTTTATGGTTCATCACGAACGTCACGGATCAAATATAAACTTTTAATCGATTGGAATGGCAAAAAAATTATTAGAATCAATGAAAGATTTAATTCGTTATTGTTTTTGTTCTTGATTATTAATAAACATGATAGATTTATGATAAAATAATTATTTATAAAAGAAAAAATAATTTTATAATTAAATAAAATATATGGGATTAATTTGTAATTAAATTTAAAAAATGACTATTTAGCATTTATTAAAAAAACTTAAAAAACATATTTTGTTATGGGACTATTTAATGGTCCAAATGTTCTAGGACCACCAAATCTGGTGCCTAGAGGATAGGCCTTTGATAACTAAGGTTATAGTGGTTAAGGATGGTTAAATTTTGACTGATCAATAAACATATGACATGTGGAGAGTTGGGTGAAAATTATTTGTGTATATCATGTGGACCTTCCTTTTAAGGATAAAGATCTGTTAAGTGTTTTTTGAGTGGAAAATTCTAAAATTTTAATGCTTAAACTTTAGTGTAAAAATCTATTATAATGTTGGATCAATAAAAGATCATGAACTATTAATGATAAAAGTAATCTAAAAAAAATAAGAAGTAAATCTTGTAATATTTATGTGAGTTCTTATTATTAATATGTTTGTGGCACATGAATTATATGAGAGTATAAATTTATAAAGTGTTAAAATTTTATAAGAAAATATTTTTATTTTGAATAAAAATAATTATTAAACATTATTATTGATATTATCATAGTTATTATTATTTTTGTTCTTGTTATTATTGATATTATTATTATTATTAAAAGAGAAATTTTTGAAAATTAGTAATTTTTAGTAATTTTGTTCATATTTTGGTGAATATAAATACTAAATTATTTTTAACAGATAAATTTTATTAATTTTTATACTCAAATTCTAAAAATTTTGAGTGCAAATGGTAATAATTCATGTGTATGTGCAAAACTTTAATAAACATATGTGTAAAAAGTGTATGTTTATTGTGTACAAAATATCTATAAATATGAGTACAAATTATTATCGATTAAGTGCTGACAAAGAATGATAATACTTGTTAATCATATAATACTGCTCTTATTAAAAATTTTCATAATAGTTTTATTAATAAGATTTACTTTTTTACTTTGTGAATCCACTAAAATTGACATCCGTAAATCTTGAATTCATAATATCATACCTTCTATAATTTACTAAAATAAATTAGTGAAAAATCAATTATACCAAATTGTCTTAAAACTGAATTCACTGTTAATTTTGTTTTTTTCCCTTAATATTTATATAAAATGTGGTCTTTGTATAAAATTTTAAAGAAACAAATATAAAATTCGCAAAACCACCACGATTTATGAAGTAAATTTATTAGTTTTTATCAACATTTATGTTTTTTAAGATATTAATTTGTTAATTTTTATTTAACTAAAATTTTTTGTTTTTTAATTTGTATATCCATGATTATATATATTATTTGTTAATTCCATGATATAAGTTTTAAAACTAAGGAAGAAATGGCATTGAGAAGCAGAAAACGTAAAAATATAAAACAAAAAGAATCACTCGTATTTTTTTAAGATATTCATGTAAAATTACGGTAAAAGATATTTTAATTATAATAATGTATAAAATATTTTTGTATTAGATTACCAAGGACGAATCTAAAATTTTTAATATGGACGGGTCGAAGTATAGACTAATTTTTTAACTTTTTTTTTTTAATTTTTTTATTACATAAAAATAATTTAGGAATAATATATAGTTATTGAATTGATTTTATCCAAATATAAAGAAAAAATCTTATAAAATATTTTTTATAATATTATTTTTGATATGACAATTACATAAAAGAGACAACAATATCGATAATATATTATAAAATTATACTAGACCAAAAATTTATAGTATATTTAGTTACAAAAATTATTAATTAAAATTACTTGAAAAAATTATAAATTATTAATTACTTAAAAGGTATAATACTGTTATCAAATATAAGATACGAATATCAAAATAGAATGATAGCTAAAATTAAATAAGTTAAGATAAAAAAAGTTAGGTAATTTTTTTTAAATATAAAATTAAACGAAAAACTGAGTATTTTTTTTTTTACAAAAAATAACATCTAAGATACACAATATAATTACCAGAACATAATTCTGTAAGTCATTACTAATATTTTATATAATAATATAAATATTAAATATGTTATTATTAAAAAAAACAAACAATTTTTCTTAAAAATAGATATAGAGATAAATATATAAAAACTAATTTGATAAGTATAAAAATTTGAGTGTATAATATTAAATTAGTTAAGTAAAAAATATTAGAGAACTAAATTACTAAGATATAAATCTATTATATAATAAAAAATTAATACATATAAAGTTACTAAATTACATAATATCTTTTATTTCTTTAGACATATATCTCATATGTAGACATAGTTCTTTTATTTCCTTAGACATATATCTACATATATCTCATATGTAGACATAATCTCCTACATGTTACAATAAAAGATAAAAACATAATAAAAATGAATAAAAACTAAAATTCACATTTTGTATTTGATTGAAACTTAATTAAAATTACATATTTACAAATATATAAATTTAAACCATAAATTTTGTTTTCGAAAAAAAGTAACTTATATATAACCTTCTAATGTGATATTTCAGTATAAATTTTTTATATTTTAAATTTTAAAATAACAAATAATTATAATAAAAATTTTATAAAAGTCTAACCAAATTTATACAGTGAAATTTTAAAAATATTAGGGCATAGGATTAGTAAAATTATTATTTCTCTTTTAATAATAATAATCATAATATAAATAATAAAAAGAACAAAAATAATAATAACTATGATAAAATCAATAATACTATTTAATAGTTATTTTTATTCAAAATAAAAATATTTTATTATAAAATTTTAAAATTTTATAAATTTATATTCTCATATAATTTATATCACAAATATATTAATAGTTAGAGGTCATATAAATATTACATAATTTAGTTCTTATTTTTTTTAGATTATTCTTATCATTAATAGTTCATGATCTTTTATTAATCCAACATTATAATAGATTTTCACACTAAGGTCCAACCATTAAAGTTTTAGAATTATCTATTCAAAAAACACAAATAGATTTTTTTTTCTTAAAAAAAAAACCTCACATGATATACATACATTATTTTGGTCAGTTTATTTACTTTTTTGTCCTGCAATAATTACTAACAATAGACCTATCATTCTAAATAGTCCATTGTCTCCCTAGCGGAATCCCTCTAACTAACAACTTCCACCAAATTCTCTATATGTCATGTGTTCATTAGTCAGTCAAAATTTAATCATTTTTAGCCACTATAATTTTAACCACTAATAACCTACCCATATTAAAATCAGCCATATA